>NC_058369.1:57756770-58087855 GCF_018350175.1 Felis catus
CTCTTTCAGAGGTCTCCTGGGTCCTTGGCTTCTTCACCCGTAAAGGGAGAGAAATGCCAGTTCCATGATTTTGTAACTACTTTCACATTTAAGTATGTTCTCTCACCACATTATGGAGGAATGAAGTGTGAGGATTCAGGTTGCTTCCTACTCACTTTTTCCAGCCTGGGCTTCTCTCTTGAGCTCCTGTGTGTCCAACAGCCCCAGGAACCCTCCCTTCAAGTCTGTCACCCCGACTCCGGACTTCTGTCTCAGATCGGGTTTCCTAGAAGCAGAGCCTGAGGCAGGGGTTTGGGTGTCTGTGGTTGGTTGAGGAAGGCTCTCTGAAGAACCCTGGAAGGGAAGAGGGGAGCAGGGCCAGGCAGGGGAAGGACGTGAGCAGGAAGATGGACTGGCAACACAAGGTTAGTCCCCTGCCCTCCATGGAAGCAAGGCACTGGCCTTTGGGACCTGTGTCAGGTAGCCATTTGTACTGGGCTGCCTCACCCAGAGAGGTGTAATCAGATACGAGTTATTCTATGATGCTGCAGAGAAGGGGTAGCAGTGAGCCTTAGCAGTCAAGGCTCACCACAGCTGGGTGCGCTGGCTCGGGACTCCACACTCCCCACTCCCGGCTCCTCTCCCATCACTCCAGACATCCTTAGTCAAGGAGCTCCCTTCAGTGGAGGGGACCCGTCCCCCCCCCTCCCAAGTAGGGTTACTCCAGCTGCTGTGGAAGAAAGGCCTTGGTCCCAAAAGGGATCTAGGTGGCACACCACAACATCTATGTCTTCTGCGTAGAGATCACTCGCATTTTCCGGAGGCAAAAACCGAGTTCAGAGAGGCTAAAGAACACGGGTCACACAGTTACTAAACCCAGAGCCATGACGGGCACCAAAGGATAAAATTTCTGAGTCATCTGCAGTGGTGTGGTAGCAAATGTGTACTAAAAGAAAAACCCCTGTTTGTGGTGCTTGCCGGTTTCCACCGCTGATTTCAAGGGATGTGACGTCACCGAGTGCAGAGCTGGGAAGAGCCGAGCATCACTGTGTGGTATTTCCACCATGCAGATATAATAGACATAAATGGTCCCAAGAACACACGTAATAGTCATAGGAAGTGGTACATTTTGAATATTTTTTTACCATTGTTTGAATAGAAATCACTTAATGATACGTTCATGTAATTTAATTTTTATCAGTAGTGTGTTTAACAACTGACCCACACGTTTCCCATACATTTAACTGTCAGTCTTGCAAATTGGTATGCAATTTGCACACTGGACAGTCTCAGTGTCATGGGGAAGCAGTCTTCCCCAAGCTCGATTCTGATCACATGTCTCCCTCACTCAATGACTGTCAGTGGCTCCCCAGTGCCCCAGGAGAAAGTCCAGAATCAACTTACTTTTCCAACCTCACATCTAGACCTTTGTCTCCCCGATTCTTCTCCTGCCAGTCGGTGACCCAAACGAGCTCCTTCATTCATTCTAATCTTCCTACTCTGCTCTCGGTGCCTCCTCTCCTCTTACTCATCCTCTGAGGTCCAGAGTGGGCCCACACCCCTGAGCATGCCTCTGAACTCAGGGAGCCCTTCCTTCTCTGAACACGTGCAGGTTAATATCCCCCTTTCCCTACTGATCTCTGATGGGTGTGACTCACACTAGCTTCTCTTACAGATCTTAGGGGGTTAATGCAATAAAAATGTACAGACTTTCCATTCAGTGGCCTGGGGTGTGGTGGAGGAGGAGGCTCAGCTCTGTGCTGCTGTTTGGGGATGCAGGCTGACAGAATCCCAACCCCCTTGGACAGGGAGTTTCCAAGGTTTTCCCAGCTGACCGGTGTCCCGTACGCAGGCTGATGGCCCATCTAACTGCAAGGGAGGCTGGGACATCGAGGACATCGAGCGTGCAGAAGGAAAGGGGAATCGTTTGGGTAAAGAGCTGGCCCATCTCTGCAGTCACTTCCACGCCCCATGCCCGACCTCGTTCACCGACCTTCCCTGTGCCTCGGGGACATGACTTCCAACAAGGGTGGGAGATCCCCAGGCTGTAGCCACTGCGCCATCCGTTTAGACCCAGTAGACCCTCGATGTGAGTGGCAGGGAAATCATATGCGATTCCCAAACAGCCCCACGAAGTAGGAACTCTTGTTGCCATTCTACAGGTGGGAAAACTGAGTTTCAGAGAGGTTCGTGCCAGAGCAGGGCTCAAAGCCTTGTCTCTCTCCGACTGCAGACCTTGGGTTTTCTCCCTGACTCCACAGATGAATCAACGACTGAGTACCCTCTGGGTATCTTATCTCTGTTATCTCATTTCATTTCTACAATACCCTAAGTCAGATACGATTTTATGCAAAGTTTACAGATGGGAAAACTGCGGCTGTGTTAAGAAACACATCTGATAATATCACACAAGTCTTAAGACCGCGGCCGGAACGTGAGGCCAGAGAGTCTTTGGCTGAGAGAAGAATGTGGCCCCCTGAGCCAGCATCCCTTGGTTCAAGTCTGTCCTTTACTCATTGTGAGATCTTAGCCAAGACAGTTCACCAGCTCATGCCTCAGTTTCTCCATCCATGATGGTGATTTTAAATTTTTTTTTTCAACGTTTATTTATTTTTTGGGGGACAGAGAGAGACAGAGCATGAACGGGGGAGGGGCAGAGAGAGAAGGAGACACAGAATCGGAAACAGGCTCCAGGCTCTGAGCCATCAGCCCAGAGCCTGACGCGGGGCTCGAACTCACGGACCGCGAGATCGTGACCTGGCTGAAGTCGGACGCTTAACCGACTGCACCACCCAGGCGCCCCATGATGGTGATTTTACACATCACCTTGGCTAAGCTACAGTCTCGGTTATTCAATCAAATGCAAATCTAGGTGTTGCTATGGAGGTGTTTCACAGATCGGATTAAAGTGGTCCAGAGTCGGTTGACTTCTAAGTAAAGGGGGTGATCCTAGATAATCAGGGAGGGCCTGATTCCACCCGTAGATAGCGGCTGCTGGGCTGGCCCGCCCTTCCTGCCTGGCTGCCCTAAGGATTTGGGACTTGCCCAACCAGCCCCAACATCAGGTAAGTCAATCCCTTGCAATAAATCTCTTACTGTACATCTCCCACTAGTTCTCCGGCTGAACCCTACCTCATACACCACAGATACTACCTTCTTCACGGGACTGTGGTAGAGAGTAAATGAGCTGATATAGAGTCTAAAATTATGCTGGTACACAGTGAGCTCTAGAAAACCATTCATAGTGCAAGCCAGACCCTGCTTGATGCTGCTTGTGTTCAGAGGGCGAAGCCAAGGGCTCGGTCTGTCCCACGGAGAGCCCACAGCGGGCTGGCTCCAGGGGGACGTAGAACACAGCTCCCTGACTTGGGGGCAAGGGCTTGTGCCTGTCAGCACCCGTCAGTCCCCATCCTACCAGATACACTGTGTGGGGCTCCTGGGCTGCAGCTGAGACAGTGAGGGGGCCAGGGTCTCACGATCCTCCAGATGTACCCGCTCCCTGCTGCTGCTCACCTGAGCTCCATGGGCCATTTATGGAGCCCCCATTCTGCATCGTATTGAAGCTCAGACGTCACTGCTTTTGCAAGACATGCCTTACCATGTTTCCTAAAATAACATCCCCCAGGCAGCAGCATCTAGCAACCTCTCTTTAACCTATCACTGTGAAAATGCCCTACCACACCCCCAAGACGTCCACATCCTAAGTCCAGACCCTGGGGAATATGTTGCTTTACTCAGCAAAAAAGATGGTGCAGATGTGATTAAGGTTAGGGACCTTGAGATGGGAGTTTATCCTGGTTTACCCAGAGGGGCCCAATCTCATCACATAAATCCTTAAAAGCAGAGAGTCTTTTCTGACAACAGTCAGCATTGCTGGCGTTGAAGACAGAGGAGGAGGCCACGAGCCCGGGAATGTAGGCGGCCTCTAGAGGCTGGAAAAGACAAGGAAATGATTCCACCCTAGAGCTTCCAAAAAGAGCACACCCTTGCTGACACCCTGATTTTAGTTCAGTGAACCCCGTGTCAGACTTCTGACCTCCAGAACTACAACATAAGAAGTTTGTAGTGTTTTAAGTCCCTGGACTTGTGGTCATTTGTTACAGCAACAATAGGAAAGCCATTTCCCCTCTGTACCCTCCACCCAGCCTCGATGATGACCGACAAACAGCCGGCCTGAGCACCCCACCCACACACCCTCTCCCCTGGGTTATTTTGAAGCAAATCCCAGACATCACATCATCTTATTATCTGGAAATGTTTCAGTATGTATTTATAACAGATAAGGGCTTTTAAAACATTACCACAATAAAGTTATCACACTCTAAAAAATCAACAGTAATTACTTAACAATATAAAATATCTAGACATTATGATCATCTCATAATTCTTATCTTATAAGTGTATTTGTTTGAACAAGGACCCAGATAAGATCTGTAAATTGCAGATTGATACAATTTGTCAGATTTCTTTTAACCCCCAATGTTCCTCTTTTGTTCCTTGTAATTTACTTGTTGAATTTTGCTACTTTGCATCCCTTTGGTGTCTTTTACCCTGTTCCTCTCTCTATTTCCTATTACGTCCTGATGAGATTCAGGTTTTATTTGGGGGAATAAAAATTCTTTCATAGGTGGTGATGTCTACCGCCCTCAGGGACACATAGCATCTGGTTCTTCTGTGATGTTAGCAGCCACTGATGATAGCTGCCCAGATCTTTTTTACTTCGTTACTGCTTGCACACTAATGGATATTCTAATTCAATCATTCATTCATCATTCATAAGCTATCCAGACACACTTCCATTCATCAACTGTTTGATGGCCCCAAGGGGCAGTTTATATAGGAAACGCAGAATAAATGCTTGCTTCTTTCCCTTTTTTAAAAACTAGTTTTCGCTGGGGTGCCTGGGTGGCTCAGTCGGTTGAGCGTCCGACTTCGGCTCAGGTGGTGATCTCGCGGTCTGTGAGTTCGAGCCCTGCATCGGGCTCTGTGCTGACCGCTCAGAGCCTGGAGCCTGCTTTGGATTCAGTGTCTCCCTCTCTCTCTGCCCCTCCCCCACTCATGCTCTCTCTCTGTCTCAGAAATAAATAAACATTAAAAAAAAAACTAGTTTTCAGGGGGTGCCTGGGTGGCTCAGTCAGGTTAAGCGACAAACTTTGACTGGAGTCATGACTTCGCAGTTCATAAATTCGACCCCGGCATGGGGCTCTCTGCTGTCTGCACAGAACCCACTTCGGATCCTCTGCACCCCACCTCTGCCCCTATCCTGCTTGCACTCTCTGAAAAATAAATTAAAAACATTAAAAAAAAAAAAGCAGGTTTTGGAGTGCCTGGGTGGCTCAGTTGGTTAAGAGTCCAACTCTTGGTTTCAGCTCAGGTCATGATCTCTCGGTTCGTGGGTTTGAGCCCATGTCAGACTCTGCGCTGATGGTGGGATTCTCTCCGCCCCCCCTCCCCCACCCCTCCCCTGCTCTCTCTCTCTCAAAAATAAACTTAAAAAAAAAAAAACCAGTATTCAAAATAGTGAGTTGGTTCCTTAGTGCTCTCCAGTGAGGTGGTTGTTGCTAAGTATCATTATGAACATATGATTAAAAAAATTTTTTTAAATGTTTATTTATTTTTGAGAGCCAGAGCATGAGTCGGGGAGGGGCAGAGAGAGAGCACGGGGACACAGAATCTGAAGCAGGCTCCAGGCTCTGGGCTGTAGGCACAGAGCCCCATGCGGGGCTCGAACTCAGGAACTGCGAGATCAAGACCTGAGCCGAAGTCTGATGCTCAAACGACTGAGCCACCGAGGCACCCCTGAACATATGTTTTAAATATATGGCCAGGGTAGACTGGCAGAGGCAGTTCCCTAGCCGTAGCAGCCTCTGAGAGACATGTGGCTTCTGGGGCTGCACCGTGCAGAGCTGGATGCTGGCAAGGAGTGGGCACCTGATCAGCAGGTGCCCCGGGGCGTGAGGGAAGCCTGAGGTGCAGGAGAAGGTCGATGGCGGGAAAGACGGGATCTCAGGAAGCGGCACTGGCCAGGCAACCACAGGTGTATCAGAGATGGGATGCTGTCTAAGAACGCAGAGGCCAGGGCTCTGGTAGGGTGGGTTCCAGCAGCCTTTGTTAAGGGAAGGAGAAGCAGACTGATCCCCAGGCCCCACCCCGAGCCTCTATCATTCTCACTGCCTCTCTGTTCCTACAACCTGGGACAAGACCGGTGTCAGTGCCAAGCCCCTGAGCATCATCCCTGGGCTCTCACCCCACTGAATCAGCTTCCGCTGGGTAAGGAACTACCCCAGGACTTAATAACCTCGAATGACAACCATTTATTATTGCTTACAAGTCAGTAGGGGCAACTGGGCGGCTTTGCTGATCTGGACTGGGATCTGCTAATCTTGTCTCTGTCCAGAATGTCATGTAAGTGGAATCTCATGGTATATGACCTTGAGTCTCACTTCTTTTTTTTTTTTTTTTTTAAATTTTTTTTTCAACGTTTATTTTTGGGACAGAGAGAGACAGAGCATGAACGGGGAAGGGGCAGAGAGAGAGGGAGACACAGAATCGGAAACAGGCTCCAGGCTCTGAGCCATCAGCCCAGAGCCCGACGCGGGGCTCAAACTCACGGACCGTGAGATCGTGACCTGGCTGAAGTCGGACGCTCAACCGACTGCGCCACCCAGGCACCCCTTAAATTTTTTTTTTTTAATGTTTATTCATTCTTGAGACAGAGAGAGAGAGACAAAGCATGAAAGAGGGAGGGTCAGAGAGAGAGGGAGACACAGAATCTGAAGGAGGCTCCAGGCTCTGAGCTGTCAGCACAGAGCTCGACGCGGGGCTCGAACTCACGAACTGCGAGATCATGACCTGAGCCGAAGTCGGACGCTCAACTGACTGAGCCACCCAGGTGCCCCTCACTTCTTTTTTTATGAAGTTTTTATTTTAGTTCCAGTATAGTTGACATACAGTATAATATTAGCTTTGGGTGTACAATAGAGTGATAAAACACTTACATACACCAGCCAGTGCTCCTTAATCCCCATCACCTATTTAACCTGTCCCCCACCCACCTCCCCTCTGGTAACCACCAGTTTGTTCTCTATAGTTAAGAGTCTCTTTCTCGGTTTCCTTCTCTTCTCTTCTCTTCTCTTCATTTGTTTTGTTGTTGTTGTTGTTGTTCATTCCTCATGTGAGTGAAATCATATGGTATTTGTCTTTCTCTGACTTATTTCACTTAGCGTAATACTCTCTGGCTCCGTCCATGTTGTTGCAAGTGGCAAAACTTCATACTTTTTTATGGCTGAATAATATTCCATTGTATATATCTTCTTTATCCATTCATCTACCGATGGATACTAGGACTACATTACTGTCGTAATATGCAGCCAAAGCTGCAATAAACATAGGAGTGCATATGTCTTTTTGAATTAGTATTCTTGTTTTCTTTGGGTGAATCTCAGTCGTGGAATCACTGGGTCATATGGTGATTTCTATTTTTAATTTTTCAAGGAATCTCCGTACTGTGTTTCACAGTAGCTGCACCAGTCTGCATTCCCACCAACCGTGCACGAGGGTTCCCATTTTTTTTGCTTCTTTTTTAAGTAGTCTCTATCCCCAACGTGGGGCGTGAACTCACGGCCCTGAGATCAAGAGTCACACGCTCCTCTCTGAGCCAGCCAGGTGCCCTGAGGGTTCCTCTTTCTCTGCATCCCTGCCAAAAGTCTAGCTTCTCTCATCCACCATAACTGAGATTCATCCATGTTGTCATGTGTATCAGTAGTCTATTCCTTTCTGTTGTGTGTTTGTTTCTGTAACAAATTGACACAGTGGTTTAAAACAACACAAATATATTATCTTATCATCCCCAAGAAATCAAAGTGCTGGCAGGTTGGTTCTTTCTGGAGGTTCTGAGGGGAGAATCCATTTCTTTGGCTTTTTTCTAGTAGTCATCGGTATTCCTCGGCTCATAACCCCTTCCTCCAATCCAATCACTTCATTCCAATCACTGCTTCCAACATCACATGGCTTTCTCTTCTGACTCTGACCCCTCCTGCCTCCCTCTTTGATTACATTGGGCACATCTGGATAATCCAGGAGAATCCCCTGTCTCAAGATCCTTAACTCAGTCACATCTGCAAAGCCCAGTTTTGCCATCTGACTCTTGCTTTCAGCTCAGGCCATGATCTCACAGTTTGTGAGTTTGAGCCCTGTGTCGGGCCCTGTGCTGACAGTGCGGAGCCTGCCTGGGATTCTCTCTTCCTCTGAGAGAGAAAGAGAGAGCAGGAGAGGGGCAGAGAGAATCCCAAGCAGGTTCCTCACTGTCAACGCAGAGCCCAACGTGGGGCTCGATCCTACAAACCAAACCATGAGATCATGACCTGAGCCAAAATCAAGAGTCGAATGCTCACCAACTGAACCACTCAGGCGCCTCCTAATGTAGCATATTTTAAAAATTCATTTATGTCATTGTGTAAATTAATATTTCGTTCTTCTTAATTGCTGGGTAATATTGCATAGCATGACGATACCACAATTTGTTTATCTGTTCTCCAGATGATGAACATATGGGCTGTTCCCAGTCGGGGGCTATTATGGATAATGAACGTTTACATGAAAGTCTTTATGTGGACCTATGTTTTTATTTCTCTTTTGTATATATCTAGGAGTAGGGTTGCTGAGTAACATAGTTAAGCGTATGGTTAGCTTTATAAATTACTACTGTGCTCTTTCCCAAAGTGCCCAAACCATTTTGCATCCCCACCAGCAATGTGTGAGGCTTCTAGTTGCTCTACGTCATTGTCAACACTTGGTATGGTCAGCCTTTTTGGCTTTAGCCACTTTGGAGGGTGTATTTTTATACCCACTAACTGTTTTCATATTTTATAAAATGTTTATGTTTATACAAAAATATTTTAATATTTTAAAGTGCCTTTAATTTGCATTTCCTTGATGACAAGTGATGTGAGCATCTTCTTCTTCTTCTTTGTTTTTTAATGTTTATTTATTTATTTTTGAAAGAGAGAGAGAGAGAGCAAGCTGGGGAAGAGGGGATGGGGGGGGGGGGAGAGAATCCCAAACGGGTCTCACACGGTCAGTGCAGAGGCCGACACAGGGCTCTATCCCACGGACTGTGAGATCATGACCTGAACTGAAATCAAGAGTTGGACGCTTGGGGCGCCTGGGTGGCGCAGTCGGTTAAGCGTCCGACTTCAGCCAGGTCACGATCTCGCGGTCCATGAGTTCGAGCCCCGCATCAGGCTCTGGGCTGATGTCTCAGAGCCCGGAGCCTGTTTCCGATTCTGTGTCTCCCTCTCTCTCTGCCCCTCCCCTGTTCATGCTCTGTCTCTCTCTGTCCCAAAAATAAATAAACGTTGAAAGAAAAAAAATAAAAAAAAAAAAAAGAGTTGGACGCTTAACTGACTGAGCCACCCAGGTGCCCCTCTTGTCATGTTTGTATTGGCCATTTTATGAAGTGGCTGTTCAAATTGTCCACTTTTTTAAAAAATCAGATAATTTGTCTTATTATTGAGATGTAGGAGTTTTCCTTAACAAATAAATGCTGGATACAAGTCCTAATCAGGTATATATTTTTCCTAGTCTAGTACTTGATCTAAATTTCAATCTTAAGAAATTAGAAAAAGAGGGGCGCCTGGGTGGCTCAGTCGATTAAATGTCTGCCTCTTGATTTCGGCTCAGGTTATGATCTCATGGTTCGTGAGTTCGAGCCCTGCATCAGGCTCTGTGCTGACAGTGTGGAGCCTGCTTGGGATTCTCTCTCTCTCTCTCTCTCTCTCTGCCCCTCCCTTGCCTGTGTTCTCTCTGTCAATATAAATATATAAATTTATAAAAAGAAAAAAAAGACCCAAGTTAAAAAAAATAAAAGCTTACTATAAAGAAAATAAGGAAAAATAATATAAATAAGGAAAAATAATATAAATATACCTATAAAAATAATATAAATATAAATAAAAAATAATATAAAAATAAAAATACAAACTACTTCAGAAAATAGAAGATGGAAGAAAACTTCACAACTAATTTTGTGAGGCAAGTGTTATCACCCTGCCACCCAAAACAGACAAAACATCTCAAGAAAAGAGAAGTATGGACCCAAATCCCCCATGAACATAGATGCAGAAGTCTTTAACAAAACTTTAACAAATTGAATACAGCAACATATAAAAAGAACAATATATCATTAGCATGTAGGGCTTATCCCGGGAATGCAAAAGTGATTTTCTTTTCTTTTTTTTAATGTTTATTTATTTTTGAGAAAGCAAGCACGTGCACGTGAGAGAGAGCGAGGGAGGGGCAGAGAACAGAGGGAGGCAGAGGTTCCGAGGCGGGCTCTGTGCTGACAGCAGAGAGCGGAATGTGGGGCTCGAATTCATGATACCGTGAGATCATGACCTGAGCCGGAGTTGGACGCCCAACTGACTGAGCCCGCTCAGGCACCCACAAAAGTGATTTTCATGCCCCCAATAATTTCATGTAATTCTCAGTATTAATGGAATAAGAGGGGAAATCCATATGATCATTTTGAAAGCTGCAAATAAAGCATTTGACAAGATTTAACACTGATTCACAACAACAACTCAGCAAACTAGGAACAGAAGGGAACTTCTTCAGCCTGATGAAGGATATCTATGAGAAACCTTAGTTGACATCATACTCAAAAGTGAAACACTCAATGCTGAGATTAGGAACGAGATACAGATGTCACAACTTCCAGTCCACATTTATACTGAAGGTCCTAGCCGGTGTAATAAGCAAAGGAAAGAAATAAATGGCTCAAAGATAGAAAAGAAAGGTGTGAAATTGTCTTTATGTGCAAAAGCATGATTGTGTACACAGAAAACCCTAAGGAATAATAATTTTTTTTAAAAGCTACTAGAACTAACAAGTGAGTAAAGCAAGTTTTTCAGGATGAAAATCAAACTACAAAAATCCATGTATTTCTATATACTATCACTGAAAAAGTAGAAAGTGGAATTTAAAAAATAATTCAATTTATAATATCGTCCAGGACAAAATACTTAGGAATAAATTTAGTAAAAGATATGTAACGTGTCCTCTCAAAACTACAAAATCTTTTTTTTTAATGTTCTCATTTATTTTTGAGACAGAGAGACAGAGCACGAGCAGGCGAGGGTCAGAGAGAGGGAGACACAGAATCTGAAGCAGGCTCCAGGCTCTGAGCTGTCAGCACAGAGACCCACGCGGGGCTCGAACTCACAGACCGTGAGATCATGACCTGAGCTGAAGTTGGATGCTTAACCGACTGAGCCACCCAGGTGCCCCTCAAAACTACAAAATCTTACACAGGGAAGTTAGAGTAGATCTAGTCAAATGGAGCTATATACCATATTCATGAGCCAGAAAAGCCTATATTGTTAAGGTGACAATCATCCTTTTTTTTTTTTAATAGTAATCTTCTTTTTTATTTTTAGGTTTTTTTTTTTTTTTTTTGAGAGAGAGAGTGCACAGACAAGAGAGAGGGGCAGAGGGAGAGAGAATCTTAAGCAGGCTGTGTGATCAGTGCAGAGCCAGACATCAGGCTCGATCCCATGACCCTAGGATCATGACCTGAGCTGAAAACAAGATTGGGTTGCTCAACCGACTGAGCCACTTAGGTGCCCCAAAAGGTGACTATTATCTTTAAAATGATTCAAACATTCAATACAATTCTAGCAAAAATCCAGGCTTTATTAAGAGATAAATTGGGGTGCCTGGGTGGCTCAGTTGGTTAAGCGTCCAACTTCGGCTCAGGTCATGATCTCCCAGTTCGTGGGTTCGAGCCCCGTATTGGGGCTCCATGTGCTGACAGCTCAGAGCATGGAGCCTGCTTTGGATTCTGTGTCTCCCTCTCTCTCTGCCCCTAACCCGCTCACATTCTGTCTCTGTCTCTCTCAAAAATAAGTAAACACTAAAAAAATAATAATAATAAAAATAAATAAATAAAAGGGGTGCCTGGGTGGCTCAGCTGGTTGAGCGTCCGACTTCGGCTCAGGTCATGATCTCGCAGTTCATGGGTTCGAGCCCCGTGTCGGGCTCTGTGCTGACAGCTCAGAGCCTGGAGCCTGCTTCGGATTCTGTGTCTCCCTCTCTCTCTGCCCCTAACCCACTCTCATTCTGTCTCTGTCTCTCCCAAAAATAAATAAACATTAAAAAAATTAAATAAAAAATAAACAAAACATTACAAAATTAAAAATAAATAACTACAAAGAAACAGATACATTGACAACCCAATCAAAAAAATTACTTGGAAATGCAAAGAACCTGGAAGAACCAAGATAATCCTGAAAAGGAGGAACAGGGTCAGAAGATTTACACAATCTGATTTCAAGACTTTCTATAAAGCTAGAGCAATCAAGACAGTGCGATACTGATGTAAGGATAAACCAATAGATCAATGAAAAAGAGCCCCCAGATAGAGCTACATTTGTATGGTCAATTGATTTTTTTACAAAGGTACAGAAGTAATTCAACGGGGGAATATGTTGCTTTTTCAACTTATGGTAACATAGTTTTAGTGCTTAAACAATTGACTATCTTTCTGGGAAGAGGGAACTTCCGTGGGTTGAAAACTTAGCCTAAAAGGATCACAGATCTAAGTGTCAGAGCTAAAGCTCTTAAAAATCTAGAAGAAAACACATGGGGGAAAAGAATCTCTGTGACACTGGGCTAGGCAAAGATTTCTTAAATAGGACACAAAAGGCACAGTCTAAAGAGAAAATAAATGTCATTTTATTATAATAATATTATTAGAAATAAATACTACTATCAGAAATAAATGTCATTTTACTATTTTTAAATCTCATACTTATGACACAGTCTTCACTAGGTTTTGAAAAGTCTTTATTGTTTTTTGGATTATGAAAAAAATATGTCTGTTATTACGATTCAAACGAGGAAGCTCATGAATAGCCCTGAGGAATACATACACACATTATCACATAGGGTTTTTAGAAAACAGTAATGGGACTATAACATACCTCTTATTCTATAACTTGGTTTTTCTTCCCTTGAAATAAACTGTGGACAGTGTTCCCTATCAGCACATGCAGTATTTTTGCTAACAATGTTTGTACATTCATTTTCTCATATGCTAGTATTTCTGCACCATATGTTGCTA
This sequence comes from Felis catus, assembly GCF_018350175.1. Classification (NCBI taxonomy): domain Eukaryota; kingdom Metazoa; phylum Chordata; class Mammalia; order Carnivora; family Felidae; genus Felis; species Felis catus. The sequence continues at coordinate 57,769,870 of NC_058369.1, forward strand.
AGTGTGTGGTTGTGGGTAAGCACACTTTAAATTTAGAGAGGTCCTAGCTAATTGCGCTTGCTAAAAGTTGCATCAATTTATATTCCCACCCATAGTAGAGGAGGATGCTTGCTTTCTGATAGGCTCGCTGTCGATGGCTGTTATCACTCTTGTCACTTGTATAATTTTTTGTGGGTGGCCAATCTGCTAAAGGAACAATGGCACCTCGTTGTTGCTTTTAATGATCATTTATTTGATTAATTGTGCTTTCCTTTCATATGTGGATGGACCATTATATTTCTTTTCGTGGGAATTGCCTATATTTCTGTTGGGTTGTTTGTCTTTGCCTTATTGATTTTTAGGAACACTTTGCATATTATAGATATTGACTGCTACTTCATTAGAAGCACTGCAAATACCCTCTCTCAGTCTATTGTTTGCCCTTTAAGTTTGCTTGTGGTCTCTTTCACTATACAGAAGTTGGAAGTTTTTGTGTAGTCCAATGAATCAATCCTTTGCTTTATATTTTCTGATTTCTATGCAATGCTTAGAAAATCTCTCCCTATCACAAAGTTACAAAATAGTTGTACTTTTCCTTCAAGTATGTAGTGAGTTCCTGTGTTTCAACTATATTGGTGATATTTTAATGCTTGAGGTGGGTGTTGGGTACATTTTATATATATATATATATATATATATACGTATATATACAATATATATATATATATATATTTTTGCTTAACCTTTTGCGTGCCTGATATCCTTTACAATATTTATTTATTTATTTATTTATTTATTTATTTATTTATTTTAGAGAGGGAAGGAGCACATGAGTGGGGGAGAGGGGTAGAGAGAAAGAGAGAGAGAAAGAATCCCAAGCAAGCTCCACATTCAACACGAAGCCTGACGTGGGGCTTGATCCCATGATCCTGGGATCTTGACCCGAGCCAAAGTTAAGAGCCGGATGCTCAACCAGCTGAGCCACCCAGGCGCCCCTTCAACATGTGTTGGTAAAGAAATAGAGGGGAAAACCTAAGACGTTGTTGATGGGGTTGCCCTACCAAAGAAAACTCCAGGTCTGGCAAACACAAACACAAACACAAACACAAACACAAGCCTATGTGATATTATCCCTGAGTGTAAGCCATCTTTAACATTTGGAATCTGCACCATGTGGAACTGGTGACTGAAGAGGTGACAGCCCCAGTGCCCACCGTAGACTTGGCCATGGAGCAGGATGGGCAGGCAGCAAACACGTCTCCATTTGAACTGGCAACTGAACTGGCTGCCTGAGAAGGTGGCAGAGGGGGCGCCTGGGTGACTCAGTCGGTTGGGCGTCCGACTTCGGCTCGGGTCATGATCTCTCGGTCCGTGAGTTCGAGCCCCACGTCGGGCTCTGGGCTGATGGCTCAGAGCCTGGAGCCTGCTTCCGATTCTGTGTCTCCCTCTCTCTCTGCCCCTCCCCTGTTCATGCTCTGTCTCTCTCTGTCTCAAAAATAGATAAACGTTAAAAAAAAAAAAAATAAGGTGGCAGAGAGCCCCTGATGCACACCATGGCACGGATGACCTTGCCCGCGTTACGCTAAGTGAAAGATGCCAGGCACAAAAGCCCGCAGAGCGTATGGCTGTATTTATATGAAATGTTCACAATAGAGACAGAAAGTAGATTAGTGGTCGCCAGGGCTGGGGGGTAAGGAGAGGCGGAGGGTGATTGCCAGTGGGTACAGGGTTTCTTTAGGGGGGTTGTTAAAATCTTCTCAACTTAGATTGTGGTAATGGCCGCACGACTCTGTGAATATACTAAAAACCCTGGGATACCCGTTTACCACTACTCTGCTTTCCCATGTGGTAGCATGAATCAGCATGTCATTCCTTTTTATGCCAAATAATATTCCATTGTACGGATAGACTAGTTTGCTTGTCTGTTCGCCAGTCGACTGGCATTTGCTTCTAATTTTTGGCCATCCCGAACAGCGCTGCTTTGAACGCTCGTGCAAAGCAGTGTCCATGTGAAAACGTGTTTCCAAGAGTCCCGGGTACGAACCTTGGAGTTGTGTCGCTGGGTCACATGGTAATTGTATGTCTCACATTTTCCAGTGTCCTGAGCTGGGCTCTGAGCTAGGGCCCATGGGGCACTCTCCCCTTTCCCACACAGGAGTTGATATCATACTCCTTTCGTCTCTGCCCGAGTCATGTGGGGATGGCCAACGCGTTGCAATCTCAACCGGGGGTCACCGGAATCTGGTCCTGGGGACGTGTGACTGGAAGAGATAGTGTGTGGCCTCCAGTACGCTTTTCCGTTGTGGTTGTAACTGTGTACCCCAAACCAAGAGGCTCCCAACAGCCTCCTTTCGGTATCTCACAGTTTCTGTGAGTCAGAGATCCTAGGCGGCACGCGACTCCACTGGGTTTTTGCTTAAAGGGCCCCAGAGCTGATCAAAGTGTCAGCAGGTTGGACTCCTTCCTGGAGGCTCTGAGGGAAGAGACGCTTGCTTGCTGAGGTTGTTGGCAGACTTCAGTTATTTGTCCTAAGACTGGGGTCCCCGTGTCTTTGCCAATATTTCTTTGCAATTGTGCTTCGAACCCTTCTCAAGCTTTGCATCTCTCTTCCCCTTGCCTGCCCCACTCTAACTTCCTCTTCCACTCTTCTTCGGCCCCCTGCTGGGGAGCGCTCTCTGCTTTTGAGGGCTCATGTAATCGCATGGAGCCCGCCAGGATAAGCCAGGATCATTTCCCTACTTTAAGGTCAATAGATTAGTAACGTTAACTGCATCTGCGAAGCCCTGTTAACTATGCGAGGAACAAATTCAGTTTAAGGTGGGCAGCCTGAGGGGCCATGGTTCTGCCTATGAGACCTCCCGCAGGAATGAGCATGGGAAGAAGGATGTTTATAGCGGATGGATAATCAAGATGTGAGCTGAGTGGGCTTCTGTGTTTTTTGCCACCCAACATCCATTCCCATATCTTGATTGTTCTGGCACCGCCGGGCTGAGGGTGGGCTCCTGGGTCAGGCCTGGTCAGTGTGCCACTGTGTCCCAGAGGCCCTTTCAAGGATGGGCACACGACTGAACTAAAGCTAATGAGAGTTGTCAGAAGCTTCTCGAAAGAGATCCCACATTGTCCCCGCTGGGGACAAAGGGATGTAGGGGCTGGAGCTGCTGCAACCATCTTGCAGCCATGAGGACAGAGCCTGTCTGGGAACAGACTCACAGTAGAAGCCAGAGGAGCCTGTTTGGAAATAAGGATGTCATTTGCATCCTGATTCAACCACCTGAAGCATTCCACCCTAGAATTTTCAGTTCTGTGAACCAATGAATTCCTTTTTTCTTTTCTTCCTTTTTTTTTTTTTAACTTTATTTATTTATTTTGAGAGAGAGAGAGAGCGCATGAGAGTGAGAGTGCATGAGCAGGGGAAGGGCAGAGAGAGGGAGAGAGAGAGGACCGAGAAGAGGGGCTCGAACCCACAAACCGCGAGATCATGACCTGAGCCAAAATCAAGAGTTGGATACTTAACCGACTGAGCCATGCAGATGTCCTGGGTTCCCTTTTTTCTTAAACATATACAACCAAGTGGACATCTAAAGTGAGTGCTTGAAGATACACTTCTGTGAAAACATATGGCCTTTGAGTGTTGGATGCTAATTGGAGCCACACAGATAAGAAGCAGAGGCATGGGCCCAGGATATCTCATGCGTGGGGAGAGGCTGTGCTGGGAGGAACATTAGTGGGGGGGGGGGTTATTTTTATAGAAGAGATTTTTTTCATTTTGGATAACTTTTTAAAATGTTTATTCTTTATTTTGAGAGAGAGAGAGAGAGACAGCACGAGCAGGGGGTGGGGGGGCAGAGAGAGAGAGAGAGAGAGAGAGAGAGAATCCCAAGCAGGCTCCATGCTGTCAGCACAGAGCTGGACTTGGGGCTCGAACTCACAAACCATGAGATCGTGACCTGAGTGGAAATCAAGAGTCGGACGCTTATCTACTGAGCCTCGCGTGCGTCCCTTTATCCTTCCTCATGTGGGGATTGTTGGACTGGCTGTTTTCAGGTGTGTTGTTACTTTCGTTGTGTGTATTTCAGCATCTGTTGGTGCTGCTGAGAACTTTGCCCATGATCAACACCTATGTCTTTATTAGTATTGCTGTCTGCCAAAACTTTCCACTCCACTGTCCCAAGTGTGTGTAAGAGGGAGTCCGCAGTGTGTAAGAGGAAGTGAGCCAATCCTATGGAGTCTGCGGCCTCGTCTCTCTGTCTCGCTTCTCAATCCAATAAGTGTATGTGGCTCTTTGCAAATACCTGTTGTTCCATTTAGTTGTTGCTGCATTAAGAAAAAAAAAACTCTCCTGGGGAGCCTGGGTGGCTCAGTTGGTCAGGCGTCCAACTTTGGCTCAGGTCATGATCTCAAGATTTGTGACTTCAAGCCCCGCGTCGGGCTCTGTGCTGATGGCTCGGAGCCTGAAGCCTGCTTTGGATTCTGTGTCTCCCTCTCTCTCTGTTCCTCCCCTGTTCCCTCTCTCTCTCTCTCTCTCAAAAACAAATAAACATTAAAAAAAATTTTTTTTTAAGCTCCCCTGAAGCTTAATGGCTTAAAACAGGTCATTATTATTAGATCTCACAAAACTGTGGGTCAGGTATTTGGACAGGATGCAGCAGGGACAGCCTCTTACTGCCCCATGATATCTGGAGCTTCAGCCAGGACGGCTCAAATGGCCAGGGGTGACTACTTCTCGGCACACGGTGTCTCCACCCGGCTAGCTTGGTGGCCTGGCGACCTCAAGGTAGCTGAGCTTTTTACATGGCAGCTCAGGACTCCCATGGAGAAGGTTTCAAGGGACAGGGGGTGGAAGCTAGCAATCTAATCCCTGAGCCTGGAAACTCTAGTGCCCCTCCCACCATCTTCTCTTGTCAAGTAGTCACAGAGACCACCCAGACTCAAGGGAAGGGGATGTCTCTCTCAGTAACAGTAATCATCTTTAATCTATCACAACTCAGATTACCACGACTCCTTAGCTGGGAGATACAAAAAAACCCACCTCAGACTGGCTAAAGGGAAAAAATGAGGGGGTCTGTATTATTGGCTCATGTAACTGAAAGGCCAGAGATATGTTTGGCCTTAGGCACAGGGGGTTAGGCATCTGGGGGAGGCTTGGTCTGCCCAGATGCAGCACAGAGCCTGCAGGGCCTCTAGGACCATCTGTACCCTGGCTGTCACCCACAGCTAGCTTGGCCTTCACCAGAAAGGCCTCTCGGGGAAGGCAACATTTGGGCAGAGACCTGAAGTAAGGAAAGAAGCCATGTGGATATCTGGGCAAAGGCAACAACAAGTGCAAATGTCCTGGGGTGGACACGTGCCAGATACATTTGAGAAACAGCAAGGAAGCCAGTGGGTCTGGAGTTGAGTAAGCAAAGGGAATGAGATGAGAGAGACAATGAGGGAATAGATGGCATGGGTTCCTCTGAGTGAGGCAGGAGCCATGAGAGGGTATGGAGAGGAACAGGGACAGGGTCTGGCTCACGTTTTCACAGATCTCTCCGGCTGCTGTGTTCTTAATAGATGGGGGGAGCCTGGGGGCTTCCACTGAGGAAGCTAGTACAGAAATCCCAGGTGAAATGATGGCGGGGCAGTAGCTGTGTTGATGCTGGGATGTGGTCAGATTTGGGAATGTGGGAGAAGGGAAAGGGAGGGTGTGGGTGGCCCTGGCTTACACCTCACTATCTTCTATGAATTGTTGCTCGGGCCTCTTTCCGGCTGACTCCTTCCCCATCTTACCCCCTCCAGTCCCTCCTGCCCACAAGGTGGCAGAGTGATTTCCAAAATGCAAATTTAGGGGTGCCTCGGTGGCTCAGTCGGGTTGCTTCACCGACTTTGGCTCAGGTCATGACCTCCCAGTTCGTGAGTTTAAGCCCTGTGTCAGGCTCTGTGCTGACCAGAGCCTGACGGCTCTGAGCCCGGCGCCTGCTTCAGAATCTGTGTCTCCTTCTCTCTCCCTCCCCCACTCATGCTCTGTCTCTGAAAAATAAATAAACCTTAAAAAATTTTAAAAAGTAAAATAAAATAAACAATATGGAAATTTAACCCATCCTACCGCAGTAATTCCAGACCTTTTTATTTTTCATCTTAATAGTCAACTTATTTATTTCCATGTGATTCAAAAAAATATATGACTACCTCATTGAACCCATGATTTTGCCAGTGATACAAATTTGCCTTTTAAACACAATTTGCTTTACAAAGACAGGGATTGATTTAAAGTAAGGTGGTTCAGGGGCGCCTGGGTGGCGCAGTCGGTTAAGCGTCCGACTTCAGCCAGGTCACGATCTCGCGGTCCGTGAGTTCGAGCCCCGCGTCGGGCTCTGGGCTGATGGCTCAGAGCCTGGAGCCTGTTTCCGATTCTGTGTCTCCCTCTGTCTCTGCCCCTCCCCCGCTCATGCTCTGTCTCTCTCTGTCCCAAAAATAAATAAACGTTGAAAAAAAAAAAAAGAAAATTTAAAGTAAGGTGGTTCAGTTGGTTAAGCATCTGACTCTTGATCTCAGCTCAGGTCTTGAGACCAGGGACATGAGGGCTCTGTGCAGGGCATGAAGCCTACTTTATTATTTAAAAAAAATTTTTTTTAAACATTTATTTATTTTTGAGACACAGAGTGAGTAGGGGAGGGGCAGAGAGAGAGAGAGAGAGAGAGAGAGAGGGAGACACAGAATCCAAAGCAGGCTCCAGGCTCTGAGCCATCAGCACAGAGCCTGATGTGGGGCTTGAACCTACGAACCGTGAGATCATGACCTGAGCTGAAGTCAGATGTTTAACTGACCGAGCCACCCAGGTGCCCCACATGAAGCCTACTTTAAAAAAAAAAAAAAAAAAAAGATTAAAGAAATAGCACAGGGGTGAAAAGGTATGGCAAACAATTCTGAAGATGGTAATTCGTGTGACCAGGCTTTGGGGAGGCTTTCCACACACCTGGGCCTCCCCTTTGCCCCGGCCATCTTGAATATCTGCTTTTTCCAGAACACGCTGAGTCCTTTTCCCCCTGGTGTTCGCATATGCTACTCTCCTGGCCAGATCTCCAGTGTCGCCTCTGGGAGTTTCTTTGCAAGGCATTTATTTTTCACATTAAACTTTTTAATCCATCTGGAATTTATTTAGGTATATGAGGGGTCCAATTTTATTTTCTTCCAGATAGATATTCACCTGTGCCAGCACTGAATATTTCATGATCTACCCTTCTCCGACTGAACTGAAATACTACCTTTGTCAAGAATCACATTCTTACATATACTAGAATCTATTTTGGGGTTCTCTCCTCTTTCCCGTTGCCCAGTCTTGTGCCAATGCCATGTTGATTTGATTACAGCGGCTTTATAGTATGTTCTTCTTTCTGGTGAGGTGAAAAAAAAACCCCATGTTATTCTTTTTCTGATTTTCTTTGGTTATTCTTGGGTATGTAGGCTGCCACACGATCTTTGAGGTCATTTCATCCAATTTTGAAAAAAAAAAATCCTAATCGTATTCTAATTTGAATTACATTAAATTGACACAGAAAATATGGAGGAATTGACATTTTACGGTATTCCCATCCAGGAACATGGCACGGCTTTTGCTCTTTTCCAGGTCTTATTTTGAGATCTTCCAGAAGATTTAATTCCATTTATGTTTCTATACTTTTATTCATATACTTCATCTCCATAAACAACACACAGGACTGTTTCATGTTTAAAATTTTGCCAGTTCTTTCTTTGGCTAAAACATTATGTGCCTTCTCCCTTCCAGACAATGTGACTGCTGTATAGCATTCCATTCAAAGAACTTTCTACTTGTTTATCCAGTACCCTCAAGATGGGCCATTAGCTTGCATCCAAAGTCTCCCTCTCTTTTTTTAATGCTTATTGATTTTTGAGAGAGCGCAAGCCGGGGAGGGGCAGAGAGAGGGGACAGAGGATCTGAAGTGGGCTCTGTGCTGACAGGCTGACAGCAGCGAGCCCGATGCGAGGCTCAAACTCACGAACCGCCAGATCACGACCTGAGCCGAAGTTGGATGTTCAACCAATGGAGCCACCCAGGTGCCCCAAAGTCTCTTTTGATTTTTTTTTTTTTTTTTTTTAGCAAACAGTGCCCCATGAATATCTTTGCCCACATGTCTTTTGTTCATGTGAGATTTCTCACATGCCTAGAAGAGGAATTGCTGGGTCGTGTGGCATTTATATCTTCAACTTCACTAGGTACAACCAAACTATCCTGCAAAATACTTGTGCCAGTTTACATTCTGGCCAATAGAGCAGGAGAATTCTGGTTTCTCTACGTTGTAGTCAGGGATGGGAAATTTCTCTCCTGACTTTTCTTGGCAAACTCCATCTTTATTTTATTTTATTAATAATTAAAAAAAATTTTTAATGTTTTATATATTTTTGAGAGAGCGAGTGAGCGAGAGAGAGAGAGCACGCACCCGAGCATGAGTATGGGAGGGGCAGAGAGAGAGAGGGAGAGACAGAATTCGAAGCAGGCTCCAGGCTCTGACCTGTCAGCACAGAGCCCAACTCGGCGCTTGAACTCACAGGCCGTGAGATCATGACCTGAGCCCAAGTTTGACGTTCAACTGACTGAGCCAGCCAGGCACCCCCCCCCCCCATTTTTTTTAACGTTTATTTATTTTTGAGACAGAGAGAGACAGAGCATGGGCAGGGGAGGGGCAGAGAGAGAGGGAGACACAGAATCCAAAACAGGCTCCAGGCTCTGAGCTGTCAGCACAGATCCTGACACAGGGCTCAAATTCACAGGCTGTGAGATCATGACCTAAGCTGAAGTCAGACGCTTGATCGACTGACCCACCCAGGCGCCCTTCCATCTTTATTTATTTTTTTTTTTTTAACAAAAAGCTCTTTTTTCATTTTGGTTTTTAGTCTTTATTTTTTTGTATGGGATATATATGGAAATACATGTGAGGAGGCATGAATGTACATATCTGTCTCTAACTCAGTCTCTGTCTATGGAAGTTCAACAGAAATAGAAGTTTACACAGCAAAAAGGCTTCTCCGATCCCTATCCCTGGCCACCCACGCCTTGGTCCTTTTGTAGGTGCCAGCAATTCTTAATGGTTTCTTTTGTTTTCCATCCAGAGAAAGTCTATCAATATGTAAGCAAATATGTATATACACTCTTTCCTTATCCCGGTTTTAATCAAATGGTAGCAGACCACACTCTTCTGCACTTTTATTTCTCTACTAAATCTATTTGGGGATCATTCAATATCCTTTTTAAATTTTTTAACGTTTATTGTTTTTATTTATTTTTTTTTAATTTTTTTTTCAATGTTTTTTATTTATTTTTGGGACAGAGAGAGACAGAGCATGAACGGGGGAGGGGCAGAGAGAGAGGGAGACACAGAATCGGAAACAGGCTCCAGGCTCCGAGCCATCAGCCCAGAGCCTGACGCGGGGCTCGAACTCAGGGACCGCGAGATCGTGACCTGGCTGAAGTCGGACGCTTAACCGACTGCGCCACCCAGGCGCCCCTGTTTTTATTTATTTTGAGAGACAGAGATAGAGAGCAAGCAGGGGAGGGGCAGAGAGAGAGGGAGACAGAACCCCAAGCAGGCTCCGTGCTGCCAGCACAGAGCCCGATGTGGGGCTCAAACTCACAAACCGTGAGATCATGACCTGAGCCGATGTGAAGACTTGAACACTTAACCGACTGTGCCACCCAGCTGCCCTTATCCTTTTTAAAAAAATGTTTGTTTCAGACTTTAAGCTGTATTACAAAGCTGTCATCATCAAGACAGTATGGTACTGGCACAAGAAAAGACATTCAGACCAATGGAACAGAATAGAGAACCCAGAAATGGACCCACAAGCGTATGGCCAACTAATCTTTGACAAAGCAGGAAAGACTATCCAATGGAATCAAGACAGTCTCTTCAGCAAGTGGTGCTGGGAAAACTGGACAGCGACATGCAGAAGAATGAACCTGAACCACTTTCTTACACCACACACGAAAATAAACTCAAAATGGATGAAAGACCTCAATGTAAGACAGGAAGCCATCAAAATCCTTGAGGAGAAAGCAGGCAAACACCTCTTTGACCTTCACCACAGCAACTTCTTACTCAACATGTCTCTGAAGGCAAGGGAAACCAAAGCAAAAATGAACTATTGGGACCTCATCAAAATAAAAAGCTTCTGTACAGAGAAGGAAACAATCAGCAAAACTAAAAGGCATCCGACGGAATGGGAGAAGATATTTGCAAACGACATATCAGATAAAGGGTTAGAATCCAAAATCTGTTTATTTTATTTATTTATTTATTTTTTCAATGTTTATTTATTTTTGGGACAGAGAGAGACAGAGCATGAACGGGGGAGGGGCAGAGAGAGAGGGAGACACAGAATCGGAAACAGGCTCCAGGCTCTGAGCCATCAGCCCAGAGCCTGACGCGGGGCTCGAACTCACGGACCGCGAGATCGTGACCTGGCTGAAGTCGGACGCTTAACCGACTGCGCCACCCAGGCGCCCCTAGAATTCAAAATCTGTAAAAAACTTATCCAACTCAACACTCCAAAAACAAATAATCCAGTGAGGAAATGGGCAAAAGACAGGAATAGACACTTCTCTAAAGAAGACATCCAGATGGCCAACCAACACATGAAAAAATGCTCAACATCTCTCATCATCAGGGGAATACAAATCAAAATCACAATGAGATACCACCTCACACCTGTCAGAATGGCTAACATGAACAACTCAGGCAGCAACAGATGTTGGCGAGGATGCGGAGAGAGAGGATCCTTTTTGCACTGCTGGTGGGAAAGCAAACTGGGGCAGCCACTCTGGAAAACAGTATGAAGGTTTCTGAAAAAACTAAAAATAGAACTACTCTACGACCCAGCAATTGCACTACTAGGTATCCAAGGCACACAGGTGTGCTGTTTCGAAGGGACACGTGCACTCCATGTTTACAGCAGCACTATCAACAATAGCCAAAGTATGGAAAGAGCCCAAATGTCCATCGATGGATGAATGGTTAAAGAAGATGTGGTATACAGATATAATGGAGTATCACTCGGCAATCAAAAAGAATGAAATCTTGCCCTTTGCAACTATGTGGATGGAACTAGAGGGTATTATGCTAAGTGAAATTAGTCAGAGAAAGACAAATATCCTATGACTTCACTCATATGAGGACTTTCAGATATAAAACAGACGAACACAAGGGAAGGGAAGCAAAAATAATATAAAAACAGGGAGGGGGACAAAACAGAAGAGACTCATAAAAATGGAGAACAAACTGAGGGTTATGGGAGGGGTTGTGGGAGGGGGGATGGGCTAAATGGGTAAGGGGCACTAAGGAATCTACTCCTGAGATCATGTTGCACTATATGCTAATTAACTTGGATGTAAATTTAAAAAATAAATTAAATAAAAAAATCATGACCAATCAGTAAAAATTAAAGGTATTACATAGGAAGAGATCTCAGAAATATTTAAGTAATTGCTTCTGTCCTGAGATTAAAAACCACCAGAAGAAGATGGCTTCTTAGGTACCAATAAGTAATGAGAGGACAGCAGAAAAGAGGGGGCATGTTTTCAGCTCCATTCTCTTCATAAAGTTTCTAGCTGTCTCAATTGGGCATTCTGGTATGTTAGTGAAAATGCTCGCATTAGGGTTCTGAAACTATTATTTTAACTACTCAAGTACTATATAAAAACTATTTTGAGAGGCACCTGGGTGACTCGGTTGGTTAGGCGTCAGATTTTGTCTCAGGTCAAGGTCTCGCAATTTGTGAGTTCGAGCCCTGTGTTGAGCTCTGCACTGGTGGTGTGCAACCTGCTTGGGATTCTCTCTCTCCCTCTCTCTCTCTGCCCCTTCCCCACTTGCACTCGGGCTTTCTCTCTCTCTCTCTCTCTCAAAATAAACAAATAAGCTTTAAAAAAATTAAAAAAGCTATTTTGAAAAAATAAGTAAATAAAATAAAAAATGTTTATTTATTTTTTGGCGGGGGGAGGGGCAGAGAGAGGGAGACAGAAGGATCCAAGCTGGCTCCACACTGTCAGCACAGAACCTGATGCTGGGCTCGAACCCATGAACCATGAGATCATGACTGGAGTCGAAGTCAGACACTTCAAAGTCAGACACTTCCAACTGAGCCACCCAGGCACCCCAGATCATTCAATATCCTTACATAAAAAGCTTCCCCTTTCTTTCTTCTTTTGTCCCTCCCTTCCTTCCTTCCTTCCTTCCTTCCTTCCTTCCTTCCTTCCCCCACTCCCTTCCCCCCACTCTTTCTCTTCTCTCTCTCTCTCTCTCTTCATGATAGCAGCATAACATTGCACTATTTGGTTGTATGAGTATACTTTTAACATCTCTTCTAGATAAGCATCTTTCATTTGCAATCATTTGCCATAATGTACAAGGCTGCAGTGAATTTCCTTACAAATTCCACAAGCGTGAGAGCCTCTCTGTATCCTGTAAACGAAACTCTTGGTTCAAAGCAGAAACGTGTTTGTAATCGTGTCACATTGCCCATCCCACCCCAAGACTGCATCTGTTGACACTCCCCTGCAGGAACATATCAGGTAATTGAATGTTTGGGTGTGGCTAATACTGATTGATATAAAATAGCATCTCAAAGTATTTTAAGATGTGTGTTTAAACAGCATTATGTGGTATAATTTACACACCGTAAAGTTTATTCATTTTAAATGGACGTTTCATGAATTTTAGCAAATTTATGGAGTTGCAGGCATCACTACAATCCGACTTTAGAACATTTCTCTTTTCCCAAATCTTTCAATGTGTTTTACATCTTCGTTTCTCTGAGTGAGACTGAGTATGTTTCCATCCATCTAAGAGCTGTGTCTAGTTCCTTTTCTGTGAATTTTCTTTTCATACCCCTGGCCTGATTTTTTCGGTTGTATTTTTGCCTTATTGATTCGTTGGCCCTCTTTGTATATTATGCTCTCAAACTAGGGTTAAGTGTCACTTCTTTCAAGCACCCTGTGCTTCTAATTCTCATTGGCTGGAATGAACAGAATCTATTAATGTGTCTGCATCTCCACCATCCTGTGAGTTGTCTGCCCACAGTGACAGTATCTGGTTTCTGCCCACAGTGAGTTGGGCAGTATCTGGTTTCATTCCAGGCCCCCACCTCTCGGCACAGGACCTGACCCAGAGTTGGTCTCTGCAACTAAGCTTGGTTCCGGTATCTGTAAATATGTGTTCCTTGACCCTCAAGGTTCCTATCACAAGTTTTGATGATGTGTTAATCTGTGTGGTTACGTCTGAGGGCCAGGCACCACGGCGGTTTTATTCAATACCGTATACCCACGGTGCCAAACCGTGTGGCCAGATACATTATTTTCTTTAATTAACTTATTTTTTTAATGTTTATTTTTTGAGGGAGAGGGAGAGTAGGGGAGGTGCAGTGAGAGAGGGAGACAGGATCCCAAGCGGGCTCCTCACTGACACCAGAGAGGCCCGATGTGGGGCTCGAACTCATGAACTGTGAGATCAGGACCTGAGCCAAAGTTGGACACATAATTGATTGAGCCACCCAGGCACCCCAACTCTTTTTTTTTTTTTTTAAGTTTATATATTTATTTTGAGAAGGATAGAGACAGCATGAGCCGGGGAGGGGCAGAGAGGAGGAGAGAGAGACAATCTCAAGCAGGCTCCGAACTATCAGTGCAGAGCCCGATTTGGGGCTCGAACTCATGATTCGAGAGATCATGACCTGAGCCACAATCAAGAGTTGGCTGCTTATTCAAATGAGCCACCCAGGTGCCCCTACAACTCTTTAAATACATGTTCACAAGTAACTCTCATAATAACCCAGGAAGGAAGGTTGCGGAAGCAGGCCTGAGGCTCAGAGTAGGAAAGTGATGCCTAAGGCCACCCGGCCAGAAAGGGTGTGAGTGTGTAGGTTGGGGGGAGTGGCCCGGGAGCTCCTCTTCTGGGAGGCAACTGGGGCACTTCTGACAGAACAGAGCACCAATTCTCTGAGCCCTTGGGCAAAGCCTCTCACAGAGTTTGTCACCAGCCCACCTGAGCAGGGCGAGGCTTGGCCTAGTGCCTGATTAGCCCCTTCTGGCCTGGAGACGGGCTGGCTGGACTCCCACCTGGAAGCCCAGTCGGGCTGTGGCCTTCTCTCTGTTCTCGATATTTCGCCATCCATGACTCATGCACGGCAATTAATCATCACTGCCTCATGACAACTCAGGTATAATTATCTTGTATCATGAGTGAAGTCTCAACCGGTGGCCCCGGCCTTCCCAGAGACACCACGGTTCCCTGAGAATGCAGGGTGAAGGGTGAGAAGTGTTCTCTCCCCCCCCCCTCCCCCGGCAAGGCAGGCCAGCCTTGTGGAGGGGCCTCCATGGTGCTCTCTCCCTTAAATATCCGGGCCCCTCTGGACTTGCTGGCGGGAGCAGGCATCCTGGGACTGGGGTGAGCAAAACACAGGGGCAGCTAAGGGGGGGAATGGTATAATAGTAAGGAGAAATGATAAAGATAGCAGGGCATGGTCTGGCCCACTTGCTCTGGCCTCTCCTTGTCCTCATTCACTCATTCCCTAAGTTGTGACTAACGCCAACCAGTTGTCAGAGGAGACCCCAGCCTCTGAGCTACTGCTGGGAAGCAAAACAGACTCCCTTTCCCCAGGGAGCCTAGCATTCCAAGGGAGCAGGGGAGCTGGCTGCAGGCACACCCTGAGAGGAGACTATTTTGCAATGTGCTAAGTCCTTACTGTAAAAGAAATGCCTAATGCCGACCAAGGAAAGTCGGAAGGCTCGGTTTTTGCTCTCTGAGGGGTGCCATCTGAGCAGAGGCAGAATACACTCTTGGTAAAAGGGGCAGCAGACACAAAGGCCTGAGAGTGGGAATGTTCTGGTTTGTTCAAAGAACAGAAGGTAGGCTGCTCCCGCTGGAGCAAGAAAGGGGGAAACCAGGTCTGAGTGGTCAGCAAAGGCTATTGCACAGTTTGGCTTTTATTCTAAATTCAGTGGATACAGTCTAAGAAGTGATTTCTTGTGGCCAGCTAAGCTGCGTGACCTTTGACAGTTTGCTGGGTCTGTAATTTCCTGCCATCCATCTCTCCTTTCAAGAAACACTTAAGGAGCATCTACCGTGCGTCAGCCCAGCCCTGGGGACACAGCAGTGACAAAACAAAGCCCCTGCTTCTGGGAGAGTCCACCTCCTGGAGGAAAGGACCCCTGCCACAGCTCTTCTGCCTGGTGACTCCGGTTCAGGCTGCCGGCTCCCGGAGACCCCCAACTCGGGCCACCCGTGGCCGCCAGGTGGCGCTCTGCGCCTGTGCAAGGGCCGCAGCTCGAGGGTCGCCGGGCAGAGACCGGACCCCGGAGGGGGAGGGGCGGCCGGGCGGGGGGCGGGGCCCGCGCCGCAGGTTGTGTGACTTTGGGTTTGACCTGCCTGGAGATGAGCTAATCCCGCCGTATAATAGACTCCGGGGAGATAGGGAAAATGGCTGCGGCGCTATCTGCGTCGCCATGGGGACCATCGCGCGCGCGCGGGCGGGGCGCGAGCCTGGAAAAATACAGCCTTTGTCGGCGGCGCGTGTCACTCACTGCGCGGGGACCTCAGGCGGCGGGGCTCGGGTCTCTCTTTCCCTAGGTCCGGAGCGGGGAGCTCTGGGGCCCCCGGCAGGGCATGCCTGTTGAGGCTATTGGGACCCCTGGGTGTCCCCAAACTCCTCGAAGACCTTTCTCCCTTACACGCCCCCACACCCCGTTTTCTGTCACTAGCACATTCCACCCCTTTTGCTGTGGAGTCTGTCGCACCTGCACACACCATTCTCTCCCCTCTGGCTGTCTCTTTCCCACGCTGGAGAGGGGTCCCGGCCCGTGTGTCCTGAGCCTACCCAGGCAGGCGCAGGGACAGGCCCTAACGACAGCCCTTCCTACCGCACACCCGGGCACACCCAGGCATATAGATGCACAACAACACAACCGCCCTCACACAGATCCGTGCACCCCGAAGGCACACACTGGGGTGAACTCTGACCCGCGGCACACTCACTCCTGACAGTCACAGGAATGCACGGATGCGCATGCTTACAGGCACGTAGGAACCCAGAGCACTGAGTAGGGTCGGACACCTGCAGGCACACACCCGTGTCTGAGTATACACACACGCACGCGACCTAGTGGCAGATGACACCGCCTCCTGTGTGCACTCCTCAACGGCCTCCTCGAGGGCAGGTACACTGTGGCACTCAATACGCTCATCCACCACACCTGTACACACGGATTTGCACACCCACTCCTTCACACACCTGCCTTCCCACCCTGAGTGACACTCGTGCCTATGCACTCACGTGCAATACCCCCTCCTCTGTGCACCCTCCAACAGCCTCAGCTGGGCCCCCTCCAGGCATTCACAGCACACACGCCCACCACGCCCATGAGCATGGGCTTGCACACCTGCGCTTTTTTGTAGCACACTTCTTTGACATGCCCGCATGCACACCAATACCCTTTCTTGTTCAGTGCCCATCCACTGGCACATGCGAATGTCCATGCAAACATGCCAGGCACACCCGGGGGCGCACGCGCGGGTGCCCCCGGCAGGCAGGCAAGCAGGCAGGCAGGAGGCGCGGGCACAGGGCGCCCGGCGTGCCCCCCGCGGACGGCTATCTGCCTGCCCATCAGCGCGCGGATCTGCGGTGGTAAATGATGCATTCGATGGCGGGCGCATTTGTTGTGCGCGCTCTGAAAGGGCTCCGATAATCTGGAAGGCAGAGATAAGGAACACCATTTATTCCGCGGCACTTTGGAAACAATTCCCAGCCCTGTACAACCCCATTCTCGGGCAGCCTCCGGGAGCCGGGCAGATAACGATTGGCTATTCATTATCTTCGCCGGGAACAAAGATTAGCCGGCCGAGATGAAAAATTACCCCGGACAGCGGCGCAGCCCCGCTCGGACCCCCCTGCCCGCCACCGCCGCCCGCGCCTCGGTGCCCCGCCCGGCCCGCGGGCTCTGCGCTCACGCCCTCCCGGCCCGCAGCCTGGCGCTCGGCCTCCCGCGCTCGCGTCCGCGCGGCGCTCGGCACTGCCGCTGTCCTCCAATCGGTCTGTCCTTCCCACCCAGCCCGTCTTCGGCCTCCCTACTTTTCCCTCGTTCTCTTTGGGGCCCTTCCCGCTCTCCCTCTTCTCCCCACTGCTCCGGGAACCTGCCTGGGTTCCCTTCTCCCTTCCCATATCTCTGTTTTTGTTGTGTTTTGCTCTCTCTCTCTCCTCTGTATCTCTCCTCCCTTGTTTCTCTGTTCATGGCTCTGTCTGGTTAGCGCGTTTGCTGCTTTTGTTCCCATCGCTCCGACTCTTTCTGCCACTTTTAAGTTGTTTGTTTTTGTCTGTTCCTGCGTGTCCCCAACCCACCCCTCCAGCCCCTACTGGCGTCTCTGTCCCTCTATGGCCGGTGCTTTTTAAAATCTGTCCTCGGGTCTCCCTGTCCTCCTCTCCCTTCTCTGGGTCTTTCCATCCCTGGGCCTCCATGTCTCTCAGTCCACACCCCCTACCCTCTTAAGACTGTATTCCTGACAGCGGACCAGAGGCCAGCCCAGCCCAGCAGAGAGATGGCAGGTGGGGTGGGGGTGTAAGACTGGAACCCCCCTCTGAAGAAACAAGACAGAAGTAGAAAAGCTTCTGTAGACACTCAGGCGCTGCTGGGTTCACGGGGATTTGCTCTCGTGCCCCTGAACTGGCTCCCTCATGCCCCTCCCCAGTGAGGCTGGGGGCCTTGGGAGCGGGTGGTCCCAGCGAGGCCACCTCATTAGAGCAGTTATTCAGCATGGCGCTGGCGTCGGCAGATAAGCCTTATCAGCTCATCTCCCCCTCCCACAGACAGACAGAGAGTGCCCTGGCAAATGGCACCCCAGAGCTCCACTGGCCGCCTGCCCTGCCGGTTAGGGATGGTGGGTGATCTGGGAAGACACACAGTATGTGTGTCATCCAGAGACACACTCGTCCCCAGACGACAGACCCAGGGTAGTACTGGGTAGAGAAGTACATACACATAGTTCCAAGATACATTCATACACACAGATGTCCACACCCTAGATAAACAGACACAAACACCCACCCCAACACGTATCAGTTCATACGTGGAGCTGTAGACAGATGTGCAGACACACTTGGATACACTGTCCACGCTCCTATCATCTGTCCAAAGATACAACGTTACACACCCAATACCCAGTGCTGTTAAAGAAGGACGAAACATACACACACACACACACACACACACACGCATGCACACACGCTCCGATTCATAGACACAGGATACCCAGACACACACTGCTACCGACCCACATAGGGACACACACCAATTTATAAATAAACACTTGGAAATACCCACTTCCCATCATATGATTCACGAACACAATGATCTCACAGATACACAGCCACAGGGACACACATCCAGTTCCACAGACACACTTTCCCATAGGCACTTTTGGGGTCATGCTCTGAAACAGCCACACATAATGAAGCACAAACTCTCAGGGACCCACAGAACACAGACTCTCGATATAAAACTCCCACGGACCCACAAGAAGAAATGGGCGTGCTAATATACTCAGTTTTGTAGACTTCCCACGTGCTCACAGATGCACACAGACACACAGGGGCCCTCAGGATAGATGTTCTTCCGAGCACACACAGCACATACACGTGCAACACAGTCACTATCAGCTTCAAAGAAAGACCCACAGATAGCAGATGGCCACAGAGATGGGGGGGGCTGGACACTTCTCTCGGGCACACACTAGTTTTCCCAGGACCAGGGACTTCCCAGTCCTTCCAAAGCAAAGCACTTTCTCTCTGGGCCGAAGATCCCCAGGCCACTTTCACTCCCCAGGGCAGCTGGAATGGGACAGGGCAGGGGGGGTGGGGAGCGGAGGACCCCCACTGTGGAGTTGAATTTTGATGTAGGGACTTCGGAAGTTCAAGGACCAGATTCCCCTAGCATTCTTGGGGTGAAGATTCCCACACCCCAGCTCCTCTGCCCAGCCTTCCGAGGACAAGCCCTCTACTCCCTCTCTTTCCTGAGAGGGTTCCTTGGGGATGGGCCAGGGGGCCGCCTCAAACTCCACTCCTGAAATGCTCTGGTCTCCTTGGGAGTTTGGGAATTGGGGCGAGAGTATAGGTGGCTTGGAAGGGAGAGGCCATGTGTCTACATTTAGCCAAAATCAGCCTGGAAGTGAGGGAGGGGTGTGTGTGTGTGTGTGTGTGTGTGTGTGTGCACGCGTGTGTGCCAGATTGTCAAGCTACATTTGGGTGTATGCCGGCGTGCATGTCAGTGTGACCCAGATCTCCTGGCTGAGAATTTCCACGTAGCCACAGCTGTGTGCGCTAACGCGTGTGCACAGAAGTGTGCATGTGTGAGCACTACTGGAAGCAAACTGGAGGAGGAGCAGGCGTCTGTGTACGTGCGTGTGTGTGTGAGCGCTTGTGGCCAAGGCTCATGAGGGTCCCCGGGGAGAGTCTCAAAAAAGAGACGTCCCGGGCTTTCTGAGCTTACACCCCTGAGAGAATAGGTGCTCATTCCTGCGCCCCTGCGAGGGCGGGAGTAGTCTGGAGTATGGGCGAGTAAGGTATTGCGCCTTGAGTGCCTTCCGGCCCTCGGCCTGCCGCCCGGCGGCTGGACCAGGGAAACGGGGCGCAGAGCTCTGGGCACCCTCCTGCCCCCCTGCGGCGCTCCCGCCCCCTCAAAGTGCTGTCGAAATAAAAAGCAGCGGCCGCTGCGGCCGGGGGAGGGGAGGGAGAGGCAGCGGGAGCGAGAGGGAGGTAACGAGGCCAGCGCCGCCCGGGCTCGCCGCTCAAGTCTCTATCTCCAGGCTGCCTTCGCCCCCACCCCAGCCGGCCCCCGTCGGCCACCAGGCGAACAAAAGCGGCCCGCCGCGCACCATGCGGCCACTCAGCGCGCCACCCGGGCCCTGCTGGTGAACGCCGACAGCTCGCACCGGGGTCCTGTGGGCCCACCTAGCCACGCACCGCGCTGTGCGCCCCGCTCCGCTCCGGCCCCGTCCACCCGGGGGCGCCGCCCGCCGCACCTCGCTGGGTAAGTACCCCCACCTCCGCCTGGCCCCAGGGCCCTTCTAGTCCCCAGGTTTGAACCACCCGGCCCCCTAAACGCAGTCCCCCTAGCCCGTGGCCCCTGACTTGTGGCCTTCGGGGTTCGCCCTGGTCCTACCAGCGGCTCGAACCCCAGGTCATAGGGGCCTGATGCTGAGGGAGTATTTGCGGAGTCGAGGACAGTAGGCCCGCGTCGGGCCTCTTGTTTTCCCATTTCTCGGATGCAGCACACATAGGCCGCGAGCCCCGGTTATTCCCGATGCCTCGCAAAGCGCCCCACCTCCCGGCCCCCGAGCTGGGGTCTTTGTCTCGGCCGCCCCCACCTCCGGGCCAAGGCGGCGGAGGCGCCCAAGCCCGGCCGCCGAGCCGCGGCTGCACCTGCCGGCTGGTCCCGTGCGCCGGCTTTGCGCGGCTTAACCCGGCTCGCTCCTGCGTGCGCCCCCGCGCGCTGCGCCCCGCGGCCCTTTATCCTGTGTGGCTGGGGTGCGGGTGGGGGAGAGCGCCGGGTCTGGAAGTCTCCCCCCTGCCCCAAGCCGGAGCCGGAATCTGTTTAGTGGGATTTCAATAAGAATGGGGCCGCCGCGGGCTCCGAGATCTGCCGCGGGGAGGCGTAGACGGCGGCGGTCTGGGTCTGTCTGGACGCCGGGCATTCAGAATCCTTCGGCGGCGGCCAGGCTTGAACTCCAGGTTGCCCCAACCGCAAGGGGAAAGATCCGGCGTTCAGGGCCCCCGGGAGTGGCGGCCGCTCCTTTCCCGGAAAACACGGAAGGAAATTCGTTGTTTTGGAAAAAGCTACGTCTCCCGGGGATCGGGAACATCTGGCGGTGAGCTCCGGGTCTACACAGGCACCTAGCGCTGGGATTCGTTTATGAGTGGGCAGGATTTGAGAAGCAGGTAGGGCCGTTGCGGCTACCCAGGCGTCTGGAGAGAGTTTCCCAGCCGGGTCGACAAATTGCAAACAAATTGCGTCTAACGAAACGGATTTACCAGTTGTCATGCTGCCGGGCCGCAGGACCGCCAGGCTCTCTGAGTAAACCGTGCCTGTGCTTGAAGGAAGGAGAAACGCTGACCGATTGTCTGCAGGTCTCAGCAGGGCCTATGGGGGAGGCTGTACGGCTTGGAGGTGGGTGGTTAGAACCTGATAAGGAGATACATGATCTCGCAGGCACCTCAGCCCAGGGCGCTGAGACTTCTCAGCCCGGGTTTTACGATTCGAAACGGCCCTAAAGACGTAAAGAGTGGGAAAGCCATCATGGAGGCCAGAGAGGAGAAGAAGCCTTCACATTTGGGGGGCTGAAAATGAACCCCAGTGAGCAGAAGGGGCTGTTGGAGTCCTGGTCCCTCCATTGCAGAACCCCTGGGTGGGGGGATGGCTGCAGGCCTGAGCAGATTTGAGGCCTTACCCTATGGGGACTTCTGAACCCCTCTGGCTAAAGCAGGCCCCCTCTTCCTCCTCAGTACCCCTCAAGGCACATCCCCAGTGTGGGGCTCGAAGGTCGCTGGGTTGCCAATTAAATATCCCTATGGAAGGCAGTCCTTAAGCAAACTGATTTCTTTGAATCTCCCCTCCACCGCTGGCCAATTAGATGCCCATAGGAAAAGGCGAGAAGAATTAGGTTACAAAGAGAGGGCAAACTTATGGTCCCAGAGGGGCCACCTTGGATGAGGGAAGTTTAAACAAAGGGCACGGAGGGGAGGGGAAGACCGGGCAGGGGCAGCTGAGAGCCGAGGCCGGTGGGTGAGGCCGGTGGGTGAGGCCCACTAGAACCTGGCCTTGGATCCCTGAGCCTCCAGCTCCCCGGAGAACACATCTTGAGCCGTTAGGACCCATGCTTTCTCGGGGAATCTCAGGCTACTTGAAAAAGGCTGTTGGAACATTCAGTTTCTCTGCTGCCCATCGCCAGTCCTTCCTGAAGTCTTGTTCTCATGTAAGGAAAGTGACAGCTTCTCAGTGCGATCAAAACGCAGCACCCGCATTAGCAACAACCCTTGGAAACCAACAGAAACATGGAAAAGGGGTCACGTCCCTCTGAAGGTGTTCTGGAGACCCTGAAGCCCCAGGCTATAAACCGAAATAAATCTGCTTTCCTCATGTGTGAGGGTGCCCCCCACAATCCTAGCTGATTGGGGGGGGGGCTGCCCTGAGCCTCCCCGGACGTTTGTTTGCGTACAAGTGATAGGATGGTCTTTGCTGCCTACTGGGCAAGATGCCTGACTAGTGGCCCTTGGTCTGTCTGGCATACACACACACTCATGATGGGGGAGGTGTGTTTTACTGACCAGCTGGGCCTTCTCCTGCCTGGCGCCCCTCTTCTCTCTCCCAGGCGGGTTCGTTCCTGCGGGAGAACGCAGTAGTCCCGCGTCCAACGCAGGAGCTCCAACCATAGTGGAGGCCTCCGCCAAGCCGGCTGCCTGCCTGCCTGCCTTTTGGAGGAAGGCAACCTCGGGGCCTCAAGAGACCTGGCAGGGCTCCCTTCCCCCCCCCCCTTTTTTTCCCTCCCCTCTAGGCCGGGATTGCGGGAAGGGAGACTCGTGCGGATCTCCCGAGGCCCCTGCTCAAGCATTGCTTAACTGCCCTGCTAAGCTCCTCTGCGCGGCGATTTTCTGAGCCGCCGAGCGGGGTAATTAAATCCCCGCCAGCGCTCGCTTCTGCGCCAGGCCAGCGGGCAGCTCGGGGCTGCCGTTCAGGCGGGGGGCCCGGCCAGGCTGGTCACCTCCACTTCTGCGGTGGCCCAAGACGCTGCCCCAGAGGGGCTTCAGATTGCCTCGGAGGGGCTTCTAGCCGAGTTCGTAATGATGAAACTGCAGACCCACCCCGAACGGGGGTAATTTGAACCACGCCTTTGGGGAAAATAAAGCGAATTACCTGCTTTCCCGAGAGCCCAGAGTAGCCACCTCCCTGCGAACCGAGGCACGGATCGCAGACCCACGGAAATCTTCCGCTCGGCTCCGGCGTTCACGGCCCCGGGTCTGGCAAGCGGCTGGCTGCCTCCTGAGCTGGGTCCCGGGGTTCGAGCTGGCGGGGCAGTCTTGCCTGACACCAGGGATTGTCCCCGGGGCGGCGGTGTCTTTGATAAGCTCCTGCTAGGTTCCAGGGACGCAAAACAGTCTCGAGGCTCCGACGATTGCATTTTACGCGTTGATGAAGAATCATAAACTAAAGGCAGGGAGGAGAGACAGACGAACAGAGAGGCAGCGAGTCCCGGCCAGACCGCGCGCGTTTCGGGTAGCGCGAACCGGAAGGCACTGAGGCCAATCACCTGCCCGGCCTGGCCGCAGAGGCCCGGCGCCCGCGGCCTCGCGCTCCCACTCCCGGCCCCGGCGCGCTTTACTCAGCTGGCGCCGGCCTCCTCTTATGCGGAGCGGAGTTCCGAGTAGACCAGGCGGGCTCCGCGCGCCCCGGAGTGAAGCGGAGCGGGAGGCGCAGCGGGCCGCCAGGGCAGGCGGGTCCCCAAGCGCCCAAGACGCGCTGGTTCCCAGCCAAATGGGGCTCCGCGCCTCCAGCCCCGCGTCTTTACCTGCCGCCAGGGCCTCGGACAGATCAACGGACAGCCGGACGGAAAGGCAGGAGGAGGCCCCTAGCCTGTGCCTGCGCCCCCCGGCGCTGCCCAGAGCTGGTCTGGGAGAGGGTGACGGGCGCTCCCGCGGAGCTGGGCCTGGCCGGGAGCCCCCCGAGCCGAGGGGACCAAGGGCTTTCCTCCCTCCTCGGATTATTAAAAAGTTCATTTCCTGGCGAATCGGGTGACGTCAGGGCCCCGGCGTCGCGGTGGCGGGGCCGCCCGGCCGGAGAAGCCGCCTCCAGTTACCCAATTACCGACTGTCAATCCCGCCGCCCCTCCCCCCACCCTCCCGGGGGTGGCCCGGACCCCCGCCCTCTCCCCTGTCCCGGACCCACCTGGGATCCCTCTGGGCTCCCACTACGAGAACCGTAGACCCAGCTAAGGGAGAGGGGCTGGAGGACGACGATTATTCCCCCCTTACCCCCGCACCTGTCTCAATCTCCCCAAAGTTCTTTGTTTCCGACCCTTCCCCCCCCCCCCCCCGTCGGCCATAGGCTCCCTTCGAGCCTCGGTCTCCTATGTCTGTACAATGGGAGAGAGCAAGGAGATTTGTGCACGGGGGCCCTCCACCCACAGAGCTGGATCTGTGCATTGGAGGTGTGTGGAGAGCAGTTCCAGGTGACTTAGGGGACAGAGCTCTCAGTCTATCGCCTCCCTCTCCCCAGGGGCCGCCTTAGGGACCCCCAGGAGGGAAAAATGCCTTCTCCTGCCCGGAGGCGTCTCCTTCGAGCCGGCGCCGGCGCCAGTCCGGGTCTCCATGGCCTCGCCCCAGGCAGTTCGGCCCGTTGGTCTGCGAAGGCCACGCCCGGGAAGGGGACGCCCCCTCCCCCTCTCTGGAGCCGCCAGCCAGGCCACCTCCACCCGGTCAAGCACAGTCCTAAACGGCCTCTTGTCCGAGGCCCAGGTGCCCACTAGAGCCCCGTAGTTCCTGCCCTTCACCGCTCCTGCTGTCTCGAAGCTGTCCTCCCAACCCCCTGCTCAGCCATAGCCCGAGTCGGGGGAGGGAACGGTCTGGGTAGGTAGTTGGGACTCCAACTGGCCACGTTCAGTGGTAAAGGAGGTGGGATCTGAGAGAGTGGAAGAGCGGGGGTCCTGGGGAGAGGACACCCAGACGCCCAGAGGGTGCGGGACCCAGGCTGCGGGGGGAGGGGGTCTCCAGTTGGTTAGTAACTGGGAAGAGGGTCTTGGGGTTAGGCGGATCCAGGAGTGTCCGCAAGAGGGGGCGCAGCAGTCGGCCGGTGGGGTGAGGGTCCCGGCGGGGGGCACTGGCAGCAGGGGCCGCCGGGAGGGCGCTGGGAGGGGGCCCGCCGGCGGAGGGGGGCAGGCCTGCGGGTCAGTCCGGGAGTCCGGCGGTCCGGGAGTTGCGGGCGCAGCCAATGGGGGGCGGAGGCTGGGCGGCGCGCGGCGCTGATTGGCTGGCGCGGGCTTCTTAGGCGTGCACGGCCCCCGCTTCATGTCTGTGCAGGAGTCGCGAGCTGGCGCCAGGGCGGCCGGAGGATGCCGAGGGGCCGGAGCCGGGCGGGCCTGAGGCCGAGGCGCGCGCTGTCCCCCGCTCCTACTCCGTGAGCCCAGCCGCCTGAAGCGCGGTTCCTGAGCCCGCCACTCCCGGGGCTCCCGCCGGTGCTGAACCTCCGTCCCCGAGGCCGTGGCCCCCCTCCCTGCGGCGTTGCGTGTGTAAGTTTGGGGTGCGAGAGCTGGCGGGGGGCCTGGGGCGCGCCAAGCTCTGAGAGGTCCTTTCGGTGGGTCAAGGCCGGGGCCAGGCTTCGGGTGACTGCTTTGGTGTGCCTTGGTGAGAGGTCTTGATTGTGCCTCCTGGGAGTGAGCTGGGGCAGGGGTGGGGGGAGGCTGGCTCCCAGCCGCTGGGGCTTAGTGTGTGTGGTTGTTTTTTTTTTGGTGGGGGGGGGGTCGTCAAGCTGGTATGTGTATCCGGCGCCAAGTGCAGGTATGTGCGTGTCGCTAAGATCATGTGCCCAGTGGGTGCCCAGGCGCCTGTCTTCAACTTTCAGTCTGTGTTTATGCGTTTGTGTCCCGGGAAGGAGGGGGGGGGGGGGTCAGTGTGAGTGTCCGATTTAAAGTGAGACTCTGTGTTTGTTGGGGTCACTGGTGTCGGGGCTTGTGCCCGTGTGTGAGCCGGTGTGCACGGATGTGTGGCTCTGGGACTGGGGGTCACCATGTGAATGTGAGCGGCTGACCGATCTCCTCCGCCTTCCTTTCGTTTTGAGCTTTGAGCTTTCCTCCCACCCGGGACTGTGCCTCGGCCAGGCTCTGCTGGGGCGCAGCGGCGTGCGGGACTCCGCGTGGCGGGACTTTGGGGGTGTCAGGCCGTGGCGGCGCCCCTCACGCCCCCTTCCGTCGCGCAGGGACGCTGCCACCGCCTCGGCCCAGATCCCGAGCCTCCACTCCCGGCCATGGAGGTGGCGCCGGAGCAGCCGCGCTGGATGGCGCACCCCGCCGTGCTGAACGCGCAGCACCCTGACTCGCACCATCCGGGCCTGGCGCACAACTACATGGAGCCCGCGCAGTTGCTGCCTCCCGACGAGGTGGACGTCTTCTTCAACCACCTGGACTCGCAGGGCAACCCCTATTACGCCAACCCAGCCCACGCGCGGGCGCGCGTCTCCTACAGCCCCGCGCACGGTGAGCGCAAGGCCAGTGGGTGACTGGGAGCCCAGGAGCCGTGCGCCGCGCGCCAGGCGCGGGAGGGGAGGAGGGCCCGGCGGCCTGCTTCCCGGATGTGAGCTCCGCAGGAATCGAGGCAGCTGAAAAATTGGGGCGGGAAAGGTGGGGGCAGCAGCCTCTTGAGGAGGGTCTGGGCACCGCAGGGTGTTTGCCCAATTCCCAGCTGGCCTGTGCGGGTTCCCTCGAGGCCCTGGTCTGGTGGGGTTCCTCGGGTGCCACTTGTCCTTCAGCTCCGGACTGACATTCTTGATTATTACCGGTTGGGGTATTATGTTTCTGGTTTTCTTTGGGAAGAATGTTACTGCTAGCTGTTTTGTGAGTTGTGGTCCCGTGTATCTGTCATGGCGCGACTCGGCCTCTGCGCACCCTGACCCCTCTCCCTCCTCCCGCAGCCCGCCTGACCGGAGGCCAGATGTGCCGCCCACACTTGTTGCACAGCCCGGGGTTGCCCTGGCTCGATGGGGGTAAAGCAGCCCTCTCCGCGGCTGCAGCGCACCACCACAATCCCTGGACCGTGAGCCCCTTCTCCAAGACGCCGCTGCACCCTTCAGCTGCTGGAGGCCCCGGAGGCCCCCTCTCCGTGTACCCAGGGGCAGGGGGTGGGAGCGGGGGAGGCAGCGGGGGCTCTGTGGCCTCCCTCACTCCCACTGCAGCCCACTCTGGCTCCCACCTCTTCGGCTTCCCACCCACTCCGCCCAAGGAAGTGTCCCCTGACCCCAGCACCACCGGGGCTGCCTCCCCAGCCTCCTCTTCCGCAGGGGGTAATGCAGCCCGGGGGGAGGACAAGGATGGGGTCAAGTACCAGGTGTCACTGACCGACAGCATGAAGATGGAAAGCGGCAGTCCCCTGCGCCCAGGCCTGGCTGCCATGGGCACCCAGCCTGCCACACACCACCCCATCCCCACCTACCCCTCCTACGTGCCCGCCGCTGCTCACGACTACAGCAGCGGACTCTTCCACCCCGGAGGCTTCCTGGGTGGCCCTGCCTCCAGCTTCACCCCTAAGCAGCGCAGCAAGGCACGCTCCTGTTCAGGTAAAGACAAGTGCCAGGGAGCCAATGGGAGTGGGGTTGGTCTGTGCTTTTGTTTGTGGGGGTCGGGGGCTATGATATGGGAGGCGGGGCAGTGCCAGTCTTCCAGATCTGGGGATGGGTGAAGTCTCTCTCTAATAGACCCCAACAGACGTTTGAGAACCCAGAATGGGGGAGAGGGAGCCCTAAAACTTTTGTCCTTTCCTTAACTGTCCAGGGTTGCCCCCAAAGTTCATTTCCCTTCCCCCTCCTCACCCTCCCTTCCAAGGTTGGCCACTGCCAGCCTGAACCCAGACCGGGGATTCCCCCTTCCCTTCCCTGAATCTTCAGTGAAAATTTGAGCAACCTCTTGACTTGTGTGAGGGAATGCAGTAGCAAGTGACAGCAGCGAGGCTGTGTGTGCGTGTTTTTGTGCGTGTTTTTGTGTGTGTGCGTGCTGTGGGTGCTGTGGGTGCTGTGGGTACGCTCCAGACCCTTAAGGAATCTGGTTCTCCAAGTCAGGCAGTCCAAATCGTGGGATTTCGATGTTTCCCAATCTCCTTGGGAGATTTCCCCCAAAGCAGCATTCCCGGGAGTCGTTCCTGCTCCCTGCCCGCTGGCGCATCCTTCACTCTCCCTCCCCGAAGGCTGGAGTGAGGCGATGAAGCTGTAGGTAGCTTTGCCGCTTTGCGGAGGAGACGGCTGGGGCCACACTGGTTTCGTCCGAGAACCTGGCTGGAGAGCAGAAACCGAGCTAGCGCGGGGCTTTCGCTGTCAATGCCTCCCTTCCAATCCCTTTAAGCTAAGGAAGAAGAAGATTTTTAAAACTTTTACTCCTGAGTCCAGGAACCTTTCCTTGCCCAGATATATCGACAATTTAGTTTAAACTAAATAGGGAAAATTTTTTTCCCGGGCAACACGATGTAAGGCATCCAGCTACCCTGCCTGGGTGCCCCCACCGTCCCTGGCACCCACCTCAGCCCCACCCCAGGGCCCCTGTTCTCAGGCCAGCTACCTTGCCTTAAATTAGCCCTTTCTCCCAAGTTTGTTTTACGTTGTATTTGAATTCCAGATGGCCTTTTAAAACAACAACAAAAACCAAAAACCAAAAACACCACCACCGACAGAAGACCAAGGTCACTTAGTCTGCTTAACTTCGAAACGAAAGGGCTTGGGATGTGTTTTGTTTTAAAGAGCAACACCTTGTATCCGAGTCCGGGACTGAATTCTAGGGCCTCAGCGGAAAAGAGGGCAGCTGGGGAGAAAGAAGGAAATTCCCTTGCTCCGAGAACAGAAAGAGGGTAGGAGCTGAGGGCAGAGGACGCGGGGCAGAGAACCAATCGGAAGGTGGCAGACGAAGTTGGGGAAAGGGACAGACCGAAGAGGCAGAACTAGAAAGCAAGGCAGAGTCCTCCCAGGCCCAGCCGGGTCGAGCTGGGCCACTCCTGCCACCGCCCTGCCTTCGGCGAAGTTTGCTGTAAATACCCTTTCATTGTCGCGCCCACAATCCCTGGGGCCCTGGCCCCACTCCTCCCTCCAGCCCCATTTCCCTTCCTTCAAGCCAGGGTTTTGAAGAGGGAGACTTGGCCTTAAAGCTACTTTCTGAACTCATCTCCTTCGGCGGGGAAGCCTCCTCTGGGTCCCTCTTCCTGCCCAGGGTTGGAGCTAAAAGTCACCCCCTGAAGCATCCGGGCCCGAGGCAGACTGCTGCCTGATTGGCGCTGGCCCACCCCTGCCTCTCTCCCCTCGACCTTATCCGTTAAGCGGGCCGGCGTCTCTCCCTGTCCCCCTTCAGAAGGCCGGGAATGCGTCAACTGTGGGGCCACAGCCACCCCTCTCTGGCGGCGGGACGGCACCGGGCACTACCTGTGCAACGCCTGCGGGCTCTACCACAAGATGAATGGGCAGAACCGGCCACTCATCAAGCCTAAGCGGAGACTGGTAGGCGCGGGGCAGCAGGTGGCTGGGGAGGGGGCCGGTGGGCAGCACCCTGACGCTGACCTGGACTGGAGCCGGCAATTTATTTAAAAAATAAGAGTAACACCACCAAACCCTTCAAATGCAGCTGCGTTGCCTCTTGAAATCCTCTTATCATTTAAATCGCTTGGGGTCACCCTTCTTTTAGGCCAGATTTTTTTTCAGGCCAGATTTCCCCCTCTGCGGCCCACCAGGTACCCGCCCCCCACTGAGCTCAGGGCTCCCCAAAATTGAATGTCCAAGGGCCCGACTCCTGTCCCCTGGCCTCTGTTTAACTCTCTTTAAAAATAGGGCCATGAAGTAATTTTCCTTGTAGCCCAGAACACAGTCTCCTCACGCTTATTTAAATAAAACACACACACCAACCACCAAAAAAACCTGCCCTTTATTATTTTTCCATGGAGTCACCTATACTGTGTATTTTCATTTGAGTGATTTAAAAAAATGCCCTTTCGGATCTCCTGCCGGAGTTTCCTATCCGGACATCTGCAGCCTGAAGATAAGGAAACTTCGCGTATCTGTTTCCGGACTCCGCGAGTTTTAGAGCCTCTCCTCGGCTCAGTCCTGCCTCTCGCTGGGCTGTTTTGAAATTTCTAATACCCTCCGCTCTGCAAATAATGCGTAAAATGCTAAGAATAATAAATATATTTTTTTCAGGGCGAAGTGATTTATGAGGCTTAAATCGCTGGCCGCTTTGGGGGCCCCCTTTTTTTTCCCCACCCTGAGTGCGGGCGGGGTGAGGGCCCGGGTGGGGGTAGGGGTGGAGGATGCGGTGTTGGCCCCTGAGTCAGAATTCCAGCTTCAGGCTGCTTACTCACCCTCACCCTCCCCGCCTCTGAGGCAGCAGACCGGCAGGTCCCTCCGCTGTTGCTGTCGAGGAGGTTGGAGCTCCGGCCTAGGGCCCTCCTGGCCTTTGCTGGTCTCATTCCCCCAACCCCAGCCCTGCTGCCTGCGGTTCACTGGGGAGTGTTGCGGGGGACAGACACATTCTGTCACTGTGGGGCTGGGCCGGTGGGCCCACAAGAGGAGATCT
This sequence comes from Felis catus, assembly GCF_018350175.1. NCBI lineage: Eukaryota > Metazoa > Chordata > Mammalia > Carnivora > Felidae > Felis > Felis catus. The sequence continues at coordinate 57,800,181 of NC_058369.1, forward strand.
GCTTTCTTGGGTGAAGACTCTCTTACTTTCTCTCACTTTTCCCTTTTCCAGAAACCAGGCACTTATTCCCAGACATCTCTGGCCTGCATTCCCTGAGGGGCTGCGGGGCAGTGAGCACTCTGGTTTGGGGTACAGGGTGTGGGACAGACCAGCATTGCGGTGATGGAAATGTTCTGGATCTGCACTGCCCACTGTGGTTGGGGCTGTGGGTTCCTTGAAATGCGGCTGTGCAAAGGAAGGAACGAAGTTCTAATTTTATTAAATCGTAGTTCAGTTGAATTTAAACAGCCCTACCTGGCTAGTGGCGATCATATTGGACGGTGCCGCTCTAGACTCCCTAAACATTTGACGTCCCTGCCCTGGCCTCAGGCGAGGTCACACCCAGGACTGTGGGTCGTGGAGAGTCATGCAGACGTGTGAGCCAGCCTTCTAAACCAAAAGAGCCCTTCTCAGGGCCTCAGTTTCCCCTTTTACAGAGTTAAAGGGTTGGGGGCGGTGGCTGATTTTTCCCTTCAGCTCTTGCGCCCTTGTTGATTCTGAGATCAGGCTTCTGAGAGTTCTTTATTCTGAGTTCTGCGATGGCTTAGGTCTCAAATTCTAAAATTCCACGGCTTCTGAGATGCTTGGATTTCCCTGTGAGATTTCCCGCTCCTGGGCTAAGTTGGCAGGGACGGGGGGTTGGGGTGAGGGTCGGGGAGGGAGGTCGAGGTGGGGCGTGGGAGCCCAGCCTGCTGACGCCACCCTCCCCTCCCAGTCGGCCGCCAGGAGAGCCGGCACCTGTTGTGCAAATTGTCAGACGACAACCACCACCTTATGGCGCCGAAACGCCAACGGGGACCCTGTCTGCAACGCCTGTGGCCTCTACTACAAGCTGCACAATGTGAGTCCGCCCCTCCCCGGCCCGCCCCGCCCCTCCCCGGGGACCGCGGCTCTTTGTGCTGCCAGGCGCGGGGCCCCAGCCACAATCTCCAGCGTGGCTTGGCTTGGGAGGCGGCTGTTCCCCCGGCGGGCAAGCCCCAAGTGCCAGAAGGGCTTCCCATAAGAGGGGGCAAGCTGGCTGCAAGTGTGGCCTCCACGGCAGCGGTCTGGGGAAGTGGTGTCTTTTTAAAACAAAAGGTGGGTGTGGAGTTCGGTTGTGTCGATGGGGGGCAGTGCTGGCACTTAGTGGGCTCAACGGCCTGGCCTGCCGGTCCCACACAGTGAAAGAGACCTTTCTTGAAAGGGCGGCAGGCTGATGGGAAGACCCTGGCGGGCCGAGGGCGTTTGCAAGTGGGGTCCTGAGCCCAGACCCGCCTTTGGCGCCACGGGGAAGCTGGGGGGTGGGGTCTTGTTCTGGGAAGGGAACTAGACCCCCCTGACGGTTTTGTGGTTGCCCCCAGGTGAACAGGCCGCTGACCATGAAGAAGGAAGGGATCCAGACTAGGAACCGGAAGATGTCCACCAAGTCCAAGAAGAACAAGAAAGGTGCAGAGTGCTTCGAGGAGCTGTCCAAGTGCATGCAGGAGAAGGCCTCCCCCTTCAGCGCCGCCGCCCTGGCTGGACACATGGCGCCCGTGGGCCACCTCCCACCCTTCAGCCACTCGGGACACATCTTGCCCACCCCAACGCCCATCCACCCCTCCTCCAGTCTCTCCTTTGGCCACCCCCACCCATCCAGCATGGTGACCGCCATGGGCTAGGGACGGCCCCCCACAAATGGACGGATGGATGCCGAGGAGGGTGGCCCGCGGTGCGAGGCTGGGCGCCCCTAGGCAGGGTGGGGTGGGGGCAAACCCTTAGCTGCCTGCCCTTCCCTGAAGACTGATGGCACTCCCGCCAGCCCAGTCGGAGCCCCAAGCTGCCTCTCCTGTGGGCGCTCCACTCGGCCGTCAGCGGTCACGGTGAAGATCCTCACCCAGGCTGGGGGGCGGCCTTGGCCCGGCTTCCTGCCCAGGTGGGGTTTCCATCACGGACGATTGTTTGGAGAACAGAACGGACAACTTTTTGAAGAGAAAAGGGGGGAGGCAGGGGACAAATGAAGAAGACCGTTTTTGGGAGGAGAAGGGAGTAGGCAAAAGTAATTTATTTTGCTCTTGTTTCTAACAAGGACTGGGAGACTTGGAGGTCCGAGCTGCCCTAGGTTCTCTGGGTCTTTTTGCACCAAGTACCGCTTGGCCCACCTGCTTGCTAGGGCTCTGGGGGCAGGTGTGCGGGGCCCTCGGCCCGCACCTTCCCCTCTGGCTTCCCTCTCTGAAACAGCTGGAGCTCAGGTTGGGCTGAGCCAGTATAGCCGGACCACCACCGGCCCGGGGAGGCTGAGCGGTGTGTGCCCTGGCGGCCCGGCCCTGGAGGGCAGAGACAATCATGGGCGGTCCTGCGCAGATTCCCAGGCCAGGGCTGGGTCACAGGAAGGAAACAACATTTTCTTGAGAGGGGAAATGTCTCCCAGATCGCTCCCCTGGCTCTGAGGCCGAAGCTGGTGTGACCCGTGTCCCCTTAACGAGCCTGAGCCACAGCCTGACTCCTCTGCCAGGTGGACCCCTGTACATAACATCCTTTTTCTGCTCACCCCTCGACCCCCTTCCCTCCCACTCTGAGACAAAAGAAAAAAAAAATATATATATATATACAAAAGACTGCATAAGCTTAACTCGCTGAGGAGTTAGTTGTTTTATTTTTAAACTCATTTTGGGTCCAGTCAATTGTACGTTGCCACGGAAGCCCTTGCTGTGGAAAGGAATAAAACCTACAAACCAAGGCTGTAGCTTCGCAATTATTTTTGGAAAAGTTCTTGGATCCCACAGCCCTCGAACGGGGAGCCGGGGGCCTGGGGAGGGGCTTTGGCTGCTCTTGGCCTCCAGGGGCTGGTCTGGCAGGTGGCAGAGGCAGGAGTTGGGGGGGTGGGTCCAGGGAGAGGCCACGACCCTGCCGGGGTCCCTGGAGACGCCTGGGTTGTGCTCTGCTTTGCTGTGGCTGTCTGGATCCTTCCCAAGGTACAGCTGTACATAACCGTGTCCGAGCTTAGATTCTGTATGCGGAGGTGGTGGGGTGCGGCGGCCGGCGAGGGCCGGCCCAGGACCAGGATTGTGCTGATGTAGTCGACCAAGTGCAATATGGGTAGGCGATCGCTGCGGGGGCACCACAGCCAGAAGTAACTTATTTTGTACTAGTATCCGCATAAGAAAAAGAATCCGCAGTATTTTCTGTTTTTATGTTTTATTTGGCTTGTTTTATTTTGGATTAGTGAACTAAGTTATTGTTAATTATGTACAACATTTATATATTGTCTGTAAAAAAATTGTATGCTATCCTCCTATTCCTTTGAAGTGAATACTGTTAAGAATAATAAAATACTTTTTGTGAACGCCTCTGGCCGATCTTGTGGGCTCCCAGGCTGCTGAGTCCTGTGTGTGGAGATTAGTGGTCAGACCTAACGGGTTCTGCGGCCCAGTGATTTGGAGAGAAGGGCTCCTGTCTGGCTGGGGTCTGAGACCCTGATGCCCCCCCCCTGCATTGCTCCCATCTGAATTTCCTCATTGTCACCTCATTGGGGGTCCTGATGGCTGGGTGGATACTGGGGATACAAGGGGAGGCCATGGTTTCTCCAGCCTTTGGCCTACACACTGATCCTTTTCCTGGGGCTCTTGTAGAAGACTGCCTCCGCCCCTGTCCCCATCCACTTCCTCCCAGATGATCAGCTCTTGTTTCTGTCCTCTCTGGTCCTCAATATTCCTGTTCATTGGCAAACCTGATCACCAGTGTTTTTGATCACTGATGTCATTGATTGCTGTCATCCTCAATCAACGAGGTTGGTCATTGGAGATAGCCACCATGACTGATATTCGTGGTCAGTGACCTGTCTGATCACCAGAGCCTGTGACCATAGACATCTGATTACTATAACACTGGTCGCCAACACTCAGTCAACCAATGTTTTATCAATGCCTCTGACAGTGACATGTCTGGTCACAGACAGCCACAAAATGTGATCACCAGGGTCTCCAGGGACTGTTTTGGCTCGCTGGTAACATACCTGGTCATGAGTATCTCCTACCACCGATCAGCACCTCTATCCATCGATATTTATATTCAGTGTGTCTGGCACCAACATCTCTGACCATCACTGCGTTTTCCCAGTACTTCTATTCACCATTTTGTGATCACTGGTGCCTCTTGTCACTCATGTTCCTGATTTCCAATTGTGCTGGTCCCCAATGCACTCAGTCATCAATGTCCTAGTTCACCAAGAAGCATGACCATCAACGTCACTGATCAATGGTTTTCTAATAGTTGATAGATCTGAGCACTCACGTGTGTCTCCAATATCACCAATCACACTATTTTCCTCACCGGTGTCTCCTTAACAATGACTTTGGTCACTTGTCTCTGGTCGCCAACATCTCTAACCAACAAGGTGCCTGATGACCAATATCACTGATCATGGGATCCTCTTCTACCACATTTTCTTGACTGTCCGTGTGGTCACCAGTGGCTCTGGTGCCCAACATCCCTGTCTCCTCAGTGCTAATCACCCAGCTTTCTAGTGTCCAGCATAGGGGTTGTGGAGTCTTATCTTCCAGGACCCTTATGACCAGTGTCCCTTATATCCTGATCACCAGGAACACTGACTGCCAGCCCCCTGGTCATCGGTATCACCAGTCACCTGTGTCTCTGGCCACTAAATTCTCTAACCATTGCTGCCTTTGGTCCCCAGTAGATCACCCACCACCAGGATCTCTGGATGTCTCTAGCCCTTGAATGTGATCACTGATGTCCCCTCTGCATTCAGTCGTCAAGAATATGAGCACCAGATGCTTCCTTCACAAACGTTCCTGTGGCTCACACCCTCAGTCCCCCATGTCCCAGAACAATGACGAATGATATATGCAATCAACGATCATGCTGATCACCAAGACCTCTGAACACCACCTCCTGATCCTCAATGTACAGCCACCACCTCTGATCACGTGCTTGAATGATGTCATCTCCCATGACGCCACTGTCTCTAATTACATTACTCTATTCATATGTCTCTGATGGATGATTCCTTTTGGCCCTAATCACCATCTCTGGTACCCTGAGTCCTTGACGATTAGGCTTTCTGATGGCCAACCTCCTTGTTCTCTGGCAGCCCTGATGTCTATGTGAGCCAGGAGGCCCTCCTGTCACTCTTCCCATTGCAGACTGCCGGTGCTGGCAGGGTGCTTGCTTGGGGCCGGGGAAGCAATAGTCCCGTGGAGGCCAGCATGCCTCCTGTGAAGTCCCAGATACCTCAGCCCAGCAGGACAGAGTGGGAGGAGCATCCCTGGGTCTCTGACTCAGGAGCCCTCTGCTCCTGCTCTGCCGCCACCACCCTGCACACGTCCTTTTCCTGTAGAATGGACACCTAGAGCAGGCGGGAACTGACCTGGTGTGTAGCTGGGTGTGCACTTGCCTGCCCATCTGAATCCATAGTGGCTTTCTCAGCCCTTCCCCAGCTCACAGCATTCTGGCCCACCCTCCCCCATCAGCTGTTATACCCACACTGAGGGCAGGGATGGTCGTGCCCTTCTGTGCCCTGGCTCTTGACGGCGGGATTGTGTGTCTATATGATCACGTACTCAAGTGAGCACGTATGTGTGCCTGCTGATCCCTTCGTCCACACCTGGCCGTGTTCTAGGCACGGGGGCTACACCACCCGATGAAACAAACAAGAATTCCTCCCCGTGAGCAGTTGACGCAGTAACGACTCTACCTGGCCTCTGGCGAACAATGCTATTACCTGGCCCCAAATCCAGAACCAGAACCTGGGAGTCCAGAGTTTTGAGTCCACAACTCTGTACCCCAGTACTCAGGAAGCAGACCCAAAACAGAGCACAGCTCCTGTCCTCCCAAATCCAGAATTTAGAACTTGGAGCTCAGAATCCAGAACTTACATCCAAGAACTCTGAGATGGTGGCTTAGAACTTGAACCTCAGAATCCAGATCCCAGAACACGGAGCCCAGGACCTAGGGACCTGAGCATGGACCCCCCAAATTCACAGCCTAGAGCGTGGGGCTCGGAACCCAGAGTGTAGCACCAAGGACGTGGAGCCCAGCGCCTAGACTCTACATCCCCGGGCTGGACCTGAAGACCAGAACCCAGAGCCCAGAAGGACCACAGAAAGAACCCCCTGCCCACCCTTGTTTCTCTATTACTACCCTGGTCTTATTTCCTTCCTACTGCCAAGCAATATTTTGGGAGCACCCAGTGCCAGAAGCAGCCAGCAAGAAATAAACAGAGGAGCGGATCCCCTCTCCCTGCCATGTCAGGTCCAAGAGAGCAGGGACTGTGTCTGTCACTCTTGTGTCTCCATTGTCTCTACCGGGCCTGCAGTAGGTGCTTCCCAAATGTCTGTCGAATGGATTCATTCACTTCTCCCGAATGTTTGTCGACCCTGGTAGTTGTTGGCGTTCTGGTGGGGACAAAACACACACGTCTTGTCCCCATGAATCCGCTCTCTCTGGCTGCCAGGAAACTCACGGAGGGAAGGGGTTGTTTCTGACAAAGCCAGCAGCCAGAGCTGGGGAAGACTGTGGGGGTAGGGATGGTGTCCGGGGAGCGACCACCAGGAGCGGGGGGAGGTATGGTGGCTTCGGAGGCCCTAAGTTCAAGCCCCAGGCACTCGTGCCACTACAGTTTCTGTTCCCTCTTCCATAAAATAATCAGTGCTAACAATGACTCCTGCTGCCCGAGTCATTGTGCGGGTAAATAGTTTCGATTCTGTGGCCTCAAAGCTCCCGGGCAGGGCAGGGCAGGGCAGGCAGGCAGGCCAAGTGTCGCAAGTGGCCGCCTTAGCTGGGAGATGGTGCCTTTATGATTCCGCGGGGGCCTGGCGCCAGGGCGCCTGGGGTGGGTTGGCCTTTGTTCCATCTGTTTGCACCCAGGTGGGGCTGGCTGGCCCAGGGCCCCTTCCTCCCTTCCTTCTACAGAGACGCTTCCAGGCCCAGCTTCTTATTCCCATTTTCTGTAGTGAGAAACCAAGCCCCCTTTGTAATTCATAGAGACCATCTCAGTCCTTCCCCAGAAATTCCTCCCACCTCCTGGTGACCACCACTAGAAACAATCAGTGGACACTGCCCCAGGGGAATAAGATTTGGGAGGAATGTCTGCCATCCACCTGATGGAAAGGAAGGACGAATCCCCCGAGAGGCAAGGAAGAAGGCAAACACCCAGAGAGCTTCTCCTAAGGTGAGTGGACTGCCCTAAGTGACTGCATAGCACCAGGCAGTAGATCAAAAGTCCACTGTGTGTGGGGTTTTTTTTAAAGCAAAATGATAAAATAATTCCAAACTTCATCTGCAAAAACTAACAAGACCAGCGCAAGTCAGAAAATTAAGGAACATAAAAGCGAGGTGTATGTGTAAAGCATTCCAATATTAAACAAGATTCTATGATCACAATCTCTTTTTTCTTTCTTTCTTTCTTTCTTTCTTTCTTTCTTTCGTTTTTAAATTTATTTTTGAGAGACAGAGACAGAGTGCAAGCAGGGGAGGGGCAGAGAGAGAGGGACATGCAGAATCCGAAGCAGGCTCCAGGCTCTGAGCTGTCAGCACAGAGCTCGACGCGGGGCTCGAACCCACGAACCGCGAGATCATGACCTGAGCTGAAGTCGGCCGCTTAACTGACTGAATCACCCAGGTGTCCCAATCACAATCTTTCAAACCTTGTGGTTCTACTGTAAGAATCAGGAGATCAGTGGCTCAGACTCCAGTAAGCCCAAAATAGACCCTAGGATTTACAAGATCGTGGATGATGAAGGAGGTATCCTGAGTCAGTGCAAGGGGGAAGGATTATTCAAGCAAGGGGAGTTGGAAAAACTCACTGGTTAGCATCTCACTGAGGGAACACCTAACTCAGAGATCTGAAACCAGCAGCATGTGGCCTTATCCAGCCAGCAGACAAATTTTGCTTGGCTGCATGATGTTTTGCAAACGTATAGGTGCATTGCAAACGATTTTGAGTCAGGTGAGTCACTTAAAAATGGGCAGAAGGTCTGGTTCTGAGGGGACTCTTATGTCTGCAGGGTCATTTCTCCATCTTTCCCCTCAGGAAAAGTACACGGGTTCAAGCCCTGCATCAGGTCAGAGCCTGGAGCCTGCTTCGGATTCTGTGTCTCCCTCTCTCTCTGCCCCTCGCCCACTCACACCATGTCTCTCTCTGTCTCTCAAAAATGCATAAACGTTAGAAAAAAAATTTAAAATTTTTTTTTCAACTTTTATTTTTATTTTTGGGACAGAGAGAGAGAGAGCATGAACGGGGGAGGGGCAGAGAGAGAGGGAGACACAGAATCGGAAGCAGGCTCCAGGCTCTGAGCCATCAGCCCAGAGCCCGACGCGGGGCTCGAACTCACGGACCGCAAGATCGTGACCTGGCTGAAGTCGGACGCTTAACCGACTGCGCCACCCAGGCGCCCCAGAAAAAAAATTTTAAATATTTGTGTAGATATGGAAAATAATGAGGGAAGATACATACCTAATGAATAATAGTTGTTAGTTTGGGGAAGTGTGATAGTCTGGGGATGGGGGAGAGGGTAATTTTTGACTTTATAAACTTGTGCTATTATTATTATTATTATTATTATTATTATTTTTAACTTTAAGAAAGAGAGAGAGAGAGATGGGCAGAGGGAGAGAGAGAATCTTGTGGAGTCAGACAGGGGTTTGATCCCACTACCTTGGGATCATGACCTGAGCCAAAGTTAAGAGTGGGATACTCAACTGCCTGAGCCCCCCAGATGCCCCTGTGCTATTATTTTACTGTGTTACGACTTTTTGCCGCCTTTGTAACATAAAAAATAAAGAATCATCACAAACACCTGTGTTCTTTTCTCTGCCTTATTTCTGACTGGTCTTTCTCCCTGAGATGTCCTCCCCTTCATCCTTCAAAACCCCAGAGAGCCTAGAGAAAACCTTGAGTTCTCCTTTTCCTTAGCCCTTCAGGGCCTCCCCAGGCCCTAACCGATGTCCCTCAAGGACAAGGCCTGGGTGTGGTGCGGACACCCTTGCCTCTCCCTTGCTGTGCAGCCCTAAGGAAGTGGATTAGCTTCTCTGAATCCTGACTCCTCACCAGTAAAACGTGACCACACCTTGCAGGGTTCTTTTACGGATGAGGGGGCCAAGGGGTCTCAGTCCTTGGAGAGCCTACCTAGCAAGGAGATATCCTTCTGATGCTATTTCAGCCCACTGCTCTTCAGACAGAGTTCCCTTCTCTACTAGAAGTGTCTCTACTCCTACTCAGTGCCCTTCTCTACTCCTAGAAGTGGGCAAGCCGCCTGACCTTCCTGTTCTTCCTTCCACACATCCCCTAAGGCTGTCAGGGTCCCTTAGGAGTGCCATTGGGATATACCTGGCTACTTAGTAGGTGTTTTCAGTATTTCCCCCCCAGCCTGCCCCCAACCAGTCAGGGTCCCCACAGATCATCCCTCCTGTACAGCTGGGGAAACTGAGGGCCAGGCAAGGATGGGGGTCTCATTTCCTGGGGATGGGGGAGAACAGGATGGCTCCCTCTGGTATGCAGGCTAGCCGTGGGGGGGTTTCCTTCTTGAAGAGGAGACTTGGCGGACCCTTTGCAGCTGTTTCCTTCCGCCGTCCCATCTGTCCCTCCCCAGCCCGCACTGCGGGGCTCCCTCGGGGACCCTGGGAAAACACTGTCCCTCTCCTTCTCCCCGCCCCTCCCACCCGGGTTTGGCTGTACTGATTTGGGGTGGGGGCTGTGATCTAGGTCTCCCAGGCTTTGAGGGGCTGCTGGGATGGGCCCCTCCCTTTCCTCAGAACTCAGGAACGGAGGGGACGTTTTTACACAAGCGCACATCACACTGCACCACTGCCGGTACCATCCGGACAGCATCGGAGCGTCTCCTCTGCACCTCACACTGCCCCGTGCTGTCCCTTCGCCTGTTGTAGCGCCAGCCTCCTCCCTGGCCCTTGCCCCCGGCTGGTGCCCTGCAACGTGTCTCTTCCGCCAAAGGGATCTTTCTTAACCTTTTTATTTCAATGATGAAATATTTCAAACACCCACAAAGATAGCTAATACTAGAATAAATACCATGGTACCCCCCAGTTATTGGTTTTCTTTTTAAAATAAATTTTTTAATGTTTATTTTTGAGAGAGAGAGAGAGAGATCACGAGCAGGGGAGGGGCATGGAGAGAGGGAGACACAGAATCCAAAGTAGGCTTTGGGCTCTGAGCCGTCAACATAGAGCCGGATATGGGGCTCGAACCCACGAACTGTGAGATCATGACCTGAGCTGAAGTCGGACGCTCAACCGACTGAGCCCCCCCGGGCGGCCCTAGTTTTCTAAGCTGCACAGCAAATCCCAGACTCGGCAGCTTAAGACCACGCACACAGTGCAGAAGCCCAGGCGTGGCTTAGTGGGGTCCCACAAGGCTGCCCTCAAGGCATTGACCAGGACTGGGGTCTCGGCAGAGGCTTAACTAGGGAAGGGTCTGCTCTGCTACCAACCTCGCTCAGGTTCTGGCACAACCGAGGACCCTGTGGCCGTAGGATTCACAGCAGCTTGCTCCTTCAAAGCCAGCAACACACAGACACTCTGCAGGAGAGTGGCCAACACCAGGGAGTTTTATATAATGTCCCGCAATCCCGGGAATGGCAGCCTATCACCTTTGCCGTATTTTGTTGGTGATATACATGCCCCAGGTCCTGCTTACCTTCCAGGCTGCAGACACCAGGAGGCAGGAGAACCGAGGCAGCTTGCAGTCCCTCTGACGCCCCCTCATCTCAGGTTAAGAAAGAAAACATCACAGGGGCGCCTGGGTGGCTCAGTCAGTTAAGCGACAGACTTCCTGTCAGGTCGTGATCTCGCGGTTTGTGGGTTCGAGCCTCGTGTCGAGCTCTGTGATGACAGCTCGATGCCTGGAGTCTGCTTCGGATTCTGTGTCTTCCTCTCTCTCTCTCTGCTCCTCTCCTGCTTGTGCTCTGTCTCATTTAGTTTATTTAACGCCCCCCCCAAAAAAAAAATAGAGAAAACATTACAGGTGTATTGAGCCCTCTGAACCTTCTTACCTGCCTTCCTTCCCTGAAGTAGCTAGGGCTTGATGACTCCCATGTAGGTTACATTTTTTTGCTACATGTGTATGAATCCTTATGCCATAGCTCACGTTATTCTGCACGTTTTTACATTTTGCAAAATGGTATCTTAACAGTAGATTTTTTTTGCTATGACTTACTTTTTTTGGTTTACTATCACGTTTATGATATTCTTTCACACGAATATATGAAGTTCTGTTCCATTCATGTTTCGCTGCTGTATATACTGTCATTGTTTAAATATAACACAATGTATTTGCCAATCCTCCTGTTTTCTATTATTTAATTTTTTAATGTTTATTATTTTTCAGAGAGAGGGAGAAAGAGAGAGAGAGACAGAGAACAAGCAGGGGAGGGGCAGAGAGAGAGGGAGACACAGATCTGAAGCAGGATCCAGACTCCGAGCTGTCAGCACAGAGCCTGATGCGGGGCTCAAACTCACAGACTGTGAGATCATGACCTGAGCCGAAGTCGGATGCTCAACCGACTGAGCCACCCAGGCACCCCCCTCCTGTGTTGTATTATAAAGAGAGCATATGCTTGCTGTTCTCATCCCTCCGCCATGCATGAGGGTTTCTCTGGGCACAGAAGCCTAGAAGTGGAATTGCTGAGTCAAAGGATTTAGTACCCTCACATCTCCAAGATAAGGCCAAAGAATTTTCCAGACTCGTTGTTCCCATTGACACTCCCACCAGCAGGGCAGGGAATCCCCGTTGCTCTATCCACATCCTTGCCAGCACTTGGTAATGTCAGCCTTTTACATGGTTACCAGTTTGTTGGGCATGAAATGGAACACGATTGTTGTAGAGAGATTGTTCTAGAACATGCCATTGATCATATTCTCCTTGTGCTTCAAATCCACCCGAGGGCTCCCCAGCTCGGGACCTGATCCAAGCTCTTGAGTTTGGCATCTGAGCCTTGCATGACCTTTGCACCCTCATAGACCCTGCCCCCTCATTGTCTCCTCAGTCCCAGGTACAATAGACCACAGATGAGGCTCTCCCACCACGCAAGGCTTTGTGCTCGCTGCTCCCTCTGCGTGAAACCGCCCCCCTGTTTCAAGGCCCCTGCTTTATTAAGAAATAAATAACCAAACAGACCGCCTGTATGTTTTGAACGTTCACATTAAAGAAATGAATGCCTTAAGGCACAGTAAAAACACAAATGCAATATAACCGTACTTTTCAAATGGTGGCTTCAGGGTTCAGACCAGAGTTCTCCACCTCGATAGCACTGACGCTGGGGACTGGATCATTATTTGTGGCGGAAGGTTGTCCTGTACCTCGTAGGATGTTTGGTGGCATCCCTGACCCCGCCCCATGAGATGCCAATAGCAACCCTACCCCCTTGTCATGACAATTAAAAATGTCTCCTGTCATTTTCCCCTGGGGAGGGAGGGCTGACCCCGTTGAGAGCACTGATTTAGGAAGAGATTCATTAATAATGCACTCCGTGGTCTGAAAGTGCTTACAGCCCTATGGTGAACATTTTCTTCCCACCTGGAAACACTGTTTTTTCCACGACCGAGCAATTTATACCATTGGGAAAGGACATCCAGAGTCTAAATCCGAGGACCTTCACATGTGTGAGGCCCTAGCCAAAGGCTAATGTCACCTCTCTCAATAGACCCTGCTGGAACTGCCCTGTGTAAGCCCTGCCCAGATGTCACCCCAGGTGTCTCCAATGCTTGTTGCAGCTGCCTTCACGTGTTTGTGGGTCTCTGCTCCTTTCCCACAGCCTGGGATTGGGAGGCCCCTCTGTGGGTGTGGGTGACACAGCTGAATTCTGCTCTGTTTCCAGCTCGCACCTACACCAGCGCAGAAAGATGTGTGGATCTGAATTGCGAATTGCATGGAAGTCACCTAGGCCCTTCTCCAGTTGACCCAGTGAAACCCAGATGTGTGCTGGGACCCCGGTGAGCAGGCCTGGAGAGGGGATATGGGAAGGTCAGGGTGAGGAAGAAGGAAACAGTTCTGGCCAGAGAGGTGGGCCAGACCTCCCCAGTGTGGGTGGGCAGGGGCATCTTTGGAGACACCGTACCCTCAATGCACAGCAGGGCTGCAGGCCTTGTGGGAGGCACCTGTGTGCCTGTGTGCACACGTGGACACTTGTGTTCGTGTGTATAGGCACACACATATTGCGTGGGGGCATGGATGCCTGATACGCATGTGGAGGTGGGTGGGGCCCTATCTGCCTACCCTGTCTGAAAGAGAAGGCTTGTCATCCTCCTTCTGCTTTGTTTTTCCTCATGGCAGCTATCACTACCTGACATTATATTATGTTTATTTATTATTAGTTTCTTGTGTCTCTCCCGCTAGCTGTCAACTCCATGAGGGCAACGCCCTGGCTAGTGTGTTCACTGGCATATATACCTGCAGCACCCAGAGGAGTGCCTGGCTTATAGTACATGTATGCATAGGTGCTCAAGAAACATATGGGATAAGTGGTTGGATGGATAGATGAAGGGCTGGCTGGCTGGATGAGTAAGTGGATGGATGGATGGATAGGTAGATGGATGGGCGAGGAAGTGGATGGATGGATGGATGGATGGATGGATAGGTGGATAGGTGGATGGATGGGTAGGTGGGTAGATGGATGGATGGATGGATGAATGGATGGATGGGTGGATGGATGGGTGGATGGATGGATGGATGGATGGGTGGGTGGATGGATGGATGGATAGGTGGGTAGATGGATAGGTGGATGGATGGATGGATAGATGGATAGATGGGTAAGTGGGTGATGGGTGGATGATTGCTGGTATGAATGTGCGCATATGCATGTAGGTCTTGACTCTGGAAGATACTTCAGGCTTCTTTGTTCTATACTCTTTCCAGAAAGACCCAGGATGCCCCACATTCCAGAAGCTACAGAGGTCCATGGTGTGTATGTAGGCAGTGGGGGTTGAATCCTCCTGGAGGCTTAGGATGAGCTGTTGGAAGTGGGATCAGAGCTCTGCCTAGAGTTGCCCCATGCAGGTATGGGCTGAAGACTAGGGCACTATGGGTGGGGAGAGGAGAGTGGCTGCCCTAACAGGCTGGTGCACTTTGGAACTCGGCAGGGGGGGTCCCCACAAATGATGCCTTTGCTCAGGCAGTAACCCTCCACTGGAGGCTAGAACTGAGCTTCCAGAGACCACGTGGGCCACCACCAGGAAGGGTGTTACCCGGGTAGGGGTTGAGGGGAAAGGATCCTGGGGACCCAGTGGGCACCCATTACCACGGGCCAGGAGGGTTGAACAGGACACTTTCCTGGATGTCTTGGGGGAGGGAAAGCAGGTCTGAGCCACGTCTGTGTCAGGACCTAAGCTGAGATTGTCCTGTTACCTCTGGAGAAGAAGAGAGGCCACCCCCCCTTCCCACGCCTCCCTGCCTGGCACTGGGCATTCACTGTCTCTTCTACCTGTCTAGTAACCCACCACCTGACCAGCCCTCCATCAGTGAACCAATTTATATGCTCATTGACCCTTCTACCCATCCTTCCACAGACCTGTCCATCTACTACTCCTTCCCTTCATTCATCTGTCTGTCTGTTCTTCCATCCATCCATCTGTCTATCCACCCGTTAGGCTAGCAAACCCACATACACAGCCTTTTCTCTGTTCTAAGCTGTCCTCACAGCAAATCCTATGAGGAAATGCTATTATTATTCCCACTTTACAGATGAGATGTAGAAAGTGAGACACAGAGAGGTTAAGTGACTTCCCCAAGAACACACAGCTGGTAAATGGCAGAGCTGTCTGACCTGACAGGCTGAGCTCTGAACCTCCCAGTTTTCTGTTCAGCCATCTAGCCACCCTTATAGCTGTCCATCATTCAGTCCCTTCACTCACCTGTCACTGTCCATCCAGTGGCCCATCCATCGCTGTCACCCATCCATCCTGAAGGTAATGCAGTTAGAGAACCAGGGGCCCTGAGGGGAGAGAAGGCCCGGACTGCCCATCTGGCTGGGCTGGGGTGGACTGGGGGGGTGGGGTGGGCTGCCCCGGGCTGGGCAGGGCTGCATGAGGCTGGAGGGAATTAGCCGAGTGACTGCCAGGATCATCTAATTAGGAACGCTAGTGATAAGAAGATAGGATCGAGGGTGATTAGAATCCTTTTAAAAAGCCACTCCATTAATTACAGAGACAGAGAGGGGCCTCTGGCTGCTCAGAATACCAATTGGCTGCCTAATCGGCCTCCATCAGCTCGCCCTGGGGAGGGTTCCTGGGACCGCTGTGTGACCTTGGTTGTGCCCTGCCCTCTCTGGGCCTCCCCGTGCATGCACTGGATCAGGCTCTTCCTGAGATCACCTGGTCACCCAAGGTCCTCTTTCTCTTCCCAGGCCATGGCTTGCGGGGGGCAGGCAGGCCCGCCTGAGGCCCAGAGGGTGGACCTCAGACTGGGGACACAGAGGCAGCAAGCCAGGGAGGTTAGTCTGGCTCCCCAGGGAGGAGTTTTCCCACGCACCGGTGAATGAGGACAGCAAGGGTCAGAGAGGGAAAGTGAGCAAACAGCCAGTGGTGGTCAAGGCTGTGGGGGCTGAGCTCAAGTCATGCCTGCACATCCCTGTGTCCTCACGCAGGCCCTGGGGAGGGACCCAGACGCCTCTGCTCTTAACACTTTTGGTCTTAGGATTTCAGAGGACACGACTCAGAACCATTTTCGGCAGGGAAAATCACCTCTGCCAAGTTCCACACCTTCGTCTGTAGGAAGCTCGCCCCACTTCGTCCTTGCTAAGCTGGAGAGGGCCCCCCATCTTCTGGGCTCCTTGGGCAATGAGCAGCTGAGACCTGCCTCTGTGTTGTATGCCCATCCTATAAGCCCTGGGACAGCCCTGAACCCTGGGGGTCTCCAGCCCTCTCTCCATCCTCGCTGCCTCCTACAGACGGACCACCCTAGGGTGGGGCCTCAGGCTGAGCACAGCGCCTGGGGTCAGAACAGTGCTGATCTTTGCTGGGGGAGCTCCAGAACCACAGGAAAGTTCCTCTTTGCAAAGACATTACAGGTCAAGTCTCAGGCAAGGCAGGCAGAGGGGACCCTGGGTCGAGGGGAAGCATCTCATCATCCTGGGTCCCTTGTCTCTTAATTGGATGTAACCAGCCACACAGCGTCCTGATTGCGTGGCCATGGGACCCTCAGGCGTCTCCTGTAGTGGTGCCATTGCCACCAACTCCCCGACGGATGTTGCATGACCCCATTAGCATCACCGTAAACGTATGACCACCCCTATGTCCACAATCAACCTCCCTCTTCCCCACCATCGCTGTTACCGTCGCCATTATGACCGTCCCCAGTATCGCCAGCGATCGCACCAGGTCACTATCATCACACCATCACCACTGCCACATCCCGCCTCTGACGCCACCGCCACCGTCACCACCCGCCTCCACCTCGACAGTGTTCACGTTACGCTGACCCACGTCACTGCCATTAGTGTCACCCACACCATCTTCGTCTCAGCCAGTGTCACCCTCGCCACAACACCATTGCTACCGTCACTGCCGCTACCATTACTGTCGTCACCACCACCCGTGTCACCACCGGTGTCACCTGGCCCAGTGTCCCCACTGCCCACCTCCCTCCTCATGCCCACCGTCATTGTCGCGTCTGCCACCCCCACCGCCCACACCACCTTCCCCTGAGCCACTGTCACCATGACCGCGTGCACACAGCTGCTGACCGTGACAGGTATGAAGACACAAAGTGTGAGTTTTCACAACCAGGGGACGACCTGGGCGCGTAAAGATCAGGGAAACGAGGCATCGCTGACGGTCTTGGTCTGCTGCCCCAAAGTGGCGAGATCTTAAGAGCTTGCCTGGAAGCTGCTGGAATCTCACGATCTTCTGGGAAGCCCCCCCACCTGCCGCCCCGCCCCTGAGCATCTCAGCCTGCATCTCTGAAGTGGGGGGGGGGGTTCTCAGAGGGTTGCCCAGAACTTCCTGCAGACCTCCAGTTGCCATCGGCCCACAACGGCTTCTCTCTCCTCTGCTTTCCGTAGCTCATGCATTGGCAGACTTCACCCTGGAACCACATGGGGAAGGGGATTCTGGAAAATCTTTCCGAATTCTCTAGGACGCCGAGGGGACCATGGAGGAGGGTGGCGGCAACGCTGAGTTAGCAACAGAAACCCCAGGACACCGCACCTGCTGCTTCATCACCATCAGCATCAACACCGTAGCTAGAGCACATCGTGACTGTTGTCAGCAAGCCCTCCATTGCTGTCACAGGTCCTGTCGTGTTGAGCAGCGCTTCGGTCACCAGAGCATTGCCATCGCCGGCAGCACCAGGGCCACCCCCCACCCCCCGCATGCTGCAGGATCACCCACTCCCTAAGAGGATTGTGCCTCCCCACCTGTAGCCTGAGACGTGTGGACCCTTCCTGAAGGAGTGCCATTCCCCACCTCGCTGATGCTGGCCTTGGCCTCATGGCATGAGCAAGGGTGATGTACATCCCATCCCGGGAGAAGTTTCCAGAGGCACTCTGCCTTTCGCCCGGCTCTTTCTCCCACCCTCTCTGCCACGAGAACGCCACGTTCCAGACCGGAGCCCTTCCTCATCCGGAATCCCAGATGAGAAGACGTGCGAGTTGGAACCCCAGCAGCTGACAGAAGTGGGCAAGGCCTAAATGGCTGTCGTAAGGCTCTGGGATGTGGGGGTTGTTACCAAAGCAAAGCTGTACAACACGCAACTTCCTCTACTCCATTGCCTTCGTCACCATCACCATCACCACCTCCAGGACCATGGCTGCCATGACCACCCTCCCCAATAGTAGCCTTTCCATCACCTCCCCATCACACCTCCACTGTCACTATCAATGGTGCCCAATGACCGTCCATCCCGTCCATTGTTACACGTCCAGGGTCAGTGTCACCACCACCAGCACCTCGTCTGTCATTATCAACTCCACTATCACCGCCATACTTACTCTCACCCTCACCACTGCCTCCACGTCAGAAATGCTACCCTAATCACCTCCACCATGTTAACGATGCCTTACTGGCCACCACACACCCCCTTCGCCATCACTGTCCCCACAGTCGTCACCGAGAACTGGGCAGGCAGGCAGCTTTCCCCAGCTCCAATGGGCAGGCCCGTCGAGAACAGGCTGTGACTGCAGTGACAGAAACAGTTACAAAAATAAAGAAGCGTTTTCATCTGTAGCTACACTCAGTGGACTTATTCTCGGTTGTCTATTTCCTCTACTGAGTGATATGTGTTAGGTGTCAGCCCATGTGGCAGATGGACACGGGGCACAGAGGACAAGTCCTGCTCCTGGGGAGGTGTATGGGGGTGACAGCGTCTCTCATTCTAGGTCCGGCTTGCAAAGTGTCTCCAGATTCTGTGTTCCACCTCCTGGCATTTGGGATTGGCCAGAACCTGCTGTTCCCTGTTAGGTTCTGGGAGCATAGCACTGACAGGAAGGGAAGGAAGAGAGAAAGAGAGAGAAGAGTACAGACAGGGGTGTGGGGTAGGGACTAGAGAAAGGAAGACGGGCAGGGAAGGAAGGAGAGAAGGCAGAGGAATGCCTTCTTAAAAATTTTTTTTATTACATTTATTTATTTTTGAGACACAGAGTGCAAGCGGGAGAGGGGCAGAGAGAGAGAGAGAGAGAGAGAGAGACAGAATCCGAAGCAGGCTCCAGGTTCTGAGCCATCAGCACAGAGCCTGACTCAGGGCTTGAACCCAGGAAGTGTGAGATCATGACCAGAGCTGAAGTCAGACACTTAACCGACTGAGCCACCCAGGCGCCCCAGGAATGCCTTCTTAGGTAGGACTTAGTGATCACAACAGCTCTCTCCTCGCGGATGCGCTTACTAGGCAGTTTAGCCTGTGTTCCACCCCAACTGGAGGGGGGTGAGGGGAAGGGAGTAAGAGACGTCAATCAGTAAATCAGTATAGTTCCTTGCTAATTCTAAGTACGATCCCCCATGGGAGCAAGAATTAAGGAAATGTAAATACCTAGGAACCTGTGGTTACCTCACTCACCTTGCTAGCTTACTAAGTTACAAACTGGGTGACTTAACAGAGGGGCGCCTGGGTGGCTCAGTCGGTTAAGCGTTCGACTCTCGGTTCCAGCGCAGGTCATGATCTCACGGTCCGTGAGTTCGAGCCATGCGTCGGGTTCTGTGTTGACAGTGTGGAGTCTGCTTGGGATTCTGTGTCTCCCTCGCTCCCTATGCCTCCCCCACTCACACTTTCTCTGTCTTTCTCACAAATAAATAAACTTAAAAAAAAAAAAAAGAACAAAAGCCCCAAACGGCAGAAATGTAACCTCTCACAGTCCTGGAGGCCGGAAGTCCACGAGCAAGGTGTCACAGGGCCGCACACCCTCCCTCTGGCCTCTGGCGACTTCGGGCTCTCCCTGCACCACACTGCTACCCCTCTGTTCTGTATGTCTCTGTAAGGACACTTGATAATCCAGGATGCTCTCATCTCGACACCCCTAATTTAATTACATCTGCAAAGATCGCTCCTCCAAATAAGATCACATTCACAGGTTCCAGCGATTAGGACAGGGACGTAGCTTTTGGGGAGGCCACGATCTAACCCACTACACCCATTATCAATCCCGATTTCTCTTTCTTCCAGAGTTGCGCAGAATGCTTCTTTCAATTTGCTGTCCTCAGACAGCCCCGGGTTTGCCTCTGTCTCTCTCTCACTGACCTGCTGTGTGACCCTGAGTACATCCTGCATGTCTCTGAGCCTCAGTCATTAAACAAACATTTACTGATCGCCAGGCACGGAACACCCCTGCCTTTGTGGGGCTGACCTCTGAGGATCTGACCCGATTAAGGGGTACAAGAAGAATGAATTCCTGCGCCTGCCTCCCTGCCTGATTCCCCACTTCAGGCCCCCTCACTCCATCCCAACAACCCAGCCAGCGGGCTAAGTGGGCCTGTGGCAGGAAGGCCTCCCTCCCCCTCCCTGACCAAGGCGCACCTAGGCCCGATCCTGCGACAGATTCTGCCTCTGCTCCTTGGCTCCCAGGAGCTCAGCCAACAGACCCAGCGTGACCAAACTCCAAATTTCAGGCCCACCAAGGTGCCCACCTCTTTGGCAGGGGCAGGCCAGGTCCAGAGCTGGGGGATTTGCCCCGCCCCGGGGGGGGGGGGGCTGATGTCACAAAGGGCCCAGCCTCTGCTCCGCAGGGGGGACTGCCCCTGGCCTGGCCCCACTGTGGCAGTGCTCCCTCCCCCTCCCCCTGTCAGTGGAGGCGCCCACCTGTCCCTGAGAACTGGTACTATGAAAGGGTAGACTCACTGGGCAGAGCCGTGCCCGGAGCCAGTAGATTCCAGCAAGGCCCCCCCCCCCCCCCCCCGCTGAGGGAGCCACACCAGCTGCTGCCTCCTCTGAGCCCATCCCTGCCACCCAGGCCGCCGGTGCCCACCTCGCCTTCTCCCCCACCTTCGCCTCCCCCTTCTCCCCACCCCCGCCTCGGCATGGCCAACTATTACGAAGTGCTGGGGGTGCAGACGAGCGCCTCCCCAGAGGACATCAAGAAGGCCTACCGCAAGCTGGCCTTGCGCTGGCACCCGGACAAGAACCCCGACAACAAGGAGGAGGCTGAGAAGAAGTTCAAGCAGGTGTCCGAGGCCTACGAGGTGCTGTCCGACTCCAAGAAGCGCTCCGTGTACGACCGAGCGGGCTGCAACAGCTGGCGGGCCGGTGGCGGGGCCAGCACCCCCCACAGCAGCCCCTTCGACACCGGCTACACCTTCCGTAACCCCGAGGACATCTTCCGCGAGTTTTTCGGCGGCCTGGACCCCTTCTCGTTCGACTTCTGGGACACCCCTTTCAACAGCAACCGCGCTGGCCAGGGCCATGGCCTGAGGGGGGCCTTCTCGGCCGGCTTCGGCGAGTTCCCGGCCTTCATGGAAGCCTTCTCGTCCTTCGACGCCCTGAGCCGGGGTGGCGGTGCCAGCCACACCACCTTCTCGTCCACCTCCTTCGGGGGCTCCGGCAGCTCAGGGTTCAAGTCGGTGATGTCGTCCACCGAGCTGGTCAACGGACACAAGGTCACCACCAAGCGCATCATGGAGAACGGGCAGGAGCGCGTGGAGGTGGAGGAGGATGGGCGGCTCAGGTCCGTGACCATCAATGGCAAGGAGCAGCTCAAGCAGGTGGACAAGTGACCCAGGCCGCCTGGGCCCCTGGCCTGCCACCCGCCGCCGCGCCCCAGGGCGTGAGTGCGGCTGATGCTTAATAAAGGTGCCAAGTGAGTTCATGAGAACAGCTTGCCCGCATGTGGGGGGGGGGGCGGTTGCTGGGGAGCGTGGGGAACCTGCTCGGCAGGCCGGGCCCCAGCCTCAGAGGGGCGTGTGCGCTCTGGCCCGTGGGTGCCGCCTGCACACGTGGGCCGTGTTCGTGGTTTGTGACCCTTCTCGTGCCGTGACTGCCTATCCTTCTCGGCCCAGCCTTGTGACTCTGAGGCTGCCGTTGGCTCTCTGATGGGGCCGCATCATCCTCCCAGGGCCTCCCAGCTCCACGTCTCAGCCCCCTGCCCCCCAGTGATTTTTCATTCGGCCATCGTGCCCAACCCAAGCTGCATCACTTCACCTGCCTTGCTGTAAACCGTCAGTGGCTCCCACTGCTCTAAGCGTAAAGACCTCAGGCCTCATCCTCACCATGAGGCCTTAGTGGCCTGGCCCCTGAACGCCTTCCTGGTCTCACGTCCCGGCAACCCTCACTCTCTAAGCTCTAGACATACTGACCTCCTCTCTGTTTCTCCATGGAACCAAACGTCTTGCAACCTCAGGGCCTTTGCACATGCTGTTCTCCCTGGTAATTGCCCACTCATCTGTAGGCCTTTGCTCAACCACCACCTCTTCAAGGAGGCCTTCTGAGGACTGGGACCCTGTTATATAATTTCCAATTGACCCCCAAAGTAACCCTATGTAGGAGGGACTTTTGCCCGAGGGTCACATGTGTGGACACTGTGCACACGTCTCTGTCTGTATATGTCCAGACAGAGAAGTGGAAGATGGTTTGAGTTCAGTCTGCTGCCCCAGTGGACCATAAACACAAAAACAGGAGCTCTGATCCTGTTTTTGCTCACGTCCAGCACCTACCCCAGGGCACGAAGATAGTAGATACACAGTAAATATTTGTTGTATGAAGGTGTTTGCGTGGGCATGCTTGTGTGTGTTTGTCCATGACCCTGAGTGAGGTTGCTCCAGCTGGACCACAGGGCTCTGTCCTCGGCATTGTGTCCTCAGTGTTGGCACTAGGGCTTTGAAGGAGCCACAAAAGGCACGGGCCTCACATTCTCAGACACACTCCATTGGGAGTGAGCTTCCCATCACGGAAGGAGTGACAGTGCCGAATTCTGATTCCGTGTGGGCCTGCCGAGTGCTAGTCTTTTAAAAATATTTTTTAAGTATATTTTTATTTTGAAAATTTTTTTTTCAACGTTTATTTATTTTTGGGACAGAGAGAGACAGAGCATGAACAGGGGAAGGGCAGAGAGAGAGGGAGACACAGAATTGGAAACAGGCTCCAGGCTCTGAGCCATCAGCCCAGAGCCTGACGCGGGGCTCGAACTCACGGACTGAGAGATCGTGACCTGGTTGAAGTCGGACGCTTAACCGACTGCGCCACCCAGGCGCCCCAAGTATATTTTTATTTTGAAGCAATCTCCAGTTTCAGATGTGTCCTGCACTTTTAATTCAGCGCAATTCAAGAGATATGTATTGGGTGTATTATTATATGCCAGGCACAGCGCCAGGTCCTGGGGATACAGCAATGGGCAAGACAGACTCCTGCACCGATGGGGCAGACGTTGTACTGGGGAGCCAGGGAATAAGCAGGTGCGTGGAACATTGTCCCCTGTCCCTGTCATAATGAATGCGAGGGAGGAAATACAGGCAGGTAGGCTCATGGAGAAGGATGGGGTCAAGGGCACGGGCAGGCGAGTTTTCAGTTGGGGAATGGAAGTGAGATCATGGACCATGTAGTTATCTGGGGGAAAAGCATTCTCGACAGAGGGAAGAGTAAACGCAAACCCTGCCCTGTTGAGGAACAGCAAAGAGGCCAGTGAGGGCCATACCCACAGTTCCATTTGATGCCCACGCTCTCCCAGATTGTAGTCGTTGACCCACGTTACATAAGCGGAAACTGAGAGGAGAGCCACATAACTGGCAAGTGGCTGAGCCAGGATTTCATCCAAAGGATTTACCTTCAAAATAATAACAGTAACAATAACAATAATAATCGCGGCAACAAAGGCGAAGTGTGCCTGTGAGTGTGTCTGCCAGTGTGTGTGTATGTGTGTGTGCACGCATGCACGAATGCATCTATGAAAGATCGGCATGCTGGCGATTCCTTATTCCTTGGGGGCTGGAGTGGAGCCAGAAATAGAGGCGATTCCAGGCTTCAGGGTTCAAGGCCGATTAGTGACAGGGTCTTTGGTTCCCAGGCTGCGAAGAGGGGGTGTGTGGGCATGGCCAGGAAAGGCACTGTGAGTGCCAATCATCCTGGGGCCTGATCAGGTTTTGCTCACCTATGCATCTCGACTCCTGGCCTGGCAAGTAGTAGGTGTCCAATAAATGATGTGAAATGAAAGGAGGTCGGAGCACACTGTTCCAGGGAACAGCAAGAATCAAGGGGTGTGTTCAGAGGACAGCTTCCAGAACTCATGATGGGTGAGACTTCTGAGGAGGCCATAAACCTACAGGGGAGGGTGGGATCTGGTCAAAGACAGACCTGGGAGGAATTCATTCCCATTTCCCGATGCACACTTAAGCTGAGGAGCGCCCATCATGGAAGTCAGGGTGTGGTGCTGGAAGCCTGCAGGTGGGCTTGGGTACTTATCTCCAAGGGGAACCTGTTAAAGGTTTCTTCTAAGAAGCCAAGGGGCACCACCCCAGATCTCTAGGGGATACAAAGCCCCTTGGGTGCTGCAAGTGCCCTGGCCGAGAGGACACTGTAGGTGACCTGGCTGTTGGCCGCACCTCCAGGCTCTGCCTAGCCTCTAGCTTCTTGGGTCCCGCCTCCGGGAGCCTCTGGGACAGACCAGCAGCTGGAGGTCTCCTAACCATGTTACCAGAGGAGCAGGAGAGCCCCATGACGCACAGAAGGTTGAACCCCAGCTCCCAGCCCTGCAATGGGACTAACTTCATCAAAGCCCCCACTACAGCATTAACCACCTGACCTGTGCCCCTGCCGACCTGCTAATTTCACCAATTACTGGCCAACCGCGGCTGCATCAAGTGGGCCCGCTTAGCTCTGACAGCTGCTGGGCAAATCCAATTACGGCCGGCCGCCCAGGCGGTCGCATGGCCCTGGAGCTGGGTGCACAGCACAGATCCGGGTGCTTGCAAAGCACTGGTGTTCCCAAACACCCCCAGGATCCCCGGGCCAAGGCTCATGGCCGGCACTCCCTTCCTTTCACCAAGCCTGGCCCCAAAGCCCGTGCTTTCTCTCTCCAGCTCAGACCTGTGACCGATCATGGCATTCCCCTCCCAAACTCCTCCTGCGGCTGCCTGACTCGGCGCCTACTGTATCTGGCCACGCGTGTGCCGGGTCATCAGCCACCCCGCTGAATCCTGTCTCAACGCTTAGCCCCATTTGACAGACTGAGGAACTGAAGCCCGGACAGGTTGGGGTGCATCTAGGGATGCACAACCGAAGATAAAGTCCAAACTCCCCAAACGGGCATTCGGGGTCCCTGCTGCCTTTCCAGCCGCACGTCTCACCCGCCCCCCACAGGCACTGGCTGCCAGGCCTGTACGAGCATCCACAGCTCGTACATTCTGTTCCCACACCCTGAGCCACCCTTCTCACCTCCTTTGGCCTGCCTGTTAAATTCATCCTTGGGGGCCTTGCTTCCATTGTCACCTCCTTGCAGAGGCCTCCCCGTGCCTCGCCGGAGCAGGACCTTCTGGCCGAGGGAACCCGGCCGTCTGGGCCTGGCTTTGTGCCAGGTGCCGAGACTTGTGGCAGCGAGGAAGCCTGGGGCCCCCACAGAGCCCCCATGGCCCAGCACGCACACCCTGGCTTGGCCAGGCTGGTTGGGTCCAGCTCTGTCCCACTTCTCATGCAAGAGTGCCCTGGGGGGGGGTTGACATTGAGGGCCCGCTCCTGGCCCAGCCTCAAGGGGCCTCCTAAGCGGTGAAGGGCCCCACTCTCAGAATGTAGCTCCTCATTTCCACTGCTGCCTCCTGGACCCCCCCATCACTCCCCTGGACATTGTGTCAGCCTCCCCCTGGGCTGCCCTGCCTCCTCCTTTCTCCTCCTTCATGCTGTTCTTATCCCGGCAGCCAGAAGGATCTTGTGAAAAACAGTCTGAGGAGACACTCAAAGGAAAAGCCAAAGTCCTAATGGTGGCTACAAGGCCCTGCATCAAGGGCTCCCGCGACATCCGTGGCTTTCCCATTGCTAGCTCTCCTCCAGCCCCACTTGCCTTCTCACCAGCCTGTACACATACCTGGCATGCTCCTGCCTCAGGCTCTTTGCACTGGCTGTACCCTCTGCCTGGAACCCTCCTCCCAGCTTGCTAAGCAGTCACCTCTTGCCACACTTGCCTTCCGGTCTTTGTGCCTCTCCCTAGGCCCCCCTCACTCTCTCTGCTGCTGTCCTGCCTCGGGACTTTTGCACATGGTGACCCCGTTGCCTGAAACACCTCTCCCCACTCAGCCCCACCCAGGTAAACTCCTACCAACCCCTCTGGTCTCTTCCCAGATGCCACTTCCTCAGGGAGACCTCAGACCTAGTCACGCTCCCCCTTCTCCAACCCTCACCTCACCCCAGGGCCCCGCCCCCATCCTTCCAGGGCCCCTGGAACTTGAAAGGGACCCAAATCCGGTGGGGAAGGACTGGGGTCCCCATCACGGGTTGGACAACATGGCATCCCGGCATGTTCTTCTGGCACTATGATTTAGTGACACTGGAACATTTTACAAGTCAGGGCACCAGAGCCCTGGGGAGGGATGCTCCCTGGTTCACAGAGCAGGTGGGGAGCCAGCTCTGCAACCTGTCTGCTATGAGTAGCCTCAGGCCTGGCCAGCAGTGTGACCCCCACAGGCGTGTTTCCACCGGAGTCTGGTTTCTGCATGGACTGGGGTTGGGGGGCAACGTTCTCAACCCTACTGAGTCCCCAGGAAGAACTTTGCATACTCTCCCCAGGGACTTGCACCAGCCCAAAAGAGGGCTATGTGCCCCCATTTTACAGATGGGGAAACTGAGGTTCAGAGGGTTAGAGACTTGGTCAAGGTCATACTGCCATGCGGGGGAGCCTGTTCTGCCCTCCTCATCCTTCCCCCCACCCCTGCACCCAGGGCCTGGGGCGGGGTGGGTGGGGCCCAGGCAGCCTCTGCCCGCCCTCCCTCCCTCTGGCCAGTCGATGTTATCGCAGCTGATTTAATTTCAAAGACGGATTGAGCCTTGGCGGGAGGGAGAGAGGCTAATCGCAGCCGCCATCTGCCCCGTTGTCATGGGGATGGGCTCCCAGCAATTGTGCAGGGGCTGGACCCAGATAAGGGCAACACAGTGGGCTGGAGGGGACTGCAGTGGGTGGGGTGGGGATGGGCAGGACGATGGGGGAGCAGGGCGAGACACAGGAGGAGGAGAGACCCAAGGCCCCAAGAGAGGCAGGGGGCACTGAAGCACAAGGGCACAGGGGTGTCAGGGAGCTGGGGGAGAGGGCTCAAGGGTGCCCGAGCACAGAGAGACACAGAGAGACTGAGAGACACCGGAAGGCAGCTGGCAAATGGATGGCTGAGCAGAGGCTACGGGCAAGGCCGGTGATTGCAAGTCGGGTGACAAGAATGCCTGGCTCGCTCACTGCCCTCCTGGCCAAGGACTTGGACCGTGGCTCCAGGGCCCTGCTGAGCCAGGCCGTCCAGCCATGCCATTGTCTCCCACAGCGGCACTGCCACTGGGCCGGGGCCTTGGTGGGACGTTCAGACCTCCCCAGCCTGCCCCTCTACCTCAACATCACAGGCCCCGGAGTCCCTCCATGGCTAGGCAGGGTCCCAAGCTCGGCAGGAAACTGGCACCCTAGCTACTACCAAATAGCTGCCAGAGCCCTTGGTCTGGCTCTTAGGACATCAAAACTTGCCAAGTCAGCAATGGTCTCATCTCGGGGGTGGAAGGGTGGTGCTGAGCACCTCACGGCACACTTGGTCCACCAAATGTCATCCGCGTCCCCATTTTATAGGACAGGGGTTTGCAAAGAGAGCTCCCCTTGTAACTCATTCGACAAATACTTATCCATCACCTCCTGTGTGCCAGGCCTGGGAAGGTGTTGGGACAAGACCTCCGGGCTCTGCTCTGCCGCCCCCACCGCCCAGGCTCCACATTCCCGGGGCTCAGGGCCTGGCATGCCTTAGCTCCATCCTCAAGGTGCCCCCGCCCTGCTTTCACAGCTGAAGCTCTAGCACATTCCACCTCCAGTCTGTGTGCCTTTGCAGATGTTGGCCCCTCCCTGGGAACCAATGGCGAATCAGCGATTTTAATTTTTTTTTTTTCTGACGTTTATTTATTTTTGAGAGATACAGAGACAGAGTGCGAGCGGGGGAGGGGCAGAGAGAGAGGGAGACCCAGAATCCGAAGCAGGCTCCAGGCTCTGAGCTGTCAGCACAGAGCGCGACGTGGGGCTCGAACTCACGGACCGTGAGATCATGACCTGAGCCGAAGTCAGACGGCCAACCGACTGAGCCACCCAGATGCCCCTCGAATCGGCAATTTTAAGACAGCAATTTCCTGTGGCATCTCAGACCTCAGCCCGTGAGGACCTCTTGATTGCCCTTCCCTTACTGTCTGCCACTGTTTGGTCCTGCGTCTGCATCAGACCAGCAGAGGTGAGTGTCACTCTCTGTCCCGTCCAGTGCCCAGCTCACAAGGGCCTCAGGAATGCTGCCTTCTTCATTCTCCGCAGCAGGGTCAGACTTCAGATCTGTCCACCCACTGTGTGCTAACCCGGGGAGGTCCCTGGTGGATTCTAGGAAGGAACCACTGCCCTAGCCTCCTCCCTGGGCTCTGGGCCATCAGCCCCAGCCTGCCGGAGGTGGCCCTCCAGGGACAACTCCTTTGACCTTGTCACCCCCCTGCCCCAGCCCTCAGAAAAAAACAAGGCACTTTGTTCCTTCCTGAAGGCCATGATCATTCTACCATCATCTGTTGCTGGAAGTCTAAAGTCCAAACTCCCCAAAGTGGCTCATAGGAAAATACCTGTATCTCCTCCGACTTGGGGACAAATGGGAACCTCCCAGTATACCCGCAGGTGGAGGTCTCCAAACCCCTCTTCAAGACCCAAGACAAAGTCCCAACACCTGCGGAGACCCCGAATTCCAGCCTCCTCCTTACCACCTCCCACATCCCTCTTTTATCCGCAATGGATGATTATTTGTTATCTGTCTACCTACCTGTCATTGTGAAATATACATAACACAGAATTTTAACCATTTTAAGTGTCCAGTTCAGTGGCACCGAGTATACTCACACTGTCGTGCAGCCGTCCCCAACCATCCGTCTCCAGACTTCTGCATCTCTCCAAACTGAAACTCTGTCCCCGTTAAACACTAACTCCCCGTCCCCCTCCCCCAGCCCCTGCACCCACTACTCCACTCGCTGTCTTTGCGACTTTGGCGACTCCAGGGACCTCGCGGAAGTGGAATCATGCAGTATTTGTCCTTCTGTGGGGCTTTTGTTGCTCAGACTTGCCCTTTTCTCTCCTGACCCCATGGACAGGTGTCTCCACCTAAAGTGCTCGGCATGGCCGTGGGTGATTCGGCTGAGGCTGACCCCAGCCAGAGGCTTCAGTGAGAAGCAGTATTTCGGAACAGCTTTAAAGACTCCCGGCACCCTCTACGTACTTGGCAATTCTTTACGGACAAGTTCGTAGGACAAACCCGAAATTTCTTTTTACAGCTCGTGCTTATTACAACAAGTAAAAAACGTCTAGAATATAAAATAAAAACACCCCCATAGACACACCGCTCAATTGGCTCCCCAGAGTTTCCACTGAGGGCAGTTTCCCGAGGCCCATGGCCAACGTTTTGGAAAGCTGTACTGTGCGTGTGTAGATTTTTCCTTTTTAACCAAAAGGGGCATCATTTTACCCATGTCATAACAGCCCTTGCTTTGTCCACAAAACGATATGCTGTGGACAGTGGCTGCCCTCCATAGCATGCAAAGGTGGCTCCGACGGGTGGGGATCCTCACCCCATCTCACGGGAGGGGAAGCTGAGGCCTCGTGGTGGAAGGGAGTTGCTTGGGCTCGCCAGACAGGAGGAAGAGGGGTGTGCCCCGATCCCAGGTTGGCCGGACAGCCAGCCTCTGATGCCCCTGAGTGGGTCTTCTCTCTTGGAGACAGATGCCCGGCAGCCCAGGGGCTGAGGTCTGCAGACCCCTGTTTCCATCATCAGGCCTGCCAGAACTCAAGTGGATGGAGTGGGGACACCCCCTTGGGAGTAGCGGAGGGGGGGCGGGTGCACAGGCCTCCAGCTGCAGGCAAGATGTGCACCATCTTGTTCTGGAAGGAAGAAGGAGGTAGAGTCAGATAGATGGGAGTCCATCCTGGGGCAACTCACCTCAACCCTCCACGCCTCGGTTTCCTTGTCTGCCCAAATGAGGAGTTACTACCCACTACGCGGTGCCCCTCACACTGGCACTGGGGGGCGTGGGGATACGTGGGCAATGCTCACGTATGCCTTCCTCCCCTCAGGGTCCCCGGGGCTGGCGTGAGGGTAGGGGCAGCCGGCTGGCTTCCTGCGGCCCTACAAACCACCCTCCCAGGTCCCACCCGCGGCCTTTGCTCTCTCCTCACTTCACGTCTCTTCCTTGGCAATCCAGGGCTCTCGCTTTCTTCGGGATTTCTCAGGGAAGGAGCCTGTAATGGTTTCCTCTCGCTGCTGTAACAGATTACCACACACTTAGGGGCTAAACGCAGCACAGCTTTATTCTCTTAGAGCTCTGCAGGCCAGAGTTCCAAAGCGGGCCTCACTGGGCTAGAATCGAGCTGTTGGCGATTCCTTCTGGAGACTCCAGGGAGAAGTGTCTCCGTGCCCCTTGAGGCCGCCTGCATTCCTTAGCCCGGGGACCCGTCATTCACCTTCAGAGTGGACAGTGTAACGTCTCCAGTCACCCTCTCTGACTCTGACCCGCCTGCTTCTCTGTGACCCTTGTGGTTATACTGGACTAACCTGGATAATCCAGGATGATCTCATCTCAAGACCCTTAGCTTAATCACACGTGCAAAGTCCCTTTTGCTACTTCCGGTAACAGGCAGGGTCTGGGGACTAGTACGGGGACACCTTTGGGGCTGTTATTCAGCCCACCACAGGGCCTGGAGAGAGGACAGGGGACGGAGGGGCTGGTAAGAGGCCAGCTCATGGCCACCTACTTCTCCAAATGCTTCCTGCCTGGTCCCCGGTGCCCATCCCCTGAACTGGTGGATGCGGTGGGATGTGTCTGGATCGGAGCAAAGGTGAAGAGATGAGGGGCTGTGGCTGGGAGCCAGGACTAGGAGGGCGGCCCTGCAAGGTGTGGTTGGAGCCAGCACCTGGGTGTGCAACGAGGCAGGCGGGCAGCTGGCGGGGTCCCGGCCCTGCTCGGCCCCCCATCTGGGGACCCCAGACCTGTTCCTCCCCCTGTCTGGGACTTGCTTCTCCATCTGCCAAAGCTCTCCCTCTCTCCTCTCCCCTGGCGCTGGGAGCCCCCCACCCCAGAGCCCCTGGCATCTCGTCCATCTGAGGCATTATTTGTCCCTTCGATTGAGCCCTGCGAACGGTCTGGACACAGGTCTCGGTCAAGGCCTGGGATCACAGCGCAGATCTAGTCCCGGTGGGACGTCCACAGGGGCAGTGTGGCTGAGGTTTGGCCAGTACAATGGGCCTCTCCTCCACAGGCCTTGCGAGGCATGGGAGTCGGGCGGCGCCGGGCCAGGGCCACCCTGCCCGTCAACCACACTGTGCTGTCACACCCCAAAGCAGGAACCTGGCACCGCCAGCCACTTGAGCCCCCAGGCGCCGTGGTTATGCCTGCGGTCACCCGAGCAGCCGGTCAGGAAACCCCTGGGGTCGTGGGGTTCTGGGGTGGCAGCGAGGGTACATACAAGCCACCTTCTCCAGACGCTCCGGCTGCCCTTTGCCACACTGAACCCTCGCCACACCCGCACGCGCTCCCTGGCGCCACACCTCCGGCCACGCGGCTCCCACCCCCAGAGCATCCTCCCAGCCCTTCCCCATCACGGCCAAGGAGAGAGGCCTTCTTACGGCCACGGTCCCCGCACCCCGTTCCTCCCTCGTTTGGAACCCAGGAATCAGCCTCTCTTCATGTGCGGGTTCCTGGGCGTCTTGCACCCGGCATCCGAGTTGCCAGCACCTCGAGGGCACGGACCGTTTTGCTCTGTCTCGAGAGCTCGGTAGCGACCACTGAGTGGAGACAGTCTTCCCCCGCATGGCCAAAGGAGACGGGCCTGGTGTCCCAAGGGTCCCTGTGGCTAGCGGAGGGGGAGAAGCCGACCGGACCCGGGTCCCTGCCCCACTCTGGCGCGGCCCTCCAGCCATGTGGCCCCGGAGCCGGGGCCTCCGACGGAGTCCCTTAAGAGAAGGAGAGCAGGGACATTAATTGCAAGGGACCGCTCCCCATACTTGTTTTAAATTGATATTTAATTAAAAAGTTAATTATTCATCAGGCTTATCGATTACCTGCCCGTTGCCGGCTGGGAAAGGCTGGCCTGTGGATTCGTCCGCCGCAAGAGGGTCTGTGCTTCTTGCCGAGCGGGGTCAGTGGCGCTCTGTTCAGGTTTGTTTGGCCGCTGCTCTGGCTGATGGGCTGGATCTCTGCCCGGAAGGCCCGGCTGACGCGGGAGGTGGGTACCGTTCAGATCTAAGGGTGACCCTGGGGGTGGCGGTCTCAGGCTCTCCATGGCTGCCACTGCTGGCCCAGGCACTGCCTCCCCACTCGCCTTTCCGTCTTGAGCTCTAGGCTATGGATCCGTTGGCCTGCACTCTGTCAGCCTTCCTCCTGGACGTCCCACAGCCGCCGCTCACTCCCGGGGCCAAGCATGAGCTTGGCACTTTCCTCACCAAATCTGATCCCCACTCTGTGTCCCTTCTCAGGGGTGGCCCCTCTGATCAGCTGGTCGCCCACCCGGGCAGCTGGGAATCATCCCGACCTCTTCCCTCTCAGACTCTGCGTCCTCTGGATTCTTCCCCCGTGTGCTCTGTGCCACTACCCCGGTCGAAGCTGTCATAAACTCTCACTTGGAAGAGGGGAGGAATCAAGCCAGGGGAAGGCGTGGGGAGAGCATTCCCCGCAGAAAGCACAGTAAGTGCCAAGGCCCTGAGGCAGCGGCATTGACTGAAAAGCAAAGAATGGAATGAGGAGTAGTAGAAGAGTAGATTATGTACAAGGACTCATGGGCCCTTCAAGGGCTGCCTTCTTCGTTGGTCAGATGGGAAGCCATCACAAGGTTCGGGGCTAAGGAGGGGCCAAATGGACTCCATCTCAGTTCACCGCACTCTCTCCCCTTCTGTTCCAGTTAGAGCTACCTGGTTACAAGAGAGAGAAAACCACAGTAGCTAACGTAAGTTAAAAGGGGGTGGGGCGCTACTGAACGGGTACAGGCTGGGTCAAAGGAACAAGAAATCCTGACACGTGTGAGAAGGCCAGGAACCTCGGGCAGCTCCCGGATTGAGGGGGTGGACTCTCCGGGTTACTCTGCCACCGCAGCGATCGGCCCTGACAGCCCTCCACCTTGTGTGAATCTGATCAAGGGTCTATTGGCCAGGTGTGTGTGGAGAAGGGCGGGCACCATGGTCATCAACACTGCCATCGCCACCATCATCCCCTCCACCACCGTCAACACTCCAGCCATCAGTGCCATGTGCAGGGTCTCTGTGCCAGGAGGGACACGTGAGTACAAGGTCCAGGAGGGAGAGAGCTAGGAGCATGGTGGCAGGGACCGGACAGTGTGCAGGGTCTGGCATGAGTGTTGCCACCTTGATCTTCATGGCAATGGGGAGTCACAAAATGGCATGAAGCTGGAAGGTGACATCAGAATTTGGATGGTGAAAAGACACATCTAACAGCAGGGTGCAGAGAGGATGACAAGGGGCCAGGATGGCAACAGGGAGACCAGTTAGGGGGACGTCATCGTCATCCAGGTTGAGGCTAACAACCCACCTAGGGGGGTTGGGGTAGAGATGGGGAGGTGAAGAGAGGTTCAACGGCTATTGGGAAGTAAGTCCTATATCAGCATCCAGCCAATCTTATTTCAACGATATCCCCATCCACTCCTCCAACCCTGGGCTATTTTAAGCAAATCCCTGATGTCCTATTATTTCATTCAGAAAGATATGATAAAGACTTAAAAGCATAACCGTGGTGTCCTCACCACACCTAAAAAGCAATAAATCTTGGGTCACCTGGGTGGCTCAGTCAGTTGAGCGTCCGACACTGGCTCAGGTCATGATCTCCCGGTTCGTGGGTTTGAGCCCCACGTCGGGCTCTGTGCTGGCAGCCGGAGACTGGAGGCTGCTTTGGATTCTGTGTCTCCCTCTCTCTCTGCCCCTCCCCCATTCATGCTCTGTCTCTCTTTGTCTCTCAAAAATAAATAAAAATTTTTAAAAAAGCAACAAATCTTAGTATCCTAAGCTATCCTAGCTATCATTAGCTTAGTATCTTAGTATCCTAGCTATCATTCAAACCTAGCTATCATTCAAATTTCCCTAGTCATTTTTGATTTGTTCAAAACAGATTTCAAACAAGATCCTCCCGTTGCCTTTGACCGATATGTCTTTCAAGTTTTTAAGTTTACAAACCCCCCTTCCCTCCGTTTTTCCTTTCATTTGTTAGAGAACCTTGTATCTGACCTATAGAATGCCCATTTTGTAATTTGCTGATTGCAATCCCTGTGGTGTCATTTAACATGTTCCCTTGAGTCCTGTATTTCCTGTAGTTCTAGGGGCTTGAGATGGGTCTAGAGGCTTGACTGGATTCAAGCAAGAGTTTTTGGCAAGAAGCTGCATAGATAGCAATGTGTCCTTCCTAAGTAGCACTCCAGGAGGTCCCTAATATCTGATCACTTTCCTTTTGTGAAATTAAGGTTGAACCATGGTTTGGGGGTTCTCAGCTTGGCCCATCCAAGTGCCCCACCTGCTTCTCACTAATAATTTTGGTAAACACTGACGATCACACCTACTTCCAGGGTTGCAAAGTGGTGACTCTCTCTCATTTCCTTTTCATTTACTGGCTAGAATTTTCCTAAAGAGAGTCTCTGTCATCAACTAGTTATTCTGAGAAATAGTTCACAGAAGGAATGGAAGATCATCTGATCGTTCTTTCCTTTATTGAAACGTTCTTGGAATAATAAGCTCGTTCCTAGCCAACCCAATGTTGACCAATAAAGTTTTTTAGCTACCTTTCTCTACACATGGATTTTTAGCATCTTTGTTGTGTTTCAGTCTACCGCAGAATTTTTTTTGATGTTCAAACTGTCCCCACCTTTGGCCAGTGTGGGAGCCTCTGCAAGTTAGCTCCTGAGTCCCATCCTCACAACCCCACAGACTATGATCAAGATTCCCCTCGCATTCTGCAAGTGAGGTTCATCTTGAATATTTCCTTTCCTGGCCTGGAGCCAGACATATATCCAATGAGCCCTGCTCTTCTGTGTGGGACGTGATGTTCAGAGGTCACAGGAACCGTGATCTGCGAAGGAGTCTGCAGTGTATAGGAGAGAAAGGGGTGAATGCCACAGTCCCTGTCATGGGACTCAAGGTCCCATGGGGTCCAAGGAGGTCCCATGGGGTTCAAGGAGGGCAGTGGAAGAATAATGGAGGCCTGAGGAGGCTTCAGTTTTGTTGAGAAGAATACAGTTGTATGAAATAGGAGGAGTGTGTGTGTGTGTGTGTGTGTGTGTGTGTATGTGTGTGTGTGAGGGGTGGGAAGGAGGGAGGAAGAGAGAAGAAGAAGAAGAAGAAGAAGAAGAAGAAGAAGAAGAAGAAGAAGAAAAAGGAGAAGGAGGAGGAGGGGGAGGAGGAGAAGGGGGAGGAGGAGGAGGAGGAGGAGGAGGGCCGGGGAAGGGCCGGTTGGTAATATAATGGTTAATTCCATTGCACTGATAATTGCAGTGGAAAGGAGAGGGGACTGGGTACAAGGCCCAGGGAACGGATTGGCCTTGGGTGGAAGTGACAATTCCTCTACTGCAACAGCAGAGAGGGAAGGTGGATACATGTGTGCTTGGTCCCAGGAAGATGAGGGACTTCCCGTAGCTTCTACTATTTTTCTGTGGAATTGGAGGTGAAGCCGTTTTCTGAACACGAAGTGAGAGAAGAGAGCAGGAGGGAGGGCCGAGTTTTGAAATGGCTGTTTAGAGAGTTGGAGGATAGTTCGGCCAGAGAGACACAACACCCTACCTGGCAGTGTGGAGGGCCTTGGGCACTGGCGATCACGAATGCACACTGAAACCAATCTGCCCTGGTGTGTGGCTTTCTCTTTCCGGGCTCGATTGCTCTGGAGCTGACAAGAAGGCAGACAGCTGTGGGAGCCAGCATCCAAGATGGCCTCATGATAGTCAGGTCTCTGTGTGGTCCCCTCCCACACCGAACAGGCTCACGCACGGAACCAGAAACGACAGTGTGACTTCTGAGGGGAGGTCGTGGAAGCTATTGTGGCTTCCATCATCTGCTTCTGGGTCACTCGCTCTGGGGGAAGCCAGCTGCCATGTCCTGGGACCCTCAAGTCGTTCCATGAGCCCGGCATCAGCTTGCAGCCGGGTGAGTGAGCCTGCTTGGAAAGCCTTCAGATGACGAAGAGTCAACATCTTGATTGGAACCTTGGGCGAGACCATAGGTCAGAACCACCCAGCTAAGCTCCTGGGCTCCTGACCCACAGAAACTGTATTAGATAATGTGTGTTTGTTGTGGCTTGAAGCTGCCAGCTTCTAGGGTGATTTTTTTTTTTTTAACCAGCAATAGACATCTAATAACATGAGTGTGATAAAAGACAGTGGGGCAGGAAGGAGATAGTGGCCAGGGTGTGGGGTGTTTGAATGAGTGATCTGGAGAAGTGTGGAAGAGCCCAGCGGGAGGAGCTCTTTTAAGCTGAAATGGTCAAGGAACGGAAAGACCAGATATGGGACAGATTGTCCAAGTGGATATTAAAATTCTCCCGGAAAGGGTGCCTGGGTGGCTCAGTCGGTTGAGCACCCAACTCTTCACCTTGGCTCAGGTCACGATCCCAGGGTCGTGGGATCAAACTCCGGTGTCGGGTTCTGTGCTGAGCACGAAGCCCGCTTGGGAGTGTCTCTTTCTCTCTCCCTATGCCCCTCTCCCCTGCTCTCTCTATAAAATAAAATAAAATATAAAATAAAATAAAATAAAATAAAATAAAATAAAATAAAATAAAATAAAATCCTCCAGGAAGACGGGACAGCTTGGGATCCAGGCTTGGACTCTGGGTGTCTGTTTTTGCATGAACAGGATGAGTACTGCTCAGAATGGAGTGAATGGGCAGGAAGAAGACCAGTTCGACTCCCCGGCTCCGGAACGAGTGGGAATGGAGAAATGAAAGTCATCACCGGCACTGTTGCCATTACTCCACCACCACCGTCCCCATCACCATAGCAGCCATCCTCATCGATGCCGGCCAGATCCTGATCACCACCAGACACACCAGCGTCCCCATCAGCACAGGCGCCATCCTCATCACCATAACCATCGCCACCCACCTTCCCCATCACCGCCCCCACCATCGCGAACAGCACCACGGCCACCGCAGACCTCATTACCGCATCCACCTCTGCCATCGTCCACAGCCTGACCTCCACCGCCGCCGTCAGCCAGCATCGTCACCCCCGTCGATCACACATCACAGGGGCACAGCTGCTGGATGTCTGCTTCGTGTTCTGTCCCCCTTTTCGTCCTTAGAAACAGGGTGCCAGATTCTTCAGCGGGCACAAGGTCGCGTGGAACAAAGATCACGATTCCCAGGCTCCTCTGCTGATGGAACATGAGAAGAAGCGTGCCCGCGGTGGGGGGTGGGGGGGCTTCCAGGAAGTCTGCTCAAAGGAGGAGGGGCAGCCCCTCACCTCCATTGTCATCACTGTGAGCAGGCAGCCATTATTGCTTGCCCACTTTGCTATAATAGCCTCCTAATGGATCTTTCTGCTTCTCCTTTGCCTCCTGACTCCATATAGCACCGACGTGTCCCATGAAAAGGTAACTCAGACCACGTGATTGCCTTGCTTAAAACCTTCCAATAACTTCTCAATGCATGTAGCATAAAATCCAAACTCTTTATCCCGGCCTATGAGGTTCTAAGAAATGGAGTCCCTGCCCACGTCTTGGTTCCCATCTCCCACCAGACTCCCTCTTGCTCACACTCTCTAGCTATGCTGCACTCCTTCTGGAGTCTCTCATGAACTAATCTCTTGCTCACCACAGGGCCCTTGCACGTGCTGTTCCCTCTGCCCAGAATGTTCTTCAACCCCAAACCTCTATATATTCTTCAGGGTTCAGCTAAAACATCTTTTGTTCCCCCGAGTCAGGTCAGTTTCCTATATACTGTTGCTTCATGGCAAGGATTGTTAGTGATGAGGTATGTGCACACTTACATGTTGAATGTGTATCTCTCCCACTAGACTAGAACATCTTTCTGGGCAGATATGTGAGTGGATGGGGTATGTGTTTGCTAATTTCTATAAATATTTGGTGAAAGAAATAAAGGCACGAGTGCATGCATACTGGCCCATCTCCAGAGCTATACTCCTGCCTCCGTTTCCTCCTGGCAGGCTCTTAAATTGTCCCTTGAATCAGTTTCAACTGTAAAATGGGGATAGAAATAGACTACCTTCCGGGTTGTTTGGAAAATTGAATGAGCTAATATGGATAAAGTGTTTAGAACACCGCATACACTAAGGGCCGTATAAATGTTTTCTATGACTGGTTTTGTTCTTCCTGTCCACTGAGTCGGCTTTAATGGCACTGGAGCCTTCTCTCACTTCCAGGCTGCTTGGCTGGATGTTCCCTGGGGCCTGGACCAGCTCCCTACATTCCAGCTCCTAGAAGGTGGAGACTGTCACAACCCCTGCCCCCCCCCCCCCCCCACCGCCCCTCACTGATCATGCCTCCTTGGTGTAATCCTGGGCCCAATGCATGGCCAAGTTCACCTCCAACCCCCTCTGGGGCATCCCTTCCCTTCAGTGCCAGTGTCTGCAGTCAGAGCTGGTTCCACCGAAATGCACCTGATCGCAGCAGGGAGGCTTAAATGATGGATTCAGCAGTGTTCACTGAACTTTTTAAGATGTTCTTTCATAAAAATTTAGGATACTTAATTAAAAATTTCGAATGGCAGAAAAATGAAAAAGCGAAATTAAATAATTATTCCCGGGTTCCCCCTACCCCAAACAATCGTCCCCAGCCTTGGAAGGAACATAATTCCAGACACCTCTCAGAGAGGCTCAGAAACACGGAGCTGGGTCACTGGTGTAGAGGTGGACCGTGTTATGCGTCGGTTTAACAGCGTTGAAGGATTGCATTTAGTTTCACTTGGATTGAATCTGAGAGGAAAAAAAGCTTGACAAGCCACAGAAGGAAGTGCCGGTCTGGATGTGTGCAAAGTGTCATGCTGGTCCACTCTACGGGTGACGTCAGGGTCCTCGGACCTGGGACTAGGTTGTGCAAGCACGCTTGTAACCCTAGTGAATCACGTGAGGCTTGCCATATCGGTGAAGATTTTTAAGAGTCTCAAGGCCTAGGGCATGCTGGGAACTCCCTTCTGGGGTGGGGGAGGACAAGCTCCTGTCCCTTATACCTCCAACCATGAAGAAAGAGGCGAGAGGCACTCAGGGGGCCCCAGGATGCCGCAACATCACTCGGGGGAATGCTGCCCCAACCCATTCATCAGGTGACTGCATAGGTGGGGCCCAGAGCAAAAGTCTCTCTCGGGAGAAGGTTCAGACTGTGGTCAGGCTGCTCCTCAGTCATGTGATCTGCAGATCTGATGGGGGCAGACGCGGCCCCAGGTGGAGCTGCGGGCCAGCCCTGGCAAGAGGTTGCTATGTAAATGCTCAGAGGACCGCAGCAAAGCTGTTTCAGGAGCCGAGCTTCTGGAATGCTACAGGGGCCCTGCAGGGCCCGAGCGTGTGGTGATGCGGCATCATGTGACTGTGTGCCTGGACATGGCCACCGTCAGATCCTCTAATCACAAGACAGCCGGGTCCTGCAGTGATCCGCTGTGTGATAGAAGGGGGGCACTGAGGATCGGGCCGAGCACGTGTGGACGCGGGTCCGCAACAAGGCGGCCCGGACACCCACCCACGTTCCCTACTTCTGTTGCTCTGATGCCTAATCCACTGCCCGCCTATAGCTCCATTGGGAGGGTTCCCTCAGGTCAACTGAGGGGAGGAGGAAATACGGAGGCCAGGCTCACAGATGAGTCTACGACCAAATATGGACCTCTGCCGTCTTACAGCCCCCTCGGGAGCATCCCTGAAGGAGGCTGGTGAGGGCAGACGGTCCCGGGGCAGCACCATGAGCGGGACACCGGGCTACTCTCTGAGTAGGAGGGAAAAGCAGCCTGAGCCATGGCTATGTGTGGACTCCGGGGCAACAGTCAGTAGCCTGGCTGGTTGGTCATGCGCTTGGAAGTGGGGAAGACCTGAGTGGCGGAAATCTGCGAGTCGATTACCGGGTGGGCCCCACGTGTGGGCACCCGGCCTGGAGGAGAGGGGGGACAGCCAGGGGAAGACTGACTTGTCCTGGGGCCACTTCTAGCATTGCATGATGGGTCTGTGAACAGAGCAGCCTGGTGGCAGGTGGCAGGGCGGACACCGTGCGTGTGCCCCAGTAGGCCGCCACCGTCGTGGCAGACGACCACCGCTGAGTCCCTGGCGGGGTCACCCCTGGAGGAGACTGGCCAGCCGCCCGCAGGCGAGTTGGTCACACTGGATCCCTTCCACCCTGGAGAGGCCAGCAACTGACCTTTACTGGAACCAATACCCTCTCCGGGTGGGCTCCCCGGCTGTAGGGCCTCGGCCACGTCACCACCTAGGGGCTCACACAGGTCTGACGGCCACATTTTTTTCAACCAGGGTAGATGGCTTGTCAGTTGCTTTCCCATCTGAACCAAGCACCCAGGAAATGATTCAAGTGATTGTTTGCTCAATTTACCCAAGGATGGCACATCATTAGGACCATTCGAGATGTACAGGAGAGAAATTAGGTCATGAGATACAATAAATACCTTAGGTTATTGAAGATTCATTCTCTCAAGGAACCCTGGTGTCCTTCACCATACTGTCTCAGACCAGAGACCATAAGGAGGTGACAATGGAATATAACCAGAGGTCCATTGGTCACACCCATCTAGAAAGAATGGCCCGTTAAAGGCTAGGCTCAGGTGCCAGTCTGGGACATCCTGAGGGCTGGGGGCTTGACTTCAGCCACACAACGCATGCACAGAGCCCAGGTGGACACGCAGCACAGGGCTCCCTAACTGGAGCGCGGCCAGTGGGGGAGGAGGGAGGGCCTGTCTTTCCCGCCATCGTGCCCTCTTGCGGGATCCTTTCCTCCTGCCCCACAGTCCTGTCTTGGCCAGAACGGAGGTCCTGGTTTGGGGACTGAATGAGGGGACACAGCGACACTATATGATGAATTTGCAGCTACAGCTATGGCCTGGGAGCTAACTTGCTGGTAAGGATAACCGCTCGGGGAAGACACTGCTGTCGCACAGAGGGGACAGGGAGGGGTACCTCCGGAACTCCGAATTCTCTGGGGCTCCTGCTGGTCCATCTGTGCCCAGTGACAATGACGGTGGGCCGTAACCATGGCTGGACAGGGCAAGGCAACCGAGGTCTCAAACCCCTGGAGATGGAGAAGATCCAGGGTATCCCGCCAGGCAAACCGAGGGCCGCGGGAGTCCCGGCTGAAGAGGCGAGAGATCCAGAACAGGTGGCAGGAGGAGATGGTGAACATCCCTTGCGGCTTCAGGACCAGGTGTCGCAGGAGGGACCATGGCTCATTCTACTATTTCCTATATCACAATCTGACAGAGACCAAGGCTGGCCGTCACCCTGAATTGGACTCTGGGACATGCTGGATCTAACGGAGGTGGCGAGTGGAGCTGAGGAGGGGTAAGAGACGGGTTTTTGTTTTCTGTGTCTGCTGCTCTGACCTCTGGGCCTGGCTGACCCCGGAGGGACTTCTCCTCCCAGGACTGGCCAATTCCTAAAG
Source organism: Felis catus (assembly GCF_018350175.1). Taxonomy (NCBI): domain Eukaryota; kingdom Metazoa; phylum Chordata; class Mammalia; order Carnivora; family Felidae; genus Felis; species Felis catus. Next base: position 57,841,386 of record NC_058369.1, read on the forward strand.
ATTAACCACTGGCCCAAGAGTGTGCTTTTCAAATGCAAGCCAGACGATCCAGAGCCCCCAGCCCCAGCCACCTCCTCTAACTGGGCTCTCACACTCGGGGCCACTAACTCCCCCCTGCTCCCCCCCACCAGCATCCCCAGAGCCCGGTCCCAAACAACTCAGGACTGCCCTAGGCTCCAGAGCCTACAAGTGGTTCAAACCAGCCAACCCTAAGCCTCTTACCCCCGTACCTGTTCCTTCCCGAGGAAACCACAATAAAAGCTCCTGCCCACATCACACCCCAGCCACCCCCCACCCCCGGCCACCGGTGCTTCCCCAGGCGGCCCCTCGGGGTGCGGCAACCACCTCCTCTGGGAACTATGACTAATCTTTTCAATGACGGTCATCTGTTCATCTTTTGGCCTCATGAACCTCAAATTTTCTATGAAACCATGGACCGTACGGGACGCCTCTGCGGCCCACTGAGAGTCCTCCTGATCGGGCTTATCCCAGCCATGGCACTGTGGTGGCCATTCCCTGCTGCCTCTGACCTGCTTTGTGCAGGTGCAGGCTGACAGCCCAGTTTGCTCGTGCCCATGGCTTCTCTGACGCAGCAGGAGGACTGCCTATAGGTCCTGCTTGGCACTTGGCTATGTGAGTCTACAAGTGCGGGGGCTGATGGGTCACCCCCCCAAGCAACGGGGTGGAAGCCTTTGGCTACGTATCCCCTTTTGTCCCTCTCGGGGGTGGAGTGTGGAGTCAGGATCCCACTGACTGTGGTTCAACAACACCTCCTTCTGCCGGCTTCCCCACTTCCTTGCCAGCCCTGGCTCCCCCAATCCTCTGGGACCACCTTCCTCAGATACTTCCCGCATGTATACAAACCCCATTTCTCCGGCTCTGCTCTCAGTCCCATGGGCTGCCTTTCCTGAGGTCTGTGCTGAGAAGGAGGGAAGTCCATGTCCAAAGGAACTGAGGCCCCCACAGGGGGCTCCCCCTTATAAAATGGGGCAACCATGAGTGCTCCCTAAGGCTGTGAGGATCCCAGAAACTTATTGGTCAGGGTCCTGGCGGGAAAGAGGTGACACTCAACCAAAGTGGAAGGGTTTCAAGAAGGGGCTATTTATAGGGGCACCTGGGTGACTCAGTTGGTTAAGCGTCTGATTCTTGATTTCGGCTTGGGTCTTGATCTCATGGTTCATGAGTTCAAGCCCCGCATCTGGCTCCGCGGCAACAGTGCGGAGCCAGCTTGGGATTCTCTCTCTTTCTCTCTCTCTCAAAATAAATAAATAAACTTTTAAAAAGGTGGGGCTATTTATAGGCACTATTTAGGACATGGTGAAGTTAGAGACAGCAGGAGGGCCTTGGCCCCTGAGAACCAAGCCCATGAGGGCCAGCGGGTCCAGCCAGGCTCCCGGGGACTCCCAGGATGTCTGACAGGCACGAGGCGATCCAAACTGGGCCCACCTGCAACGTGGAGTCCTGAACAACCTCATGCCCGGGCAACCTCAGTCTGTACTGCCTCTTGGCTTTAGAACGTCATCACGTGCCTGTACAAACTCTTTCCTGCAGTGCAGCCTGCCTGGGCAACCTCAGGCCTGGTCACCCTGGGATCGGCCCTTCCTGTGCCACCTCTCACCGCAGGCAGGGGTGGGAGGTGCCGAGACAGCACCTGGATGGCCCCCCAAAAGCCGGTGACAGCTGGGACAAGACGGAGGCAGACCCCATCCCACCTCTGAATCAGGCTGTGCCTGGGCCACCCCCAGCCTTTGCCCAGCTTGGGTCTCCTGCCCAGCCCAGCCAATCTGCACAGACCTTATCTCGGCCATCCATCGAGGGCCACCTGGACTAACCAGTCCTGCCAGAAACTGGATCTGGCCATAAAAGCCCCTCCCTGGAGGTGTGTGTGAGATAAACCCCCACCTTCCACTGGCCTCTACTGGAGCCAGAGGGCCAAGGCCTGGGGTGAAGGTGGTGGGTAGCTGGTTTCTCCTCCCCCTCCCCTGCTCTCTCCTATAAGGTTGTCTGATATCTCTCTCCCCACCAACCTCTTCCGCCTGAGCTGGCTCCGCTCTCAGAGCTAGGGTGAGGGAAGGCAGGGGTCAGAGGATGGGGCCACCGGGGTGAGCCCAGGAGCCACCCAGTGAGCTCCCAACACCAATTTTCTTCGTTCAGAAAGGACACTGAGGCCCAGAGAGGTTTTTATGTCCCTTTGTAAAGACTGCTAATAGCCTATCACATCAAAAAACCCTGCTTTTCTGGGGTGCCTGGGTGGCTCAGTCTGTTAAGCATCCAACTCTTGATTTCAGCTCAGGTCATGATCTCACGGTTTGTGGGATCGAGCCCCATGTCAGGATGTGCCCTGCTAGGGATTCTCCCTCTCCCTCCCTCTCTGCTCCTTGCCTACTTACGCTCTCTCTCTCTCTCTCTCTCTCTCTCTCTCAAATAAATAAATAAACTTAAAAAAAAAAAAGGACTGCTTTTCCTTCATGTAAATCTGTCCACCGCGAGCTCCTAATGTGCCCTGCGGTAAGGGCCCTGCGTACTGTGGCCTCATGCGGAAAAGACCAGTGTGGCCGTTATTCCCATCTTCTGGATGAGGAAACTGAGGTCAGCTGCCCCAGGTCTCACAGCCCGAAGTCCTACATGGCAGAGTTGGGACCAGAGCTCCCATCTGCCTGCAGGGCTGCGCTCTGAGGGACTCCGGAAGACTCACCACCGTATGCATGCTTTCCCACTTGCCCTGTTGGTTCCCTTTAACGATAAATTCCTAGACTATATCACTGGACCAAAGCTCCAGCAGGATTTTGGGCGTGATTCCCACTGGCAAGCCGAGCACCAGCGGTGGTGCCCATGGGGACTCACCGTGGCAGCACGGAGAGGACCCCAGTCCGACAGCTGCCCGCGTTCTTGCTCTGCACCCGACTGGTGGGCAATGACGCCATGTGACTCCCTCTGCGCATCCTGGGCTCCAAGCATCTTGTCTACGCATGTTGGTCATTTCTGTTGCTTCTGGTATGAATTCCAGGCCTCCATACTTTGCATGCAAAGACAAGGGCTGGGGAGCCACAGTCCCCACTGCTCTCTGGCCTCGGGCTCCTCAGCTGCAAAATGGGGAGAGGGTGCTGCAGGGAGGGCGCCAGGACAGCAGAGCCTCCAGGCCTGATTCCTGCTGCAGGAATGCTTCTTTTCAGGTCTTGCCTCAGGCCTGACGCCTGATACTGGGCAGTAAATAACTTTGCGTTTGGTCACCTCTGTTTTGGTGAATCTTTTGCTCTGGGGAAAGGGGGCGTGTCTCCAGTCAAAGACCCACAGGAGCTACTACCCCTCCGTGGGGCCAGGAGGGGTAGGGAGAGGGGCAGGGAGGGAGTCCTGCCATCTTGAGCTTCTGTGCCATTACCAAGGGTGCCCACGGGGGTGCCAGGCATTTACACCCCATGTCAGTCAGCCTCCCTTGTGGCCTGTGAGGCCACAAGCATCATCCAGTCCTTCTCCCTGCCTTCCAGTCCCAGCCCTCAAAGTACAGATGGGGAGACTGAGGCCAGCGTGCCCAAGGATGGAGTCCCAACGACCCACAGTGCCCGCAGAGGTCTGGATGGCGGTGGGCCTGCTCTGCTGGTCTGGCGGGACGGTGCGCACAGGGGCAATGGGGGCTGGTCCTCAAACGTGCTCCACACCGGCGGTGGCAACTTCAGCCTCTGCTCCCAGCCTCCAGGCCCTAGTACCCGCAGATTCCTTTGCCTGGAATGCAAGGAAGCAGACAGGTCCAGAGAAGCCCAGCGACCTGAGCATGGGGCCCAGCATCAAGGAGATCGGGTGTCCCGGCGGGAGGATAAAGCGGGTCTTCACCGCCTGCCTGGGCCAGATTCGGGAGCCCAGACCCCCACCCCCACCCCCACCCCCCGGGTCAGCTGCGGGTGCGGAGGCGCTCGGCCGATTACGGAGCACGGCCGCCAGCGGGCCATCTGCATGACAAAGGCGCGGCCGGCGGCCGGGGCGGGAGGGGCGGCGCGGGGGGCGCCTGGCCGGGCTCAGCCCCCGCCCCGCCCGCAGGCCCGCAGCTGCCCCGCTAAGCCTCCGCCCCGCGGCCCGAAGATTTGGGGGGCGGGGGCGGCACGCGAGTCCCGGCGCTCAGCTGTGTTTGCTCGGGGGGCGCCACGCGGGGCGGCGGGGCTGCGGCGCGGGACAAAGGCCCGGATCTGACCGACCCCGCAGGTGGCGAGGGGGGAAGGGAGGGTGCGCCGGGGAGTGAGCACGGGGCGGGGGGAGGGGAAGCCGCAGCGGCGTGGGGGACTGGGGATGCAGGCCCGCCGGAGTCCCGGGACCGAGACCCACCCCCCTCTCAGGCTGCCAACCCCAGCGACCCGGCCTGGAGTCAGGGCCCCCACGATCAACAGTGTCGGCTGGCTCCTCGGGTCTGCGTTCCGGAGCTGCCTCCGGGCCCCCTTCCTTTCCTGGAACCCCAAATGACAAACGATACCAGTGTCCAGCCTCTCTGGCCTGCTGTGAGCCACCGACCGCTAGAAGCCATGGGTCCTCACCTCTGGCGACACTTGCTGTCATCTGCACTTGCTCCCCGTGACTCAAATAGGCCCAATGTGATGGCCCTCTTGGACCCTCTTTCCCCAGTCTCCTCTCTCCACCTGCTCTCCCTGCACTTCTATCCCAGCCCTTTCTCCGCCTTTCCCTCCTGGGAAATGGCACCTGGGCATCCTTGACTCGGCCTGCACCCCGCCTCCCCTCTGCCGGCTTGACCTTCGAAATGTAGAGCCTAACCAGCTTCTCCCAGCCCCACTGCGGCCCCTTGGTCCAGCTCCCATCACTTCTTGCCGGGATGATTGCAGTAGCTTCCTTCCTGTTCTCCCTGCTTCTGCCCCAGCAGCAACCAGAAGGATCCTGTCAAAACCAAAGTCAGACATCACCCCTGCCTTGCCTTGCCCTCCATACCCTCCCATGGCTCTCACCTTACTCAGAGGAAAAGCCCGAGTCCTCACAGCGGCCACCAGGCCCCATTCGATCTCCTCCCAACCCCCAGCTCCTTCCCTTTCTGACCCCATTCTTTCTGCTCCAGCCACACCAGTCTCCTGGCTATTCCGTGAGCAGGCAGGCCTCAGGGCCTTTGCACTGACCATTCCCTCTGCTTGGAGCACACTCCACCTGCTAGCCATGTGCCTTTCTCCCTCATTTCCTTCAGGCCTTTATTAAAATGCCACCTACTCAGTGGGGCCCGCCTTGGCCACCTGATCTAAAATGTCAACCCTCCCCCTCAACTCATCTTGTGTCCTGTTTTCCCCTATTTCTTCTCCTTGGCCCTTCTTGCTACGTGGCGTTTCTACATGTTCATCTTCTATGTCCCGTGGACTATAAGAGGCACCAGGGCAGAGACTTCTGTGTTTTCCCCTTTTATAAATAAATACATAAATTAATTAGTTATTTTTATTTTACAGCGAGAGCATGAGCTGGGGAGAGGGACAGAGAGACAGAGAGAGAGAGAGGGAGTGCGGAGCCTGACGTGGGGCTCGATCCCACAGCCCTGGAATCATGACCTGAGTCGAAATCAAGAGTCAGAAGCTCAGCCGACTGAGCCACCCAGGCGCCCCAAAGACTTTTGTGTTTTCTGTTCACTGTGGTACCCCCATCCCCCGGGCCTGGCACTGTCCCGGGTACACAGTGGATGTTCAATAAATATTTGCGGAATGCATGAAGAAATTCAAGTTTTCGTTCCCCAGATGAAAGCGCTGAAGTCCAGAAGTAGCAAAAGCAACTTGTCCAAGATCGAACAGTTAGAAAGTGTGGGGAGCAGGCACAGGATTTGAATCCAGGCCCTCGCTTCCTAGTGAGGTCTCCAGCTAGAGGCCCAGAGGCTAGTTTGGGCCCCCCAGGAAGGTTTTGTGTGGCTCGAGCACTTCCAGAAAAAGTTGAATCACCTTTGGCCATTTAAAAAACCGGAAGGTTTTATGCAAACAAACAAACAAACAAAAAAAAAACAACCCTAAACCTTCAGCTTTTCTGGCAAAATTGAAACCTTTGGGCCCTCCTGGGTCCTCGGTCCCACAGACAACCGTGGGCTGGAGCTGAGCAGCCGCTGGCCCTCAGGTGGGGGTGTGGGCTGCCTTGGGGCTTTGCCCCAGTCTCCATCAGGCTGCTTCCTGGCCTGGCCCTGCAGACCCTCACCCTGCCCGGGGCCTCCTTCCTGTGAGCGTTCAGTCCTCTGGGCCTCTGCCCTTGGTGGTCCTTCTGCCTAAAATCCTCCCCCATGATTCTTTGCTGAGCTGCCTCCTTCTTGTCATTCAGGTGACCTCCTCAGAGAAGCCCTCCCTGATTAGTCTGGCTAATGATCATGATTCGGAATTGCTTCATTGCTCTCCTTGGTGCCTGCGTACTGCCTGTCTGCCCCAGTGGAAGGGCAGCTCTAGGAGGGCAGGGCCTGGGTCAGTCTTGCCACACCGGTCCAGGACAGCGCCTGCAAGCATTAGCACAAGCCTGTGCACTGACCGACTGAATGGGCAAATGAGCGAATGGAGGGCTTGTCTATAGCATCCTCTGCTCTGAGTACTTCCCGGGCATGAAACCCTCACATTTGTGCACAGTAGCCCTCCACAGGGTTCATGGGATTCGTGGGGCCAGGTCACAGTCCCCTTGCTGGGGGCAGGCGCGGCGGGGGCGGGGGGGGGGAGACAAGCCTCAGTGGCTCCCAGCTCCCCGGGGTCTTGCCACAGAACAGGGGCTCTGAATCTCCTGGATCAGCTGAGCTGCACTGCCCCACGGTTGTCCCCCTGGTGTTCCAGATGCAGCCTTGCCTCTACTTTTCCGTTTGCATTGAGGGGCAGGCCCCCTGCAGGTTAGCTTTTCAGGGCTTGAAGAGACAGAGGGGTGGGCTGGCTGGTGAGGCTGAGTTCCAGGCCTGGCTCCATTCATTTCTGCCCGTGTGACCTTGAACAACTTAATTTGCCTCTCTGAGCTTCTTTCTCCGTCTGTAAGCGGGACTCCTGCCCTTCCCCGAGATCCGTGAGAACCCCTGGAGCTTGTGCGGGGCTCCCATCACATAGTAGATGCTCAGGACGAGGGCAGCTCCTGCCCCACATGTGGCCCCCCCTGGCTGGCTGGGTGCCCAGGAGGAAGAGCAGGTGGATGGGACTGCTGGCACCCACTCCATGACCGTCACTCATCTGTATGGGCCAGCCGGCCGTGCTCACTTGTGTGGGTGGTCTTGGGTGACCACATGTGCGAAGGTGTGTGTGAGTGAACACACGTGTGTGTGACAGAGCGGCTGTGAGTGACCGTGTGCTTGTGTGAGACAATGGTGGGGGGGCGGTGAGGTGCCCGGGTGGCCCAGCCAGTCCTCGCTGGCCAGTGTGCAGTAGGTGGGAGCAGGCTCGCCCGCCCCTCCAGGCAGCCTTGGGGGCAGGAGTCCGCTGGGTCCCAGCTGACCAGGGTTGGCTGGTCAGCCTGAGCCAGAAGTGACCGGTTGGTGTGGAGAAGGGGGGAGCCGTACCCCAGGGCAGTCAGTTCCCAGGATCTGGCTCCACTGCTCCTGTTCCAAGTCCCAGGACCAGGCACTGGGGTGGAAGGCGGGACCCTGGGTGGAGGGAGGAGGAGTGCCGAGCTCGCATGCGGACTCTCCACCCATGCTTGGTGACCCACCCAGAGGGCTGCAGCCCAGCTTCCCAGCCACCCCCACCCCCCTACCATGGGCACCTGGTGAGGGCAGGGACCCCCTTACCTCACTGCTGTGTGCCTGCCAGGCTCAGTACCTTCATTCAACATGCATCCAACCCGTCTGTGTTTGCTGATCGGGTGAATAAACCAGATGTGTGGAGGGAGCGGAGATGTGGCCACTTCTAACCCCAGTGGGGCGGCCTCAGAACTGTCCCTGGGCCCCAGGGAGGCACGAGCTCCCTGCCCCCAGCTTTCAGAGTGGCGCCACGCGATGCACTCACCCCCCACCCAGCCGCCGTTCATCTCCACTGAGCCTTTTCTGACTTTCAGCTTCAGAACCAAATGAATCTTGCTTTCCCCTGCCAAGAATCCAGTCTCGGCAGGTGGGGTCTGCCATGTATCCCCCTCCTGCAGAAAGCTTCCCACCAGCCTGGACCTATCAGAGAAAACCAAGGCTCCATAGGGACTCAGTTTCCCCACTGGGCTCTCTGGGGCCGCTTGCCCGAGGAAGGCCTCCCTCAGCCTTGACTCTGATCAGAGGAGGACGACTTGGCTTGCCGGTGGGGGGCAAGGCAAAGACCCCAAGAAAAAAACCGTCCTTCCTGCCTGCTTCTCAGCAGTAGGAGGAGACCTAGGAGGGAGGGCTGGGGCCCAGGGCACCGTGGAAGCAGGAATGGCCAGAGGAAGCTGCCTGCCGGGTTCCGTTTCTAGAAGCGTCAAGCCTGGGATAGAGGCACAGAGATAGAGACAGAATAACAGCGACACACACACACACACACACACACACACACACACACTCCCACACGTGCGCGCACTCAGAGTCAGCTGGAGATGGGACGCGGGCCAGGCAGTCTCTGGTCTTCTCAGATTCAGACTGAGAATGTGAATTGTTAACCCCAGCCCAGACCGGCTTCAGCCGTCAACTTCCACACCATCTTGCGTGCGCGTGCACGTGTGTGCGTGTGCATGTGTGTCTATTTGCAGGTGCAAGAAGTGTCAGGGGGAGCGGGTCTGTCTGTAGGGCCTGGCCCTGGGAGCACATAGGCAGGCCTGTCGGGGTGTGGGGTACAGGTCTAGGTGTAGGAGAGGTGACCTATGGGTGTCTGTGACCAAGTTGGAATGTGCTGTGCACAGGATGGCCACACCAGAGCCGGCCCAGGGCTGGAGTGAGGACCCTGGGCAGCCCTGACCCCAGCCCTGGCCTAGGCCCTGGACCCCCAAGCCAGGAGCTCCGGCCCGCCCACCCGGGTGCTTTTGTCTGTTTCTGAAGTGACAAGAGACACACAAAAGGGCTTTTAATTAAATCAAAGGAGGGGGAAACGGGCCAGCCGGGCCACTATTATGTTACCCAACGTGAAAATGAAAACTTATTTTTAAAGCTCTGGTATTAATTTGAGATTATTCAGATAGTTAATTAAAAGTGCAGCATGTGTTAAATATTATTTCAACAAAGATTATCATCGGGCCTCCATGTAATGCGATCCACGGGCTTGGGGAGCTTTATGCAAATGCTCTGCAGCCAGGAGGAAGGGCCCACAGCGGCCTGGTGGCGGGCAGGGTGGGCAGCGGAGGGCAGGGCCCCCAAGCAGGCGCACCAGCTCACCTCGGTTCCGGCTCCTGCACGCAGAGATGGGGTCTCGGTCGGGCCCTCCCAAGTCCACGCCTGGGTGAGCAGGGGGACCATCAGGCCCAGCAGCGGGACCCCCAAAAGTCCTCCAGATGGCACTTGGGGGTGCAGGTGTGTGTGTGTGTGTGTGTGTGTGGGCATGAGCAGGGGGCCATGCACGTGAGTGTGGACACATGTGCTCGCGAGGCTGTCACCGGACCGGATGCAGCCATTTTCACATGCGTCCGCCGGGACACAGGTGGCATATGTCTGTGCACGGGCCCGTCCATCTATTACATGTGTATCTGTGCACTTGTGATGCACATTTGGGCACTTGCCTGTGTCACGCGTGTGCACATGTGTACCTGGGCATAGGGTGGCTGGCATGCCTGTGGGGCGGCACTGCCGGGTGTGCACCCGTACCCAGCCCGGAGCGGGTCATGTCTCCGCTTGGGGCCTCAGCCTCTCCATCTGTAAAATGGTGTACATCTGTAATAGTACAGGCCTCACGGAGAGGACTAGGTGAGCATCAAATGGGCTAACAGGCATAAAACATGTAGACGAGCACATTCTGTGCAAAGGAACACAAGTCACGAGTGAAAGCCACGTGTGTAGTTTAAAAATTCTTTTTTTAAAATTTATTTAATGTTTATTTCTGAGACAGAGCATGAGCGGGGGGTGGGGGGGCAGAGAGAGAGGGAGACACAGAATCCGAAGCAGGCTTCAGGCTCCGGAGAGTCAGCACAGAGCCCGACGCGGGGCTTGAATTCACGGACCGCGAGATCATGACCTGAACCGAAGTCAGTTGCTCAACCGCTCAACTGACTGAGCCACCCAGGTGCCCCTGTAGTTTTAAATTTTAAATAGCTACATTTAAAAACATTAAAGTGAAATTAATGTCTGTATTTTATTTAGCCCCGCATATCCTAGATAACTGCCGTTTCAACATGTGATCAATATAAAAAATGATTAATGTGATAGTTTAGAATCCATTGTTCGTATTAAGCCTTTGAAGTCTGGGGTGTGCTGACCACTCAGCGCATCTCAGTTCAAACTGGCCACATTTCAAGTGGACTTCACAGGCTTTGAACCCGGTAAGAGCTCTCTGTACGTGAGGGCCAGTTTTCCCAGGTTCTACAAGTGGCTTTCCTGGAGGAAGCCTCCCCCTTGCACCACGCAGGGAGGGCAGGGACCTGCTGTGATGTCCCCCCTCCCAGGATTCAGCTGCAGAGGTGGGGGCAGCCGAGAGCTGGGTGGGTCTGAGAGGACAGTCTTCCAGGCCTGGGAACGCTGGCACTCTAATGCCGTCTGCACCCCTACTCCTGTCCTTAACTGGGTCCCCGTCCCTGGGTCGTCCCAGTCTTACACCCCACGTAGGAGTACTTAAAAGGGGTGCCCACATCCTGAGAGTACCTTGGGGCATGACCCAGTGCAGCGCCCGCCCGGCACGGGTTGCAGTTCCCAGACCAATGCTGCGCCCCTGCTACTCCACCGTGCACTCTCGGCCAGGCCGCGGAGGCGCGGGCCGCTCCTGCCCTCTGTCGGCGCCCGGTGGCAGTGCAATGCTCACCCTCCTCAGGGGCCCAGCTGCTTCTGTCCCTGCCACAGGGAACAGCCGTGTGCCCGCTGCCAGCACTTCTGTGCCAAGACGATTCCCAGAACAGGCTTCGAGGCAGGCAAGCCCTGCTCGGTTTCACAGGTAAGAAGGTGGAGGCTCAGAGACGGCCTGTGATCCACCGGGGTCACACAGCAGGACTGCAGGGAGGGACTCCAGTGAAGGTCAGAAACCCGGTGTTAAGCACACTTCTATGAGTCCCACTGGGTTGAAACCCTGGCTGTGCCCCTCATGGCCCTGAGACAGGTGACAGCTCTCTGAACCTCATAGTTTCTTGGCTGTAAGCTGGGGATGAATGTGATCCCTCAGCTTTGGGTTGCCATGAGAATTAAATAGGAAGATGTCTCTAAGGTTTTTAGCACATTCCCAGCACACAGTTAAGTTCCAACAAATCTATCATAGTCACAGCATCATGAAGTGCCTGCCACAGGGCCTTTGCACCTGCTCAGTCCCCTGCCTGGAACCCTTTGCCCTGGATCTTGCACTGACTGGATGGGGCCTCCTCATCCCTAGTCTCAGTTCAAACTCACGTGCTGAGGGAGGCCTTCCCTGATCACCCCCTCCTTCTGGTCACCCTCCTTTGTACCCTCAGAGCTCTTATCCCTATCTGACATGATCCTGTGTGTTCATGAGTTTTCTTGTTTCTTATCTGCTTCCCCCAATGGACTGGCAGTCCCAGGAGGGCAGGGCCTTACTCATCCTGGCCACTTTCATCCCTGGTCTTGCTCAGTGCCTGGCCCTAAGTGGGTGCCTGATAAGAAGGTGTTGATTGACAGAATAAAAACGCTGACTGTATACTTATAAAGTGTATACTTATAATATACTTATAAGATACTTATGAAGTGTACACTTACACACTTATCATACAGCCCAAACATTTCCTCAAGCAGAAATCGATGAATATGTCTATAAGTTTTATTTATAGTCCCCCCAAACTGGAAACCACCCCCGCTCAGCTGGCGGGCTGGGGTACACTCACGGGGTGCAATGCTACACAGCGGTGGCAGGAACCAACCTTGACAGACGGGCGACCGTACGACAGGATTCCCATTTACAGGACATTCTAGGTGATGCAAATAGGGACAGAAAACAGCCCGGTGGCGGTGCAAATATAGCCCAGCGGGACGACCGGGTGCAGGGGGCATGAAGGATGCTGGAGGGTACAGCTCTCATGCATTCCGGCCGTGGTGAAAGTTGTACAACGGTATGTTTTTCAAAACACACAGAACCGTACCTCGAAGAGGGTGCTTTTCACCGTATGCACCAAACAACAGGGTTTGAAACACAGGGTTGTAGACTTTCAGAATGCTGGGGCCCCCGGGTGCCCCGTGCCAGGAGCAGGGGAGGCCTGGCGAGGTTCGAGTTTCCATCGGCCCAAACCTGGAATTAGAGGAGGGACCGGTCCCCCTGCCTCCCTGAGGGGGGCCGCCTCCGCAGCGAGGACAGGGCCCCGGGAAGGCCAGGACTGTGGAGCCCGTCAGGCTCTGTCACTTCTCATGGCTCGAGCTGGTGTTGGGGCATGGGAGTTCACTGTTTTATGCGCTTTGCGTTTTTTGCATGTTTGAACTATTTCCTTCACAGAAATGACAAATAATAAGCCCGCCTAAAAACAAGAACAAAATGATTTCCACTGCAGTCTCGCCAGCCGCTCCTGCAGCCCTGGGAGGAGGTATTGGGAGACCCACTGGACGGAGGCAGAGACTGAGGCTGTGAGAGAGGCCTGGCTGGCTGGCCAGGGCAGGGTGGGGTGCGGGAGTACGGGGTGGGGGTGCGGGGTTCCTACCAGGGACAGAAGCCGGGGGGCCTGCACGAATGTCCCTGGGTGGCCTCCCGCACGCAGCTCTGTCCCCGTTCTGCCCCTCAGCCCCCAGGGAATGGGACACTGGTGCCTCATGCAGCCAGGCTCTGGCTCAGAACCAAACTTTCTGTATCTATTGGTTTACCTGTTCTGGACATTCTGTGCAAGTGGAATTATTCAACGTTTGACCTTTGGTGTCTGGCTTCTTTCACGAAGCGTGGGGTCCTCAAGGTTCATCCACGTTGTGGCGCGTGTCAGAATTCCACTCCTTTTCGTGGCCGAATAATATTCCATCCGTTGGAAAGACCACATACTATTTGTCCATCCATCAGGGGATGGACACTTGAGCTGCTTCCATGGTTTGGCTGTTCTGAATCGTGCTGCTGTGAACACGAATGTACAGGTTTTTGCGCGGACGTGTTTCCAATTCTCTTGGGTAAATAAATATCTAGGAGCAGAATGGCCGGGTCGTAAGGTAACTTCATTGTTTTTGCAAACAGCTTTCTTGAGATATAATTCACATACCATACCACTCACTCGTTTAAAGCGTGTGATTCAGTGGCTTTTAGCACATTCACGGCCTCGGACATCATCCATCAGCGTGATCAATTTTAGAGGATTTTCATTACCCCAAAAAGAAACCCTCCACCTCTTCCAGCCCATCATCTCTCAGCCCTAGGCACCCACTCATCCACTTTCTGTCTCTGGGGGACTGCCTTTTCTGGGCACTTCATATAAATGGAATCAAACAGTATGTGATCTTTGTGCCTGGCTTCTTCTCAGTACAAGGTTTTTGAGGTTCACCCATGTAGCATGCCCCAGTATTTCATTCCCTTTTATTATTATATTATCGCTGAATAAATTCTATGTAATTAGTCCATGGGGATGTGGGTATAGCACATTTTGTTCATCCATAAACGTTTGGGTTCCTACCACTTTCCGGCAGTAACTCTGTGTTTCACTTTTTAAGAAACACCCAAACTGGTTTCCCAAGTGACTGCCATAGAGCGCTTAGTGAGTACCGGCTGTGTACCCCTTTCATGCTCACCACTACCCAGTGAGGCAGGTCTAATATTCGTTTTGTTTTGTTGAGGCACAGAGAGGGTGAGACACTTGCTCCAAGCTTCACTGGATCCCAGATCTGTCTGTGCTGTTAAAAGCAGGGCTGCTGTGGTTTGCCGTGTGCTCTGGGAATCAGCCCCTTGCTCACACAACTGCTGGGGTGCTGCCGGGTTGCAGTGGGTGTCTGTGATTTCTTTTATTACCCGGTGCCCCCAGCAGATCTGGTGGGTACAGAACGAAGGATCTGGGCATCTGTCCCTGGGCGCTGTCTCCTGGGAGGTGGGCCTAAGGCTCTCAGACATGATGGTGTAGAGGGTGGGCAAGGACATGTGGGCCTCTGGCCAGGGTGGCAGCTTGCCCAGCCCTCCTGGGTGCCCCTCATCAGGGGAGGGGCTGTTCCAAGCCACGCCGGGTCCCTGGCAAAGGTTCAGAAAACCTTGGTCCAATTATTGGTTGAACAAATGGACAAAAGCCAGCAGCCAACAGCAGCCAGAGGCATTTCAGGACGTCCGGGGCGAAGGCAAAGGACCCGAGGGCCCAGCTCTTTGGAGGTGACGGTCCTGCTCTGCGTGGTTCTGCTCAGAGTTCTGGGGCATCGGCAGGGTGAGGGGTGAGCTGCTGGCCTGGGGGCGCTGTCCCATCTCTGCCCCAGGTCTTTGTCCCAGGGCCACGGGGACAGGTGGGAGCAGAGGGCGGAACTGAAACCCACGGGCGCGTCTCAGAGAGACCACCGCAGCCCCCGGCGTGGGCATCTAGTCTTCATGACTCGGCGGAGTTGCTGTCTTCTCCCAGCTGTCAGTTGCCCGGGGGAGTGTGCAGGGAGTGCCCAGGGCCTGGAGGTGTGTAAAAGGGAGACTGGACTTGGAGGGAAGTCCCGGTGGTGGGGCCAGGCCCACCCCCGGTAACCTGGGCTCGGGGACGTGATGCAGGCCGAGGTCCTGAGCACGTGGGGTCTGCGGGGGGGCGGGGCGGGGAGGGGTGGCCTGGGGCTCCTGTCGTGATGGTGAGATAGGGTGAGATAGGCCGAGGCCGCTGGGCAAGCCCAGGAGGAATGCGCTGGCCCCTCTGCTCATAAGCCTGCTCTTCCCTGTCCCTGTGTGCTCCGGAGGTCGTGCAGAGGTCGCCCTCAGGAAAGGCTGGCCCAGGAGGCACGGTGGCCAGATCCAGGCCGTTCGCACCCAACGGGCTGTGGCCGGCCCCTGGCGGACTCAGGCTGCGCGGGGCAGGTGGCTCCCAGGGTGGGGCCCGCGGTGCAGCACGGTGTGTCCCAGAGGCACAGCAGGCCGAGAGCCCAGTCCTAGTTCTTGGGGGTCCTCGAGGCCTCGCTCAGGGTGTGTGGAGCACAGCCCCCCCACCCTTGGGAGGCCAAGATCTCAGAAGACCGCAGACAGAGACAGCGGGCTTCCTCTCAGCTGCGGCTGTTGGACTGTTCACACGGGGCCCCAGCCGGAGGGTGAGGCGGGGAGACAGGCCGTGCTTGCGCGGGCCGGGACTCTGAGCCCAACTCAGTCACCTGGCCTGAGCAGGGTGTGGGCCTGGACAGCGTGGAGGCAGCGATGGACACCTGCCCCCAGTGCACCCAGGCCTGAGGATGCCACACTGGCTCCTGGGGGGCACACGTGTGGTTGGGCTCGCTCGCTCCCCCGCTCTGGCTGGTGTTCTGGGACTGAGCAGGCCTCTCTGAGGGGTGGTCCCCGGGTGGTCAGGCTGCTCCTCTCTGGAGCCTTCCTATGTGGCCGTGCTTGGGAGTATCCCCAGCGAAGGGCCCAGGATTGGGGGTCTGGGGGTGCCCAGGCCAAAGAGACAGGAGCACCTCCTGGGCTCCAGTATGTATATCCTCCCAGGGAGGCCCTGTGTTAGTTCCGGGGCTCAGCTGGCTCTGCTGGGGGTTGCAGAAGGAGGTCAGCGGCTGGGAAAGGAACCACCAGGGAGAAGTGCTTCCCACTCCTCCCCTCAGGGGTTCTCCTACCACCTCTCCCTGTGGCTCTCTGGATATCAGACCACGGTGGGGACTGATGCATCATAGCGCCTGCCCTCCCTGCTTTGAAGCCAGGACTGGAGGGGCTCTTCAAACATGGATTAATGCCCTCCGGGCTCTGCAGCAGTATCAAATAGCCGGCAGCCGGAGGCTCAGAGAGGCCCCGAGTCCCAGAAGGGCAGACTGGGCCCCTCCGGGCCTGCCGTGGGGGCACAGGGGCCTGGAGGCTGTCGTCTTCCAGGCTGCTCCCTGCTCCGGCCTCTCTCCCTGTGCAGTGGAGGCTGGGGTTCCAGGCCCCAAAGGCCACCCCACCCCCAGCCCACCTGCCAGGGCTGAGATTTCTCCCCAGCAGGGCCTGTTCTCCTGTGTGCAGTGAGGAAGGAAATTGCAAATTAATCTTTATTTCCATCTTGGAAGAAAACCTTAATTCTCTGCATTGAAATGATCCTCGTCATCCCAGGGAATCAATTATGGGCTTTAATTGCAGCCAGTCCCAGCCAATCAGAGCAGGGCAGACCTGCCAGGCCCAAAGCGCACCTCTCTCTCCTCCCCGTGCTGGTCTCTGTCTCCGTCGCCCCTTCTGCAGGTGCACGGAGCGGAGCGATCTGGGACTCTCCGTGTCTCTTTTCTCTCCCTATTTCCTTCACTCTGTCTCTCTTGGTATCTCTCTCACTCTTTCCCTTGGTATGTCTCTCACTGTGTTTCCATCTCTGGGACTCAGCTGCCCCTCCTGCACCAGCACGGGGTGCAGGCATGAACCCCCAGGTCTGACAAGCCCCACAGGGGCTAGCTGGCCTCCGGCCTTTTCTTGCAGTCTCTGGTCCCAGAACTGCAGCTTTGAGGGGGTGCTGAGGGTGAGATGAGTTTTTAGCCTGTCCCTGTCTCCCTGGGTTGCCCAGACTTACCCACACACTCACCCAGAGTGGTCATCCCTGGCCCCACCAGTCATGTCAGGCCACCCTTCCAGGCCAGAGTCATGCTGAGCTCTGTGCCTGGAGATTTGGGTGGAGGTCACGCAATGGGGGAATATAGTGGGGCCCAAAAGATCTGGGGCCCCAGAGATGCCCGGGGCTTCAGGGCAGCCACTGCTCCAGGTTAACCTGGGGACGGGGTCCGGGAGGGAATCCAGGGAAGTCACAGAGGAGTGTCAGGGCCTCACCCTTCAGGGCCACCCTTTTGTCTACAGACACAGGACCGCCCTGAGGGCTGGTCTTCTGGAAAACTGGGCCAAGTGGTGTGCCTAACAAGGAGCTCTCAGGCCTCCCCTCATGGCCCACGCCTCTGAGTCTCTGTGCCTCACAGATCTCTGTCCCTCATTCATCTTTACTTCCTGGCTAATAAGCCACACGGTCTCTTTGAGCAAAAAATGGAAACATGAAAGGTAAGGCGACAGTGCCCTTTGTCCACCACCTTTCCAGCGGCCTCTGAGGGACAGTCACCGGTTGTTGGCTCGGAGCGCATCCTTGCTCACCTAAATACATACACCTGTGTTCACAGAGCACATGGATTGCTTGACGGAATTTCTTTCAAGGGGCAAATGTCTCATTCTTCAGGTAGCCTTTTGCAACCTCTTTTCACCTGTTTTGGGATCCAGCGCAGGATTCTGGGGGTTCATTCCCTCCACCTGCTGTAGAATACTCCTCCCTAGGGCACCCACTGTGTTTGGGGACCGCTCCACACCGATGATGGTTTGTTTTCTCTGCTCCTCCTTGGGCGCTCGCGTGGGCGTGCGGTCCTGCCCACGGGGCACTTGCGTTTTACCTTTAGTGGATGCAGCAGCTCGCTCTTCAGAGCAGCCGTGCGACATCCCCTCCCTAAACACGTGGGCAAGACCTCCCATCACCCCACCTGTCCACCAGCTCTTGATGTTATCAGACTTTTTAAGTCTTCACCAGTTCGACCAACGCGACACGGCATTTGTTGCCTTAATTCGTATGGGGATGAAGATCATGGCTGCCTAGCATGGCGTGGGGGAGGGTGACAGGGGTCCCCTGGTCTTGGGGAGGTGGCATGGGGGGGCAGAGGCCCAGATCCGGGGTGGGGAACAGCAACATGTAAAGTGAGAGGATGAGAAACACCGCTAAGGAATCGCCAAGTCAGTGCATGTGTTGTTCCAAATTCTTGCAGCAACCCCGAGGCAGCGATAAAATCCCGTTTTTCGGAAAAGCCCGTCCAAGGTGATGATGGTCAGAGTGGACAGGACAGGGAACTGGGTCTGCCTGACCCTGCAGCCCTCACTCAGGCTGGGTGTAGGGAAACACATGTGCAGAGCCCCACACACGTGCCTCGCACACCTGCACACACCCCTGCTGAAACCCACATATGCAGCCTCGTGGACCCACACCTGGCAGGCTCCAGAATCACCCGGCGCATGCCAGAGGGCACCTGCCTGGGCCATTACACAGACGTGTGCACACAGCCCGGCCCAGAGATGTGATCAGACTCATCCGAACAGGTGTCCCATGCTGGCACATGCAGGTGCGTGCCAGCTTCCCCACAGGTGTCCCAGCCTTGCATGTGCTCCCGCTCCTGTGCACAGACCCCCCTAAAAACTCTGGCCCGTTCACGATGGCCCCCGTGGTCAGGCCGAGACCCACACACAACCGACCCTTGCAGACCTTCCTGCACACACCCCCTCCCAGGCTCCCTGGGCAACTCCTGCTCTAGACTATTAACATATTTGCTCAGGGATCTGTGGTCCTAACCAGCATCTTCTGAATTGCACTCACCATGTTCTCCTGGGTGGGAGAGGGGACAGGGAGGGACAGGCTGGGGGCCAGTGGCGGGGAGGGAGGGTTGTGGCTGTGGGTATCTGCCTCCATTTCTGGTCGCCTTCTCCTCCAACTCAGGGACCTTCTTCTGTGACCCCTGGGGGCTCCCTGTGCCCTTAAGAAGTCCCGGAGACCAACTCAGTGCACTTGGGCCCCACGCAAGGCCTGCATCGGCCACGGATGGCCCCCACAGGAGGTACCTCCCACTGATGAGCTTGCTCTGAAGGCTGGCACCATGCATTCTCCCAACTGATTCAGCCTGCATTTATGAGGCGCCTACTATGTGCCAGGCTCTGTTCTGGGCACTGGAGCAGAGACAGACCTCTGCTGCCGGGAGCCTCATGCTCTTTTGGGGGGCCCTCTGCTAACCAGGGGAACCACTGAGAAACAGCCCTGCAGATAACTAAACTGGGGGCCGTGGATGAGGGGGACAGGAGCACTTCTCCCCGGGGAGGTCAGCCGTCTCTTCGGAGATGATACCTGAGCGGAGAGAAGGAGCCAGCAGGGCAAGGGCAGCTGGTGGAAAGAACAGCTAGTAGGAGGGGGAGTAGGGGACAGGGTGAGAGGTCCAGCAAGTGCTGGGAAGGGGGGCAGCCCTGACTCGCAGTGGACGGACAACCCTGGGTATTCGTGCTTTGGCTCCCTGGCCCTGGAGGAGTCGTTCCCAGGACCGAGAGCACAGCTGCCCAGCAGGGTGATTCATGATGACACAACTTTTTGGCACCCGCCCTTCCCCCCGCTCACTCCCTCTCCTGCTGGTGCTTCCCCCCCGACCCCACTGCCCGAAGGTGAAGGTTGCTGTGGGGGCACATAGGCCAGGCCAGCGTGGCCAGAAGGGGTAAATATAGCAATGATTGGGCCAGCTCCATTGACGGGGACATGTGCTCCATGGTAGGGACCCACGGGGATTTGACATGGACTAACTCATTCAATCCTCAACAGCCACGGATGCCCAAAGAGTGTGGGGCCCCCGGCACGTGTGCTAGGTGCTGGGGATGAACAAACGGACAGAAACTCCTGTCTCTGGAGCTCACATTCGCATGGGGGACACTGACAGTAAGTGAGGTAAATGGGCAAGATATTCAGTGTGTGAGAAGGTAATAATCTCTAGGGAGAACACTGAAAGCAAGGAGGGATGAGAGGGTTCTGGGGGGGGGTGACTTTTACTGAGGCACCCAGACAGGGCCTCACAGGGCAGCGGGAGGGAGCAGGCTGAACGGGGTCAGAGGGAACAGCAGGTGCAAAGGCCCTGAGGTGGGGAGGCCAGTGGAGCTGGAGCAGGTGGGTTTGGGGAGGGTAATGGGACAGGAGGTTCAGGAGGTCACTGGGCACATGTGTAGACCTGAGGGAGGTGGGGACCTGGGAGGTTCTCCACAGAAGAAAGACTGATGACAGGTGTGAACAGCAGCCCTCTGGCTGGTGTGAGTGCGGATTGCAGGTGCTATAGGGGCAGAGCAGGGGTACCGGTAAGATGTGTTGGCCATTGCCCAAGCCGGTGGTCTCAGGCGAGGAGACACTGACCCTGGGCAGGTGCCAAGGAGGATGTGAGAGACAGAGAGGGCCGTGGGGGCTGCTCTTGGTATCACCAGCTTTGGGAAGGGACCACAGGTGTCAGTAAGTAGCTCAAGGTCACAGTCAGTAAGTGGCAAAGATCATGTTTTAATACGAAATCTGCCATTCGAATGCTGGCAATAAACATTTAAAAAAGGTAAGGGGCATGTGGGACAAATAAAGGGCTGTCCCCAGCCACAGCAGAGGTGTGCACTCTGGGGCAGAGCCAGGTCTCAGGGGGCCCAGTGGGTGGGCAGCCGTGAGAATCCATCCAGATCCGGGGTGGTGATTTGTGCGGCACCCTGCTGGGCTGCTGAGGGAGGCGGGCAGAGGTGGCTGTTAGAGCATCCGAGGCAGGAGGGGGTAATTGTGTGTGTGGGGGAGGGTTGGGGGTGCACAGAGAACATACAGTTGGGAGGAGGGAACTGCCCAAGGCCCCACAGCGGGGGTGGGAGTATTGGCTGTGGGAAAAGACTTCCAGAGAGGGCAAGACTGGGATCCACGTCCACAGGGACATATGCGGGCTCCCGTATGTCTGCAGCAGGGCCCGGGGCCCCGGGCATGTCCCAGACTGGCGAGAGTCACTGCTGACTGATCCTGTTCATGTGTACTCTGAGTCATAAACAGAAACTCAACTGC
Organism: Felis catus; assembly: GCF_018350175.1. Taxonomy (NCBI): domain Eukaryota; kingdom Metazoa; phylum Chordata; class Mammalia; order Carnivora; family Felidae; genus Felis; species Felis catus. Next base: position 57,862,044 of record NC_058369.1, read on the forward strand.
AACCAGCTTCAGCATCAAAGAGAAGTCACTGCCTCACATAACCTGAGGGTAAGCTTCAGGCATAGCTGGTTCCAGGTATTCAGCGGATACCTTCAGGAATCTGTTTCTCTCCATCTGTCTGTCACTCTTTCCTCGGTGTAGATGTCACTCCTTTGTGGTGTAAACGTCATTCCCTTTGTGGTACCAAGATGGTCGTAGCAGCTTCAAGTTGATATCAACCCTAGCAAGAAGACAGGGCCTTGTTCCCAGGGGCTCCAGAAAAAGAACGCAGTGACATGCCCAACCCCCGTCACCCCCGCATTTTGGGGGGACTGTCCCCTCCCTGAGTCTCTACCCCACACCTGTGAGGTAGAAACGGCCAGAATGCTCAGGGAGGGAGGAGAACAAGGTGCAGGAATTGTCCCGGGGAGCAATGGCACCATCTGGGAAGGGCATGGGCTCTGCACCCCTCCAGACTGGTGGCACGTCCCCATCCCTCACCGACTCCCAGGGGACCTTGGGCAAGTCCTCAGGACCATAAAGCCCCTCCGGGGCCAGGGCCAGAAGGGGAGCTGGGGGTGGGGCTGCAAACCACCAGCCACGGACAGAGCTCACTCCTGTGGCTGGGTGCTCCGCTCCCCACAGGGCCTGACTGAACCCTCCCCTGAGCACCCCTGAGCCAGACTGCGGCCTCCAACAGCCCAAACACCTCCCTCCAGGTGGTTTCATCTTAGACACGTCACACTTGGCCTGTCTGGGCCTCAGTCACCCAAGGAAACCAGGGTGAGGATTCTTACCTTGTAGGGTGTCCCGCGAGAAAGCACGTGATGCACCCTGCACCGAGTCTGTCGCATGTCAGTGGGGTCCCCCCCACCAACTCTGTAACACCCCCAGCTTCCCGGAATCCTCTCGTCTTGGCTGGATCATCCCTCTTTCAGGGGCAAGCTGTGCCTGGATGAAGCAGCAGGGGGTGAGCGTGGGGGGGAAGAGTGCAGGGGCACAGCGTGAGCAAAGGTGTGGCGGTGGAAAGAGTCTGTCAGGCTAGGGGCCCTCGAGAAGCTTGTTCGGAGCTGTCTAGGGCTGAGGTGGGACTGGGTGAGTGGGCAGGGGAGGCGGGGGCAGGGTGGGGCTACTGGCCTGGTAGCAGGTCCTGCCAGGTGACCTCAGGCTTGGCCCTGCCTCTCCGGGCCAGGGTCCCCTGGCTGCACTGTGTATAGCAGTGGCCCAGATGCCTCGGTGGGGGCTGCTGGCTGGGGGGACGGGCGGGTGGGCCCTGTGCAGAACCAGCAGCCTCAGTGTTTCCACCCGAGATGTGGGCACCCCCGGGACTGGGCCTCTTCCCACTATCTTCCGGCCACCGGGAGATGCTTATCTGGTTTATCAGTGGCACCCCGTGACTCTGACAACCGTCTCTCCTTATCAGCAGCCCACTCGGCTGTCCATGGGGTGGCGGTCGCCCTGCCGGTCAGCATGTCCACGTGTGTACCGAGACCCCCAGTTCCCAGGGACCTGTACCAGGACCAGCTAGGCACTGGGACCGGGCTGGGCATGTGCACTATGCCCAGGGGACAAGAGTTGGCAGCGGCCGTTTCCCACCTCCCCCCCAGGGTTTCCTGTGCTGGGGGGCTGGGGCAGGGGACAAATCCTCCCCCTGCCTCGGTTTCCCCTCTGTGAAGGAAATCCAAGAAGCCGATCCAGGGGTCCCCAAAGCTGTTCCTTGCCTTGCAGCCCATCTGTAAGCCAGGGGCCTGCAGTGCCAGGAGGGGCAAGGCAGGTCTGCCCCCTAGGGGGCCAGGACACCACCCTCTGAGCCCTGACCTCCTGTTTCAGCGCCACTGTCCTTTGAGCCTCTTCCCCTGCTCTGGCCGTCGGCAGCCATCTGTGAGGGGAGCCCCGAGGCCCAGAGAGAGGAGGGGGCTGGTCTGAGGCCCCACAGGGACACAGCATGAGTATCAGGCACAAGGAGCGCTGAGGACACGGGCCTGGAGAATGTGGGGACCCTCGGGGGGATGGAGCAGGGGACCCTGGCCCGGCCTTGATTAGCTTGGGCTCAGCCCAGGGGAGGCTCCGAAGCCAGGCTGCTGCAGGGGCCCCCTCGAGGGCCTGGGCGGTGGGGTGGGTGCGTTTCCCTCCACCCTGCCGAATACCGAGAATCAGCGAGATGTTGCCGATTGATGGCTATCAGCCGCCCCATCTTCCGGCTCCACATCTGATCAGGGAGCGCATTGCCTCATCTCACAGCATACCCGTTACACAACAGTCCTGCCTGGCGCCCACTCCCGCCCACCTGCCCCCAGAGGTGTCTGGCCCGCTTCCGTTGGGACCCTGCCCGCAGCCCCCCGCCCCAGCACTGCAGACCGTTCCTTCCCTGTCTCCTCTGCCTTCCTTCTGGGCTCCCCTTGCCGCCACCCGAGTCTTAGATGCATGCCCCTACCCAAGGGCTGCGCCCCCGGGCGGGCTCAGGAATCCACACCATGCTCATCGGGAGGTCTAGGTCTTGGCCAGACCTGGCCCTGCTGCTGGGTTCCCCTCTTGGTGGGCCCGCGCTGTGCCCAGTGACCCTGCAGAGGCTGCCCAGGTGTCCCGGGTCCCCTCCCTCCCGGCTCCCTCTTGCACCCAAGCGGCGTCAAGGCCAGCAGAGGACATCACCTCCTAATCATTCCCGACCCCTCCCCCCCCCCCCCCCCCCCGTCTTTACGGAGCCCCGCCCCCACACCCCTTCCCCTCATAGCACCTCCTTCCTGGCCAGTGGCCTCACACACCTTCCCCACCTGCGGCGGGTCCCCAGTACTAATGGCGGAGGCAGTGGTCTTGGGTGTGGGTGAGGTTAGTGGCCGTAGGAGGACAGTCTAGGGACAGCATAAGGAGCTGGCGTGGCAAGTCCTGCTTGGGTAGTGAATCGGGAGGACACAGGATGGGCCAGGCCTGGCTTCCGTGGCCTGGTGTGGGCTCCAGCCCCGGAACCCTTGGAAAATTTCTGTTTCCAAGGCCTTCCCCTGGAGCTCTGGGGAAAGCCTGGCTCCTGCCCCCTACCTGGCCTGTCCCCCGACCCTGCCTTTCTATATCTGAGCCGGGGAGCCCCTCTGGGCCTTCTCACCCTCAGAGGGAACTGAAGAGATGGGGAGAGGAGGGGCCCTCAGAGGCTGCGGGTATGATCACACCTAGGGACAGATGCTGGGGTGGAAAATGCAGGGAGAAAGGGTGCGAGGGGAGGGCTGACCAAACTCCAGTGGTGCCTGTGCTTCGCAGGTGACCAGCCCCCCCCCGCCCCGAGCCCACACTTCTCAGCCTCCAACCTGCCCCTGTCAGCTGGCTGTCCAGCAGGGTCTGTGCTGGACACAGCTCGGGGGCCGGACCGGGCCTCAAGGTGTGGCAGGTGGGAGAAGTGAACTGGACGCGAGAGAGGTGGATGTGGAGACCCAGAGACAGAGTGGCGCTGGGGGAGTGAAGGAAGACGGCCGTGGGGATGCAGGCTGAGTTTGCCGCCACGGATGCTACCCGCCCTGCTACCCTGGGTGGCCTGGCCACAGGCACCCTCACTGGCCACCTGCCTTAGCTCCGCGGGGCTTGCGGGACCCACCCCGGGGGAGGGAGTGGGGCGTGGGCAGGGCGGGAGAGCAGAGGGTGGCCCTTAGCAGCCTGACTCCCGGCCCTGCCTGGTGGTGACTGTGCTGGAAGCCTGGGGCTCAGGGCTGAGTCTGTGGGGTGCCCCTTGAGGGGCCAGGCAGGTAGCCGAACCTGGCCCCTTACCCCAGCCTCCTCAGGTCAGCCTGGGCTCCCAGCTGGCCTTTATCTGGAGCCCCAGCTGTGGCGACGGGAAGTGGCTGTTTCTCTCCGCTGTGCTGTCTCCCCACCAGACCTGGCGATAACGTGGGAGGGTGTGGGGGGATGGAGCAATACCTCGTGGCGGGGTACACGGGGAGGCTCCGGGGCTCATGACCTCTGACCTGCTGGCCTGGGGGAGGACAGGAGTCTGGGGTCCAGGGTGCCCCACCTCACCGCATCCAGGGAGCACCAGGCTGTGACCCCAGGACCTGGCACACAGGAGGTGCTCAATAAATGCAGAATGACCAACTCCGGGTCTCTTCCCAAATCTGTCCCTGCTCCCAGCTTCCACCCCTCGATGCTGAATCCCCAAACCTTCTCCAGAGCCCTCTTCTTCCTCCCAGGGCTCAGCCTGCACTGCCGCCTCCCCTGGGCTCCTTGGCCAGTCCTGGGAGTCCTCCTCTAGCCCTGAGGTCTCTTGGGGCCCCGATCTCCAAGCCCTGGAAATTTAGCATAGGAGTGTCCAGAACTGGCAGGAAGTTGGGGTCCAGAGAGGTCTCTTGAAACCCTGATCTGAGGCACTCTCCCTGCCCCTCCGTGCCCTTCAAGGCCACTGACAGCAGCCTCCAAGGCCTCTGGTCCTGCCCAGCCTGCCTGCATAGCTGCCCCTTTTGCTTCCCTTGCCCCCCCCCCCCCAGCACTCAGCAAGGGAATGGGGCTCCCGCAGGGGACTCCGCAAGACCAGAGTTGGGGTCGGCCGCCCCCCAAGGGAGTACGCAGGGCCCCCCTCACCAGCATCCCTCCGCTGCCTCCCTGCAATCAAGCCCTGGTGCTGGCTGAGCTTGGCTAATTAATGGCATGACTCTGTTATCAGCCAAGTGTTAATTACTCTTTTTAATCAGGGCTGCCTATGTGGAGGCTCCTGGAGGCCCGGTAGGGGCTGGAGGGAGACTGGGAACCATGACCTCATCCCTCCTCACGCAGGTCCTACCAAGTGCTCTCCTGGAGCCCTCGCTCCTGCTGTGCCCCCTGCTGGACGGTACCCTCCTCCCCCTGGCCAACTCCTACTCTTTCTTCGAGACCTTGCCTAGGTGGTCCCTCAGCGAGAGGCCTCCCTTCGCCCCAGTCATGGTGACGGAGGACAGACAGAGCTCAACAAGGAGGTGGGAGGCTGTGAGCAGGCCTGGCCTTGGGCTCCAGAAGCAGACCTGGAAATGCTGACCCCAGGGGAAGGCAGAGGAGGCAGGGAGGGCCTGAGGCCTGGATCAGCCCTAGGGTGAGCTGGCACTGAGAGGGTCTGGCTCACCTTGAGGGGGGCTCTGGGTCCATAGAACGGGGGCAATGAGCTTTCTGCCGTCCCACCAGGTCCTGGGGACCAGGCCCCACCCACTTGCAAGTCCCTGTGGCCCCGGACACATGTGTTGCCACCCTGTGCACACTGGACCCGACACCCCTCTTCTTAACCCCACTCCCACACAGATGCACCAGAGATCTCCAGCCTGACAGACCACCCTCAGAGATACATACACACCCGAGACCGAGATCCATTCACATGCCCAGACATACACAGACACAGATACCTGGGACACACACACACACACCCCGGCAGGGCAAGAGGCCTGGGAGAACAGAAGCTGCCCCATCTCCTGCCCTGGGCCCCCAGGGCTTCCCGTTTACGAGACTTTATCTATCAAAAATATATTAACCCAGAAGCCTGTTTCCATCAGAGTCTCGATTCCAGGGACATTTCCAGATAAGCCTTATCTCATTGCTGGTGCATTAGCCCCGCTGGTTGGGGGCCTGCCAATCACGGCTGCCCCTCCTGCCCCAGCCGGTGGCAGGACGCCTGCCCATGACTTCATTCTGTATGGGCGGGTGGGTGGGAGCACTAGGCGGGGTGCTGCTGCCCCTTGTGCCTACCCCCCCCCCCCGCCCAAAGCAGGGTCCCAGAAGGCACCTCTTTCCAAGGACACACCCAAGGCCTTGAGGCAAGGGTGTCATCCAGAGCCTAGGCAATGGCACCGGTCGGCTGAGCCCCAGCTCCCACCACCTCCCCCATCTATAATTGAGGCGATGCTTCCCAGACCACATTCCCAGATTTGGGGAGTTTCCGCCTGTGATGGTGGCTGCAGTGTGCTTGTACTCTCTTCTGGAGCACCTAGGGCTGGTGGGAGAGCCAGGGGAAGGGGGCCACTGCCCGTCAGAATGCCCCTGGGCGCTGGCCCCCGCCCCTGTCCAGCCACCCTGGCTGCCCTTCTCCTTCAAAGGCTGTGCCCTGGCCCAAGCCTGCTAATGGGTGCTCGGGTTTCTTCCGATGCCAGGCCCGATAGGGGCTTCTCGGAGCAGGCCGCCTCACCGCACTCTCTGTGGGGGGGGGGGGGGCTGAGGCTTCTGGGAGTCAGTCACACCCCGGGCGGCTCTCCCTTCCCCTCTGAGCCCGCCTCCTTCCCTGGGCTTTAAGGAGTGTGATCTTCAGGTGAGGTGGGAGGCAGGGAGACAGGTGCAGGTGGCTGTGGGGATGGTCACAGAAAGATGTTTGATTTGGCACACAGCTGGGCCTGGGGCGGCCCGCACCACTGGTCAGGGGTTTGTAGGCCCCTCACCTTCCTGTGTGAGACCCTGTGTGCTGGTCCCATCCTCAGGGCGGTGGGTAACACGATGGGCCCAGTACCTGAAGAGCCCCACAAAACAGCTGCTTCTGTTCTCATTTTATACGTGGGGACACTGAGGCACAGAAGTTAAAGGACTTGCCCAAGGTCACACAAGCAGAGAGGCCAGACAGTGGCTTGAGTCCACGCTATCTCCCTCTCCCCCATGGATCTGCCCCCAGAACTAGGTCCTGCTCAATGGGCACCCCTCTATGCCTGCGGGGGGTGGGGGTGGGGCTCTGCTGGCCACATGATGTGGCCAAGGGCAGGACGGGGCAGGGGATACCCTGGAGGTGGGTTCAGGTGGAGGACCCGGAGGCACAGAGAGGAGGGGCAGCTGCCCAGGGAGCAGTCACCGAGCCCAGGGCTACTCTTGCAGGGACGCCCAGAAGGGGCCCAGAGGGAGGGGCCAGCCTCACACCCCTCGGTCAGGGAGGACTCGGCCGGGCTGGGGGGCACCCAGCAGCTCTGGCCTTAGAGTTCCACGCTGGGGATGAAGCCGGAGGGAGTTTCCTCCTCTAAGGGGCAGGGCCTGGGGAGACCCCAGCTCCTCCCAGCTGTGTCCACTCCAAAGGGTTGAGTAGGCACGGGAGGTGGCCTGGGGGGGGGCCTGGACCCTGGCCTGCAGAAGGCTGAGGGCCAGGCAAGAAGTGCCACTGCTGTTACTGGAGGTGTCCCCTCAGGCGGTGGCAGTGAGGCTCTAAGGAACCACTGGACGGTCTGCAAGCAGTGCCTCCCTCTCCCTGCACCCAGCCCTCTCCCAGTTCATTCTCAGCCCGGGGAGAAGTGGGGGCCGGGCCTGAACTCTCCCAGCCTCCAGCCCTCAGCTGTCGCTCCTGACTGCTGTCCCTGGCCTGGCCTAACGGTCGGTCCCTGTGAGGGCTGGGGAGGCCTGCTGGCCAGCTGCCCTCACACGTGCCCTTCGAGCACGCTGCCGCCTGTGGCCCAGGCCCCGCACATACAGCGCGTCCTGCACGCCACTCCCTTCTCCTCTCTGCCCTCAGCCCCAGGACCGCACCCCTCCAAGCCCGTGGATTGCCACCGCCCCCCGTTAGTATCTTTGACGCTAGTTCTGCAAGTTAAAGCACAATGCACCGATCACCAGGATAAAAGGGTGGCCCCTGCGTCTGTCTGGAGGCCAAATCAAGGAACACCAGCGCGTCTGTTTGTCTACAGATGTCTTTAAAGGCTTTGATTTCCCCTCATTAAGTTGGTTTCACCATCTCACTCTTTCCCGAGTATCCACAGCTCGGGTGGCGGGGTGGGGTGGCCTGGCCTGTGGGGCAGAGGCAGAGGAGCTGAGCGGGGGCTTCCTGGGCTTTGGAGAGGCCTGTGCTCATGGTTCCTGGCCCACCGTGTACTCTGCACAGGGCTCCCTCACCTGCCTGCACCTCCACACCCTGGGGAGTACGGACCCCAAGCTCAAGGGCTGAGGTCTAGGGACTCCTGGTGTGGGAATGACGGAGCAGGCTTGCCTCTGCCCTGACACCCTGCCCGGCACCCCACGACTCCCCAGAACCCCATGTGTGCCCCTCCTGGCAGAGCCCTCTCAGGACCTGGCTGCCTAGAGCACCCCCATGTCTCTCAAGGCCCAGGAGACCCCAGGGGCCACCCAGTCTGGCCTAGGGGCCTGACACCCTGTGGATCCCTCTGCCCCCCTGGGCTCTGAGTTCTGGTCCCTCCCCCAGCTCCACTCTGGGAAGGAACCCTGGCAATTCCCTTGATATTCCCCTTAGGAACAGAGGTCAGGGAACACTCCCAGTGAAATCACAGAGACCAGCAGAGAGAGCAGACACCACAGGACATTTATTTGCAGCTGGCAAGTGCCAGGCCACCTGGGGTCAGGGCATGGATTGGCCCTCACATGGCTGCCGGCTGGGCAGCTGGGGAGACACTGGCCACCAGTAGGTGGGAGGGTGCCAGGGTGGAGGGACAGACCCTCTCGGCCCCAGCACTGGTGACACCGCCCCCGCATCCTCCAGGCTTCTCAATGGGGCTCCGTGCCAGGCCCGGGGGCCCGTGCCTCGAGAGTCATGGGGAGGGATGTACTAAAGGGGGTCGAGGCACATCTGGTTGGGCATTTGGCATCGCGGCCCAGCCCGGGGCCTGGGCAAGGTGGCCCCGGGGGAGGTCACTGGAACGTTCAGGGAGATTGGACCATGCGCTTGTGGGTGTCAAAAACGTAACGCTTGAAAGACAGGCTGAGGGCCACGTGCTGTGTGGGCTCGGGCCGCTCTGCCCCCTCCTCCTGCTTGGCTGCCTCCCCTCGTCCGGCCCGGCCCCGCTTCTTGAGGGTGGGCGTCAGGATCTTCTTGGACTCGGGGCTGAGGCCACCTGCAAGGCACAGAAAGAGAGCCTGTTAGCCTGCCGCTCCCTAGCCTGCCCCCTCACCGGCCCGGATGGGCACACACCTGAAATAGCACATCTCCAAGTCCCCTTCTCCCAACTCTGCAACACCCTCACGCCCGCCGAAGCCGAGCCAGGACCCCCGTGCCACCTTGGCAGGCTCGCCCCCTTCTACCTCCTTCCCCAGCCAACGGACCCCTGAGGCCTATGGTCCACTCTGCCACCTAAATCCCTGCATCCTGGCCCCTCCCCGCACCACGCTAGTCCACGGCAGATCTGTCCAGCTTGGAGCTCAGCAGGGCTCCCTGCCTCCGTTTCCCAGTCCCTTGCCCACCCATACACTCTGCACTTGGCTCACACTTGGTGGCCATGTCCTTCTCCTGCTCTACATGGTCCTGCTGTCTCCCAGAGCACTCACATTAAAACACATGCACTGAAGCTTGACTTTGAGGCTCCCTGGGCTAGGAGTTCTCCAGCTGCCCCTGGGGATCCATTCTCTGCTCCTCTGTGTGCCTGGGAGGCTGGCCTCTGCAGAAGGCATATGGGCTCCTGTGGCCCTCTGGTTTCTGGTTGGGTCCAGCCAATGGGAGCTCCAGTGGATCAGAGGACAAGAGGGAAGAGCAAATGGAGTGACGATCCCTGCTCCCTAAGACCGGAGCTCCTGTCGGGGGTCCTTCCCCCTGGGCTCTTGCACACGCTGTCCCATGCAGGGTGGGGGTGGCCCCTACTCCTTCCCACCACATCTTACCGGCTCCTTTCAACCCCCCTCTGGCCACTCCCTCCATTGCATACAGTGTACAGACTTTATATTCACTCCCTCTGGACAAATGATTAAGTGGAAATCAGTTTCCTGCTGACAACCCTGACTCAGACCAACCCCAACTCTTCCGGCCCCTTCACCCACTGCTTTTGCACTTTCCCTGCGGCCCTGAGGAACACACGACTGTCCCTGGGCTCCCCAGCGTCACACTTGTGGGCCTCTGCAAATGCTGTTCCCTCTGCCTGGGACGCCCTTCCCCTCCTTGCTAATGGGAAGAAACCCTGCTCATCCTTGAACAGCAGGCTTGCTCTGGGGCTCGTCTGTATGAAGAAACTGCTTGGTCGTACCATGGTGCGGCCTCTTCAGGGGCTGCTGGCCAGGACGAGCACTCGGCTGCCTCGAGCATAGGGGCCGAGGCTCCGGCTCACCCGAGGCTGTGGTCAGACCTCGGACTGGCCCGGCACAAGCAGAGCTCCCTGGGGCAGGCGTTCACCCTCTGAGGCCACTCACGACCCCACTGGGGGAACCTGGGGGGAGCAGACTGGCAGGGCTGTTGGGGGGTGAGCTGAGGGGGCACCGTGAGACTTGCATGGGGCAGGGAGGCCCAGCGGGCGGCAGCTCCTGGAGCGGCTACGGGGAGAGCTGGGTCCAACCCTTCTTCCCCTGGGGAGAGGCCAGTGGGGTGGAGTCCAGCCTACACTGTGCTTGCTAAAAGAGGGGTCCTGGCAGGCCTGTGTCCCCCAGAGAGGGCGCTTACTTCTAATAGGCACAGAGGGGTCGCATCAGCCAGTGGACCCAGAGGCCGGGTGTCTAGAGCTGGTGGGAAGTTGGGGGTAGGCACCAGGCGGAGGGCTCCCCTCCCTGCATGCCCCGGGGCGCCCTGATCTGCATCTGCCAGCACGTGAAGGGTGTCCTCCTTTGCCCCAGTGCTGGCTGGGTGCCAGCTGTCTGCCTGAGACGGAAAGGCAGATGTGCAGCTCTGGAGGACCTTTGCACATCGTGTCTTAACCAGCTGGGGGCTCTGGGCGGCAGCGGTGGGTGGATTCTTCTGGCTTAGACCAGGCACTCACGCATGCTTGCTGAAGATGTCAGCAAGCCCTTCATCTTACAGATGAGAAGACAGAAGGCCCCATGGAGGGCTCCTCTAGGCCCCACAGAGGGTCCGGAAGAGCAAGGATTTGAACTCTGGGCTTGCTTCTGATGGCAGATGCCGGCCAGCCCAGCCCTCAGTGGGGGTACCCCTTAAGCAGACGCCTGAAAATGGTTGTGCAGGGGACCATCGGCTATGGAGCATCCTGTACTGGCCCTGCAGTTCCCTGATGTTCAGAAAGGTGGCCAGGAGGCTGCTTGAAGGGACACGGTACGGTCTGTTGGGGAAGTTCTGCCTCCTCCACGAAGGACTCTGTCTCCCTGTCCACAGGCCTCTCAGAGCCTGCACCACCTGCATTGCCCAGGAAGGCTGGGACTTGTGGCCAATGTGAATGGGGCTCTGGGACGCTAGGAGCCTGTGGGGCCCCTAGCATGGGGAGCCACCCTCTGGCTGCGCAGCATGGTGTCTGATCACAGGCCCCACACCCAGCTGGTCTGCGTGCCTCTGGGATGGGGCGTGGGAATGGCCCCGGGCCAGGCCCCCAAGCAAGCACCAGGCCTGCAGGTATCTGCCTCCCTGAATCGGAGCCCTGGCCTTCCTTCTGCAAACAGAGAAGGTGGCTGGCACCAGACCCTGACAAATGGCATGGGCGGCCTGTCTCCCTGTGGTGCCAGGAGGTCTGATGGCTGAAGAGGCGCGGGGCTCCCCGGCGTCTGCGCCGGGCTGGGGAGACAGGCGTGGCCCAATCGGCGGTCCATCTCGCCCGCGCTGGCTCTCATTACACACGGTGCATACCTCGCACGGCCCAAAGCAGGCAGAGCCAGAAAATCTATCTGGCACAGGCAAACATGTGGCCGTTTAATTGCTCTACTGAGATGGTCAGGCTCCTTTACCTCTGCTCCATTTGGGGTGGCCTGGACACAATGCCCAGAAAGCCTCCCCAACGCGGGCCTGTTCTCTGGTGCTGCCGAAGCTGTAGGATTTGCGGAAAACGTCGCTGGGAGCTGCTTCGTTTTGCAGTGGCTTTTTCCTCCCCTTAGCCAAACAGCCAAAGCAGGGAAATGAAGGGCAGGTCAGGGCGTCGGGGGTCGGAGCTGCTGCCCACCTAATCGCCGGGCTTCTCCCAACCTGCCCCTGTGTCTTTCAGTGAAAAACGCTCACAGGAGGCTCTAGGACTGGAGATGACAGCGGTGAACACGCAGACCAGGGCCTGGCCCCCCCAGAGTTTACTAGTCCGAGAAGAGGCAGAGGGGAAACAAGCCCGCAAGATAATCCAGATAGCCACTGCGGCCATCAAGGAAGCAAAAGTGCTGTGTCACCAGGAGGGGAGGATGGCCAGGTCGCTTGCACCCAGGGCAGGCTTTTCTGAGGAAGAGTTCCGAACGGGGACCAGGTGACAGGGACTGGCCGCACGCAGACCTGGGCAAGGGTCTGCATGCAAAGGGAGTCTGCGTGCTGGGTGGGAATGAGCGTGACGCTCGAGTATGGATGAGGACGTGTGGCTACAGGGTGACCGCAGCTTACCGAGTCCCCATAGTGCTCCCTGTGTGCCAGGCTCTTCGGGAGCCCAAATCAGGGAGGGTCCCAGGGACCTTTGGGGGCTCAGAGTGGTGAGGGATGTCCACCCGCCCAGCATCCACCAGAGCTCCCCACACTTCCTGTGCGCCCTGGGGATACAGAGGCAAGCAGGACGGTCCCACTCTCATGGAGCTACCGTCTTCTCTTAGGGACCTCCCCCTGAAGCACCCTCGAGAGGCCCCATGGGTTGGGTAGCCATGTGTCGCCCCTCCTGGGATGGCCCCTGACGTTGGGAGCATGTCTGGAGCTCCCGGCCTCTGACTTCTGCATCCCTCTTCTCCCACCCGAGCTGGCCTGCATTGTGTCTCTGAACTGTCCCCCTCACCTGACACACCAGGTGCATTCCCACCTCAGGGCCTTTGCATTCACTAGTTCCTCTGCTGGCAGATCCACCCCAGGAGTTCCAGTGGCTCCCAGGCCCGCCTCCTTCTAATCGCTGTGCAAATGACACCTCCTGGTGAGGCCTTCTTGACCACTATCATCCCCTCCTGCCCCAACCCCCCCACCCAGTTATTTTTTTCCAATAGCTATTATCACCTTCTGACATACTGCTGTAAGTTCCTCATTTTGATGTCTGTTCTCTGCCCCTGCTGTATGCACGTCCTACCACGGCAGGGATTTTTGTCTCTGCATGCACCGCTGCAAGCCCAACACCTAGAACACTCCCTGGCTCACGGGAGGGGCTCAAAGAATACTACGAATGAAAAGTGCTGGAAGACACCCTCTGAGACCCTGCTGGGTGAGCACTGGCTACTAAGCTCCCCAAATGGTCACCGCATGGACCCAGCCACCTACTTCTAGGCATTCCGTCCCAATAAGCAACCTGAGATTTGTATACACAGATGTCACTACGCGTGCGGGTGCTTGACCCCCACAGCCCAGTGTGGAAGAAACTGAGGCCCGGGAGAGTGACAGGCCCCAGGTCACACAGGTCTGGAGAGGCAGAGCTGGACTTGTGAGGCTACCCGATCCCAAGGTCTGTGTGCACCACGGAGGAGGTGCGTTGGCCTGTGGAGTTACAAGGGTGCTGAGACCCGTGGGAGGGCAGTCAGGACGGGATTGGCATGCATTTACTGCGGCAGAATATTCTGGGAGGTGAAGTGACACCTGAGAAGAGTTCACAGTTACACAAAGGCAAACTTAAAAATTAACTGAAAAAAAAAAAAAAAGAAAACGCCACAGGAATACAAATTTGTTGGAAGAGTTCTGCTCTAACTCTGGGATGCAGAAAGACTAGAAGACTATCCACCAGGCCGTCAGAGATCGGGGGTAAGTTACAGGCGATGCTCTTCTTTCTACTTTTCTCCACTTCCCGAGGTTAATACTGTGAGCCTGGGTGCTCATGGGGCCATCTCCTACGGGCCACTGGCATGGCCTCCTGCACCCAGGCCCAGAGGAAGCGGAGTGCCACCCAGTGCAGTCTGGCTGCTTAATGCATGGCCACAAGGGGAGGCAGCGGGGAGGGAGGAGGGCTCCAGGGGGGCGGGCAGGGGAGGAAGGGGAGGCTGGGGAGGTGGCTGTCACCCCGGGCCAGGTCTCGTCTCCACGTCCTGGTTAAGGCTGCCGTGGGCCAGGAAGCTCACTGCCATCTCTGGGCCAATGGCGTCGTCTCTGCAGTAATCCGGCCCCATGAAGGACGAGCTGAGCACCACCTCAGGCCATGCTCATGGCTCCTTTGTGGCCACTGAAAGCCCACGGTTTCTGACGCTGCTGCCGCATCAAGGGCAGTAACTGGAAGGCACAGGCTTAGGGTATCACTCTCCACAGCCTCCTGAGGGTCTGCTCCTTGCTCCCCAGCCTTGCTGCCCTGTCCCCCGGGGGGCCTCCTCCCGGGTCCTGCTCCCCCCGTGGAGGGGCTGCTCGGAGGCACATACGGAGCTCTGGGCTCCAACAGGACAAAGTCTATGGCCTTGCCTGGCATCCAAGACCCTGGGTCATCAGGGTGTACCTCCCTCTACGCCTCACCCTCTGCTTCCTCTCACTCCCGTTCGGCTTACACTCCAGCCCGCAGAAATCAAGCAGGGCCTCCGACGACTTCCCTTTGTCTGGGAAGCTCCTCCACGCCTTTCCTGTCTGGCTGACGCCTACTCTGCCACTGTCTCTGTCAGAAGGCTTTCCCTCACCTGCCCCAGCAGAGCAGATTCCCTCCTGGAACCCTACTTGGCATGACGTTTGCCTTTTTTTTTTTGGAGAGAGGGAGCACGTGTGTGTGTGTGTGTGTGTGTGTGTGTGTGTGTGTATATGTGCACATGCGTAAAATGGGGGAGGGGCAGAGGGAGGAGGCGGTGAGAGAGAAAGAAAGAGGGAGAATCTTAAGCAGGCTCCATGCTCAGCGTGGAGCCCGACACGGGCCTGAGATTACGACCTGAGCCAAAATCAAGAGTCGGATGGACATCTAACCAACTGGGCCACTCAGGCGCCCCAATGTTTGCTTTCTGCATCCATCTCCCGGGTGGCCTGTTGGGGGGACTGCCTCTTCGGTGCTGGGCACAGGGCCTGGCAGGTGGGCTCAGGGAGGGTGCGCCAGGTGAAGGCCAAGGGAAGGAGCAGTCTCGCCCAGGTGTGCAGGGCAGCGGAAGTGAGAGAAACGCTTCCACAGAGCCTGTGCCTCCAGACTAGGAAATACGTGTCTGCAAGGTCATGGCCCAGGAAGCCCAGGCTCAGACAGCAGGCCCCCTGCTCCATGTGAGCAGGAACGTGGCTCCCTACCTGGCAGGGTGGGCACAGAGCTAAATGAGCTCCGTGTGTGAAGTTCACACCGTGGCCGTTGCTCCACAGGGAGACCTCTCTGCTCCTTCTCCCCAGACCTCAGGATTCCCGGAGCTGGGCTGCCCGATCCATTCTCCAACAAGCCCAGCCTGGGATGCGGTGGGGGCGGGTCGGCCTGACCTCGGGGTGACGCTGCTAGCCGTGGCTTTCCTTGGGGACACTCTCCCAGGGCCGGGCTGGCCTTTCTCACCCAGTGCCAGCTCCACACAAAGGCACAGTGGGCTGGAGGCTGCTGGGTCTTGGCTTGGGCCGGGGGTAATCAGGGAAGAATGCGGGAAGCACAACAGTTTCCCAAGCCCTGGCCGCGGGTGCCGCCCTGACATGGCCATCAAAGGCCGGCAAATTGCCTCCAATTGCTGGCGTCGCTTTCATGTTGGGGGCCAGACTGGAAGAAGGGCCTCCACGCTGGTGGGCGGCCTGCACCCCCCAGTGGGAACTGAGCCCTTGCAAGCAGCTTGGG
This sequence comes from Felis catus, assembly GCF_018350175.1. Taxonomy (NCBI): domain Eukaryota; kingdom Metazoa; phylum Chordata; class Mammalia; order Carnivora; family Felidae; genus Felis; species Felis catus. The sequence goes on from NC_058369.1 coordinate 57,877,439, forward strand.
GTCAGCGGCCCCCTCGGTGGCCCCGTGGGGCTGCAGCCAACTCCAGCCGCCCCAGCTTCCCCTCCTAGAACAAGCAGCTTTGGAAAGAGCCGAAATGACAGGGCAGAAAGAGAGTCGGGGTAAGGGGCGGTGGGGGGGAGCCCTTTTTAGGGTCAGTATCCTGGTGATGACAGAAGGGCTGGGGAGCTCAGAGGGACATGCCTGGCAAGCTGGGCTGGGCTGACATATGGGATGGCCGAGACGGATGGCCACAGAGGGCCTTGAATCCAGCCAGGTCCTGAGTCTAGACTGGATGCTTGGCCTGGGAGCAAGAGGGGCTGCCCAAAGGAGGGGACCTCTGTCAGCGAGGTGACCCTGAGCAGCGAGGCTGAGGTCCTTCAAACAGCATGGCTGCACCATTACCCAGTGGGATCCACCGTCAAACTTCACCTGAAGAAAGGCGTCTCTGCATGCCTGCCCTGTTAACGAGGCTGCCTTGCACAGGTCACAGGTGGTCACAGGAGGTACGCGTGGCACAGTGCCTGATGAGACCTCTGATGTGGCTAATGTGGTGGCTTGTGCAGGATGTGCTGCTGAGGGCGAGGCTGGAGGACAGTCTAGCTGGGAGTGGGCTGCAGGGGGTGGGGAGGGCACAGAAACCGGAGGCGGACTCGGCCAGGGCGGTAGTGGCCATGAAACAGGGCGGGGTCCTGTTGTGTCCGATTTGCACAGGGCTGTTGCTGCCGCCCCATCCTGCAGGGACATCGAGGTGCAAGGACTTGCCCGCGGCCCTGCTGTAGCTGGTGGTGGAGCTGAGATTGGAACCCAGATCCCTCTGCCGGCCAGTGGCCCAGGATGGCGTGGGCCCTGTACAAGCTTAGCTCTGACAGCGCCAGTGGAGAGGAGAGGCCCAAGGAGGACAGGCCTGGTTTTCAGCGCAAGGCCCAGAGGCGAGCTGGTGCTGGGAGGGCCTAGCGGGTTAGGGAGAGCCTGGCTGGCCACAGGAGCCAATAGGAAGGTTGCAGGGGAAGAGAGGAGAGAATGGCCGAGAGGGACAGCCCTTGGGGACACCAGTCGGCTGGCTCCCTTTGCTGGGGCCCCTGACCTCATCTGTGAGAGGTGCTGGTGACTGTGGAACCCTCCCGCCATCTCTTTGTCAGCCCTGGTTTTCCGCATTTATCCTTGGGAGCGGAAGCCTTTAACGTGCTGCTTGGGGCTGGGAAAGCTGCCTGGTTTTCTCTCCTTTCTCTTCCTGCTATGGATCCCGTATGTAAACAAAGATGCAATTTGCTTTAAAAAGATAAGGTGATTAAGTTTTTATCAGACATGTACTCCGCTGTCCCTGCAACAAAGGGAATTAGGGGAAGGCGGGCGACAGAACAGGCCCTTTATTGGAACTGCGCTTTCTGAGGCTCTCGAGCGCACACTCGACGGGCTCCACGCAGCCCCTTTGATTGGGTGGAGGCGAGGCAACGGGCGCCCACACCCCCATTTTGATGTCTTAATGTTGCCTAATTCCTCCTTTAATTTATATTAAGCTTCTTAACAGCAATGATGAATTCTTCAAAAACAAAAAAGGACCCTTTGCACAAATCTTTCCCACACCGTGTAAATTGAAATTATAATGTAGTCAAGCCTTTGGAGATTGGGGGTGCGCGGGGAGGGAAAACCAGTGCATTATGTGGAAGGAAGGACTTTAAGGCAAAAACAAAGCCATTCTGAAAAAGGCAATGACTTGGTCTCAAGAATCAGAAGCTCAGTTATTAGAGGGGCAGCCCAGGAGGAGGAAAGTTCCCTGTCACTCAGGGGGACAGTGAGGGGGCCGCTGGGGTGGGGTTGGGGGCGTTCTGAACTACCCAACACCATCCACTGTTGGCTCCCACCTGTTCCTCACAGGGGCGGCCCAGCACTCACCTGGGGCAGGGCTTCATCCCCCTAAAGTGGCTGTGGGGGGTCACTGAGGCTTATAGTCCCAGCAGCCAGGGGCTCCACATCCCATCCAGGTCACGCCTGGCGTGCAGCCCAGAAGTTCAGGTAGGGTTCAAACCTCTGCTTGACTCTGAAAAGCCCCAAGTGGGGAGCCCGCTCCTTCCCAAGTGGGGAGCATCTCTGATGGCTGGCCTTGTGCTCCATGGGGGCCCCTTCCCTCAGTGTCCCTCCAGGCCCTGGCGGAGGGCCTGGCACTAGGGCCTCAGGCACTGGCCTCTGGGCATGAGCCACCAGGCTGCTCTCCCACCAGCTCCTTCTGATCTGCCTGTCGCCGAAGAGATGTTTCCAGAACAAAATCCTGATCATCCCTCCCAGCTCAGAATCTTCCGCCATTCCTCAGGCAGGTGTCCAAATTCCTCCAGCTGGCTCCCCACCTTCACCACTCAACCCTACACAGCCCCCAACCCATCACAGGCCCTTTGCACTCACCCCTGCCTGGGAGCCCCATCACACCCATTCACAGGCCTCACAACTCACCCCTGCACAGGGCTCCCCACTCACCCTACCCTGGCTCTGTACTGGTGTTCCCTCATCTTGGGGTGACTCACAACACTCGTCTACCTGGCAAACCTCACTCCTTTGGCTTTTCAGCAAAAGTTTTAGCATCTTGGCTCGGCCTTCTCTGCTACCTTCCAGGCCTGTATCCTCCAAGGGGACCAAGGCTTTCCACAAGCGGACCACGTCTAGACCCTGTGTCCTCAGGAGACAAAGTGCGGCCTGCAGCCGTGGCCAGCAGCCCCAGGAAGGGGGACTACCGGTGACCTAAGCCTGCTCCCACTCTGCCTCGTCTGCCAGTGGGCTGGGCCCTGGCGGCTGGCTCTCTCCCAAGGATGACCGTCCCCAGGGGGTCAGGGCTCACCCACCTGACCGTCTGGTTCCTAATCACCCTCTCACTGCTGGACAGCCAAGTCAGGCCCTGTCAGTTCACAGGAGGCTTGGGGAGCAGGAGGCCGGGCAGCTGGGCTGCTAGAGGAGGCAGGAATGTGCACTGGCCCTTTCCTCCAACATGTCCCGTACGCCCAGATCTAGAGGCTGGCTCCTCAGCACCCAGGGGGCTTGGACCCCAGTCCCAACCCCTGGGCTCACATTCCCCGTCAGCACAGGCAGTACAACCGCGTGGGTGTGCCAGGCACGGTCGGGGGGCGGGGGGGCTGCGGGTGTTGGTGGCTGCGACCCGGGGATGGAGCTGAGCTGCCTCGGAATAGCAATTTCCAGAAGGGGAGCCTAGACAGCAGTGTTCCCAGGGACTCCTTCTGGCTGGCTCTCTGGGCTGAGGTTTGAAGTCTCTAGGTGGGGAAGGCTGGCTGGAGCTTAGGGCCCAGGTCTGCCCTGGGGGGAGGGAGGGAGCAGGGGTGAGGCAGGCTTCGAAGGTCAGTGGCTGGGTAGGGGACTGGCTAGGTCGCTTTGCCTCTACTTCTGCCACCACTATCATAGGGACTGCTTAGCTAGTGTCCTTGTCAACATACCATCCAGCCAGGTGGGTTCAGACAGCATCTCATTCAAGCCTCCAGACATCCTATAAGTCACTTTGTAGGCAGGGAGGTGACTGCCCAAAGTCACACAACAGTAAATGGGGAGTAGCACTTTACATTCGAGCCTGTGGCTTTACACAGCTGTCTATCCTGCTGCAGGTCTGGGAGTCTGGCTATGGGCCTGGCCGCCCCAGAGCCCCGCTGCTTCTCACTGGGAACAAAGCAGCAGGGACAGCAATGCCATGGGCAGGGGGGCCTAGGGGGCTACTACCCCTGAGGGTGGGGAGGAGATGGCAAAAGGCAAGGGCATTGACATGACTGGGGGACCACCCTGACTTGGGCAGCAGGCACCTCTCACCCGGCACTCCCAGGCCAGGGCAACCAATGTGGGCTGGGCCAGGTGGGGGACCTTGTCTCCAGAGACTTCCAGGGATGAGGCCTCACGTGCCTCTATGTTCTGGATTCCAGAGGTGGGGGGGACACTGCTGGAGCTTGGCCACTGCCTAGGCAGACTCTGAGAGCGGTCTTAATGGCAGAGAGGGGGTCTGAAGTAGAAAGCCCATCTTGTGTGAGGCAGGCCTGGCCCAAATTGCCCCAAAGATGGGCTCTGGCCAGTTCTCATAATGCTGAAAACACCATCAATGGTCACCCTAGCTAACGTTCACTGTGCCTTTCTTACATCCTGTTCGTACGGCTTCTCCACTCCACAACCGCTCCCTGGGGGTTGGCTCTATTTATACACAGAGGCACAGAGAGAGCCAGTACGTGCCCAAGGCCACACAGTGAAGATGTGGTAGGCTGAGCTCAAACGTGCAGTCTGGCTTCCGAGCTGGACTCTCCTCTGCTGCATTGCGTCAGAGGTGCACCGTGGGGCCACCCTCCAGCACTGGTCCTGGCCCCCAAGACCTCTGTCATGGGTGGACATGAGCTCGTTTCCCTGACTGTTACTCTGTGAGGGCAGAGACTAGATCCCAGAGCCTGGCTCAGCGTCTGGCCAGGGAAGGATCAGACAAGCACTTTTCCGTGTCTCAACCTGCTCAAGGAGGGTACAGTATTCACTCCATCATTCAGAGACACTGAGGCCCAGGGATATGAAATGATTCGCCCGAGGTCACACAGTCAGTGGCAAACAAGGGCTCATCCATCCTCACTGCTACTCGAATCCCAAGTTCTTTTCCAGGTAGCTAGAGGAAAGGGGTCGTCGCCCTTCTTCAGACGGCACTGCAGAACGCCACTCACAGTGAGCCATGCACACACACGCGCGCGCACACAAGCACACAAATCTCTGGACCGAGAACCCCCCGAACGGGCAGGATCCATTCCCCTCGGTAGGGTCTGTTTAGCAATCGGAACACAGTGGCCGCTGAGAAAGTCTCAGGTAATCGCCGGAGGGCAGTGACCAGGCCAAGGAGCTTGCCTAGAGACAGGCTTCGTGAGAGCTGTGCAGGCGGGGGCGGGTGGGGGATGGTGGGCAGAGACAGAGCTGAGTCCATGGCCCAGGACTGGACACCAGGCCTTGTGAAATGGGGGCCTCACCGCCCAGCTCTGAGCTGTGGTGTCCTCCTCAGTCAGGATGAGGGATGACGGGAGTAAGGCTCATGGCAGTAGCTGCTTCCAGGAGACCAAATGCTGTTCCCGGACTCTCCCCAACCTGCCCCTCCACGCAAAGACAGTGATTCGCCTCTCCTGCAGGTGCCCTCCTGCATGGCCAGCGTCTGGAGGCCAGCTGTGGGGATGGAGCACGCTTCCTGGTGGCCCCCATGGAGACTGTCCCCACCACCGAGGGAGCTGAATTTTAATGCTCCAAACACTCACTCCCTAAACGTGTACACTCTTTAACAGCAGTTAATCTTCAATTAAAATACCTAGAGCAGAAACTAAGATAACTGGTTTAAAAGGTAGAGCTTATTGACAATAAAAGTCTTCTTCATATTGCTTTTCTTTAGAAAAAAAATTCCACATATTAAAAATGTCATTTTTATGACTTGGGGGAAAAAAAAAACCTCATCCAGAATAATGAAGGCGAACAAAGGCCCTGGGAGCAGCCATCTTCCAGGGTCCATATGTGGCGTCCTGATTACTGTATCAGCCCCGTTTGCAGAGTGGAGGGAGAGGCGGGCGGGCTGGCTGTCCTCTCCAGCCGACAGCGAAGGGCGGGCGGTGAGCTTCGCTGGTCCCTATCCACACTCCCGATTTGACAGCTGCAGGCTCCAATGGTTTTACCCCCTCCCTGACCTGTGAAGACTGCAGCTGGGGTGAGCACAGGAGTGCCCCCCCCCTCCACACAGACACACGGGGCCGTGGGCACACGCACAGCCCTTCTCAGGCAGATCCCAGGCCCGGCCGGTGGCTCTCAGGCCCCGGGGAGGCTGGTTTGTGTGCGGGGCGGACCCACTCACTCGGCATGCCAGCCAACCGTCACCCTGCCAACTCCCAGCATGCTCTCTGAGGCTGGATGTACCATTACTGTGTGCACACAATGTCCATTTGATGGCTGTCTGCTGTGTGCATGGGGCACCAGACCCTGGGCTGGCTCCCGCCACCTGCACTCTCATGCCCACATGGCTGCATGCGTCCCTAACACCCAGCACAGGTACCTGCAAGTGGTGTCACTGCCCATCCCCTCCTGTATTTTACGCCATAACTGCCTCTCGGATCATTGGCCAGCGCTACCAGCCCTGGGGTTCTCTGCAGGCATGGTGGGGATCAGGTACCCTCCTCTGGCTCAGTGCTACCCCACGTGGCTGCTGATGGGCTGATGTGGACCCTCGTCCACCGGGAGGTGTTCTCCTTCTTCCAAAACACCATCTGGGGCTCTGCCCTGGGCAGGATTTAATCACGTTGTGGCCACAGGGCACAGATCCTGCATTGTGGCCTGGTGGGGGGTTACTCTACATATGGGGAGGCTGCCCCTGAGTCTGGAAGAGTATACAGGCTTTGGCTTGGAGTTCCCCCATCCAGGTGTCCCTTCACCCTCAGGAGCCTGGGCTGCAGGGGGCCTGGGGAAGACTGGCCCAGGGCTGGAGACAGCACTAATGGATCTGAGCTGGTATCTGTGGGTGTCTCTGGGCCAGTATGAACACATGGGGGGTTCCTATCTTGGAAGTGCAGCACGTATATCAGAGAACAGCTGTCATTGTGGCCCATTTCCCAGGCTTGGCCCTGCACCACAGTCAGCCATGGGAGGGTCACCGGGTCAGGAGTTCTGGGCTCTGCAGGGTACTTGGGAGATGGCTCTGTAAATCTCAGTTTCCATGTCTGTGAAATGGGCCAAACAATCCCCTGCTCTATCAGGGAGTGGAGAACAGCCCCTCGGAGAGGCCGTGAGCAGATGTGCATCAGACCTCTGGAGAGAGCCTAGCGTGGAAGGGGGGCCCCGCAGATGCACCCTGCCTCCCCAGCCCTGGAAACAATGCTTTCTTCCTCTTTGTTTTATCAAGCAAAGTTTGTGGAAGCCTCAAACATCAGGTGCCTGTGCTCTTGGTAGTGAGCAGTGAGCTGTCACACCCTGCTTTGTGTACACGGATGCACGTCTGCCACGTGTGTGGCCCTGTGTGGGTGTGACAGCAGGGGCTGAGGGGGCCCGAGGCTGGCTCAGAGGAAGACCCTGTCCTCTGAAGACCCTAACAGGCCAAGAGAAACCCAGGGGGCCAGGAGATGGCTAACACTGGCAGAGCCCAGGGGGATAGGCTGGACCTGCCATCCCCTTCTCAGATCACGGCGCCCCCCACACCAGCCAAGGGCACTCGGAGCCCCGTAGGGAGCGAGCCTGGGCCAGGTACCCACAGCATCCTGTATCACCCTCCAGCAACCAGTCAGGTGGGCACAGGTGTGGTCACCCGTGTGGCCGGGACAGTGAAACTGAACAGAATGGCCCAGGAACTCAGAGGGTGAGCACACAGCCATGCTGGGTGGGGCCCAGAGCTGGGCAAGGTTGCAGAGTAGTGGGCACACGGCCTAGCATCTCAAGGTTGGGGGCATTTTGGGGGTCATCTTGGGAGGCCGTGCCAACCCAGGAGGGGTGGGGGCTCTTCGGTCTCTCGGGAAGATGGAGGAAGCTGGTGCCCTGAGATCTGTACAGCTGGGGACTGGAGACAACTTCGTTTCTGGATTTTTGGAAGCCACGAGCACACCGGCAGACGCTGTCTCCCGAGATCAAAAGCGGCACAAGAGCTCGCCCAAGGCATGGAGTCCGTTCGCTCATTTATTCAGTCACGGTTCCTGAGTGCCAACTTGGTGTCAGGCATTGCACTGGGTGCTGGGCCTGGCAGAGCTCATGTTCCAGCAGGGAGACAGGCCTCTCAACCGAGTGAAAATGTCAGGTGTCCGTGCTGACGGTGCCTCGCAAAAGTGCCGAGAGCTTTGCTGCTTTGCAGACAGGGGCCAGTGGTCTCCCTAGGGGCCAGGCACGAGGGCCAAATGAACGAACATTCTGGTCAGGTTCCGGAACCTGACAAAAGGTCTTCACCCGCTGCTCTTGCTTCTCTGGTGGTCAGAGTTCTAACCCCTCTAACGTCCCCAGATGCAGAGAGAGGGGGACAAAAAGGTCCTAGAGGCCCCTTGCGTCTGCGACGAGCGGTCAGGAATTCCATGTGCCACTGTGCCAATCCTGCTGCTCTCCTGTCCCTGATTGTGGCCTCCCCCTGCCAAGGGGTCAAATCAGAACTGCGCAGGCTCCCACGGAGGCTGCAGGCCCCGACCTCTGGCCCCAGCCTGGCAACTTTCCACACACACACATACACATGCCGTGGGCTTCACAGTGGTTGATCCGGGGCCACTTGTCTCTCTCTGTCCCCCGCCTCATTCCTACCTCTCTTACCACACCTCCTCCACGGAGCAAGGGGAAGTGGGAGGCGGAGTGAAGGAGAGCCAGAGGCTTCCACACGACGGCACTGTGGGGCACACCTGAGCCCAGGATGGCGCACCCAGCTCTTACTGGGCAGGAGTTCGGGCCCCTGCACTGAACAAGCCCCGTGCATTTGTCTTCGTCATGACGTCGAAGTGCTAAGGCAATGTAAATCCTATCCGAGTTCTCTGAGGAGGCAGGAGAGCCCCCACTCCATGTTTTCATGAGGGAACTGACTCTCACGAGACATGGGTAGTTGTGAGGATAAGAAGAAAATTTAGGCCCGGTGCCTTCTATGTATTTATTTTTTTCAAGTTTAGTTATTTCGAGAGAGAGACAGAGACAGAGACAGTAGGGGAGGGGCAGAGAGAGAGGATTCCAAGCAGGCTCTGCTCTGCCAACGCAGAGCCCGGTGCAGGGCTCAAACTCACCAACCGTGAGACCACACGTGACCTGGGCCGAAACCAAGAGTTGCGCGCTTGACTGACTGACCCACCCAGGTGCCCCCAGTGCCTTCTATTTTCAAGGGCAGTTATTGGGGGGGCAAGATACCTATTGTACCTGGCCTCCCTGACTCTAAGAGCCCAGCCCAGGTTTTCAGCACCTTGCTTGGGCCCGCCCCCCTGAGCCACCCTACCCACCTGACTCGCAGCTCTGGCTGTTACAGCAGCAGGCCAGCAACGGGGCAAAGAGGGTGGGACTGGATCCACACGGGCCGAGGCCTGACCACGAGCGTACTAGGTGCTTACTCTCAAGGTAGGCGGCTCACCTATTCTCTCACCTGTAAGACGGGCACAATCCCTATCCCATGGGGATGAACGCAAGCGAAGACGCGTGGTGTGGAGGAGGAGCTCCAGAAGTGCCCGGCTGGCTCTCCTTTCTGGCGGCCCTGATAACCAAGGCAAATGGCAGGGGCTCTGAGAAGTGCCTGGCCAGAGTCCTCACGGGACTCTGAACTCGGGATGCTGGCGGACTCGTCACAGCAGTGGGATGCTCCGTGTGAAGGCTGACCCCCTGCCTGCCTGGCACGTGGCGAGCCCTCCCCAAACACTGGCGGCTGGATTACTGCCCAGGTCAGCGGCCGTTACTTCAGGCACACTGTGCGGTGCCCCTGGTCGCTCGGCCAGCTCACAGCCACCCCGGGTCAGATCAACTGGGCTCCAGATTCTGAGGGGGGACTTAGCCCGGACAAGCACCAGGCCCAAGGCTAGGCTCAGGCCATGTCAGACAGTCGGCGGGAGATGGGGCTCCTAGAGTTAATCCAACACTCCCCTCTCCTGAGGGAGAGCACGGCCCGCTCCCTGTCAGGGTGGGCCCGTGAAATCGCTGTGTCGAATGAAAACCAAAAGCCCTCCCGATCTTCCCGTAAGCGGGCCATGTGTATATGCTGGGGCCTCCTGTGACCGGGCAGCCAACCCCTTGCAGGAGTGTGGGGTTGGTTCCCAAGCTCCTGGGGTGAGGGATGGCTTTGCCACTGACCACCGTGTGACTCAGGATGGCCACGTGAGCTCGATGGGCTGGCTCGTCGTCTAGCAACTAGGGCCGAATGGAATATGCGTCCCAGATGGCTGGGAGGGTGCCAGGTAGGAGCAGATGGTGGAGACCACGTGTGGGTTCAATGCCCTCCGTGTCCCTGTTGGACAAGTATCAATCATCAGGTGGTGCTAACCCCCTTGCCACCAAAGCCCCTGTGCTCCCTCTGTAGATGGGTTACAAATGACCCCAGCCTGCAGCTCCTCCCCAGTGGACCATCTCTCCAGTCCACTCAGTCATTGGACAGAGCAAATGGCCTTAGCCCTCAGCTCCTGCCGGCCCCCCACCCAGAAGGCCTTTCCCAGTCCCCCGCCCAGCTGACTTGGCCTCTAAGTGGCAGCTCAAGCTGACTGTCCTCTCTGGTTCCGCCTGCTCTGGGACGCGTCCCACTGTGCAGGATAGGCTCCCAAGCTCCTGAGGGTTCTGATCCCACAATACAGAAAAGGGCGGTGTCAAGTGGACTGGGGAGATCCTGAAGATTGTACCGCAGACCATCAGCCCGGGGGATCCTCTGCCTTAAATCAGAAAAGCAGACTGGATGCCCCCCTACCCCCTTCCACTTTGTTTTCTAGACTGGGTTTCAAGGTCCTGCTGAAAGGGCATGGGCACCTAGACATGGCAGGGCTGTCCTCTCTCAGCTAGACACACTAGCCATGCCACGTGAAAACACACAGTCAATGAGGAGAAGCCCGGGTCGGGGGGCACTGCACTGCGGGGAGGCCAGGCCAGGCTGGTTCCTCACTGGAAAGCAGTGAGCCTGTGGTGGGTGCTCCTTCCAGCCCCTCTCACCTCTGGATGAGTTCCGAGCTCTTGGGCCCGGTCTGCCAGCCCCCAGGGTTCCAGTGAAGCCCACCTCTGGCTTCAGCCACACCACTGGGGCCCACCCAATATGCCCTGGGCCACCCTGTTGGCTTTTCCAGCTACGTTGTGAGGGCTGCTCCTCTGGACGCCTTCTGGAAAGACCCACGGCCCTTCTCAGTCTGCATCTGCCCGCGTGCCTTTGCAGAGCCTTCCCTCTGGGCTGTGAGTTCCTCGAGAGGTAGGACGGTAAGGCACTCACCACCTAGCCCCAGGCCTGCGCAGGGTCTGGAACAGGCATTTACTCGACATCTACCAGAGCGTGTTGATTTGGTTCCCTGTTCTCATGGGGCTTACAGGGGTCACACCCAGCAACCACTGGGGGAACAGACCATAACATCAGAAGCTAACAAGTGCTATAGCTTTGCTGCTTATGTTCTTGTCTGAATGTGCTCTTCCATTAGTCTGTTTAGCTACAGCAACCCTATGGGGAAGTCCTATGATTTCTCCTAATTTGGAAATGAGGCAACGGAGGTCCAGAGAGGCTAAGTCATCTGCCCAAGAACACACAGCTAAGTAAGTGGTGGAGCTGGAATCTTGACTGGCTTGGGCCTGAGAACCGTGCTCTCACCATTTGGCAACGGCACGCCTCTCACCTGCTGGGAAAGAGACAGTAGGGTGCGGTGAGTGTGAGGGCTGTGAGGTACCGACCGACGCAGGGAGACCACGGTGGGGGCCTCTGGGTGGTATTTTAAGCCGAGACCTGAAGGAGGTACACGAGGAAGCCATGGGAAGGAAAGAGGCGGGAGCTTGGAAGGAAGTGACTTGCTTGAAGCTGGTGTGGCAGGGCGGGGAGGGTGAGGAGTCTGGCAAGGCTGGCCCACTGCTCAGGCCTAGAGGCTGTGAGCCACGAGAGGCCACTGGGGCCGACGTCTGAATGAACGAATGACAGAGTGAATAAATGCATTGTGGCAAGTCAGAGAAGAGAGCTGTGGAAAGAAGGGGTCAACGGTGTCCTCTCCCAGATCCCTTCTTGGGAACAATGACCCCTCTGGCTATCGCCATCAAAGGTCACTGTGAGCTTACCCCCCACCTCCAGGGAGAACAATGATGCCCCCCCCGCCCCCCCCCCACAGGTAGGTGGGTGGGCTGTGGCTAAGCCCCTGAGGGGGGCCAGGCCCAAGCACTGGCAGCAGGAGCTGGAAAGCAGGAGGCTTCCAGGCCTGGCAGGAAGCCACCCAAGATGCTGACCCTGTGCCCAGTGGGTCAGACTGGCAGATGCGGTGCAGAGGCTGGGAGTGCCGGGCCCCACTGAGGCTTTGAGAGGGGCTCCAGGGGTCCTAGGAGTGGAAGGGACAGAGAGGAGTTCTGTCCTTGACAAAGGACCAGGGCTTTGCTCATTGTCCCCAAGTGACCCCTGTACTGGCGATTTCCAGTGCTGAGCGTAACAGGGAGGGGAGAATGTGGGAGTGCCGGCCCAAATCACTGCTGCCAAGTTTCAGGGGCGTCCGGGTCCTGGGGAAATGGTTGGGTGGGCCTCTGTCCTCACAGACTGGGTGGACCCAGAGTCTCCTGCCTCCCAGATTACCTCGTTTCTATTTACCTCCCAGCCACCAGACCCACACACCCTACTTAAGCCTCCAGGTCTGTGATCCTGACCTTCCTCGGGCCCAATGCCTCTCCTAAGCCCGCCAAGACCACCTCTTCCAGGGAGTCCTCTGTGCTGTGTGGATGAGGCCTGCAAGCCCCTGGACAAGTGGCTGGTGCTAGGCGGCCTCAGGGCAGCTTCATGACTCTTGAGGACGATGGTCGTCGCCACGGGGGCAGTGGAAAGGGTAAATGCGATGGTGGCACTGGGCAGGGCTTTCCTTTCAGCTCTGCTCGGCTGACAGGGAGGGTTTCAGTAGCACCGGCAGGGCCCTGCCCGCCCAGGACCAAGCAGACGTGATTCAGGATGGCCCTCCTCTCCCACTCCGGGAGAGGTAACACCAGTGGAAGCCAGGGACCGTCTTAAATGCCAAACCGGCATTTAGTTTCCTCAGCTGGGGTAGACACGGCCCCACACGTTTGGCCACAAGGCATCGTCATTTCAGTCACTTGGAGGAGGATTTTTACTTGGTTTTCTTAAAGACTACAACAATGAGAACTGCTAGGATCCGGGGGCGTTTTTTATCCAAGGAAAACCCAAGCGTGCACGGGGAAGAAGGGTCAGGGCCGCTGCCCGCTTCCCGAGGTGGAACCAAATCTGAACCAACCCCCTTGCAGTGCCCACGGTGCCGTGGCAAGGTCCAGAGTCAGGGAAGGAGGAAGGGCGCCCAGGAGAGCGGCTGGGCCACCCACAGGGCCCCTGCGCCAGGCACCTGTGCTGTCATGCAGACGGCAGCGTAGGAGGCTCCGGGCTGCATCTGCTCCCCCTCTGTCAGGGAGGCGCCGCGGATGGCTGCAGAAGAGCACCCAGGGCCTGGCCCCTCTGCCCGCAGCCCCCCACCCCTCCCCGAGCCCACTTCCCTCTGAAATCATGGTGCTACATGCCATCACACAGCCCCTCCTGCCGGTCTCAGCTGTCACTAGATTCCAAATGCACCTGCCCACGTGGCTGGGGGAAATGTGGGCTGGGGGCTGCAGGGGACTGGTGGGCAGTGCCGGGCGGCTCCTTCACCTCTGGGGATGTGTGCAGAAGGGCTACAGCGCCCTGCTCTCCAGCTCATCTGGCACTCCTCTTCTCTCTGATCTAAATTCCACCTGCCCTCTAAAGCCCACCTGAGTCTCTCATCACCATCAAAACTTGTGGATGGTCCACCCAGGGTTTCCCAAGTGTCTCTTCCATGTCACTGCCTTTGCCACCACTTCTTTTACCTATTTCTTTAAATCAACTTATTAATTTAATTAGAAAACGTTATGGACTACCCACTACCTGCCTGTCAGTGCCAATTCCCCGGGCCTCGGTTTCCTTGCCTCCTGTCCATCTGTCCATCTGCGGGCCGGGGGGTTGGGAGCACTGGGCTCGAGGCCAGCCTCAGAGCTTGGCTGTGACTCTGCATGAGACTCTCATGTCTTATACACGAGACGCTCAAAGCCAATGACTTTGGTAGGAAGGGACTCAAAAGCCAACAAGGCAGTGCATGGGACACAGCCAACACCGGGGGGGCTGATGTGTGCAGGGCTCACTGAGGAAGTCCTACACACTCCACATCTGGCTTTCCGTAGCTCAAATGTGGCGCCTGGAGGTGCTTTAAAAATTGTGGATCTGGGGCACCTGGGTGGCGCAGTCGGTTAAGCGTCCGACTTCAGCCAGGTCACGATCTCGCGGTCCGGGAGTTCGAGCCCCGCGTCGGGCTCTGTGCTGATGATGGCTCAGAGCCTGGAGCCTGTTTCTGATTCTGTGTCTCCCTCTCTCTGCCCCTCCCCCGTTCATGCTCTGTCTCTCTCTGTCCCCCAAAAAAAAATAAATAAACGTTGAAAAACAAATTAAAAAAAAAAATTGTGGATCTGTTGCCAACATTTAAAAATGTGGGCCCCAGGGCACCTGGGTGGCTCAGCTAGCTGAGTGTCGGCTCTTGATTTAGGCTCAAGTCATGATCCCAGGGTCATGGGATCGAGCCCCATGTCAAGCTCTGTGCTGTGTGTGGAGCCTGCTTGGGATTCTCCCTTCCTCCCTCTCTTGCTCTCCCTCCCTCCCTCCACCCCTTCCCTGCTCACACACACACTCTTTCTCTCAAAATAAGTAAACTTTAGAAACAAACAAACAAATAAGTAAAAACATGGGCCCCCATTCCCAGGGCAACAAGTGGCCTGAGGTGAGCAGGGGCTGCTCCTTAGAGAGGGCCTGGGTCCCCTGCCCTGTAATCAGTGCCCCCTACCGCAGACGCAGGACTTGGCAGGGCTGCCTGCCTGGTCCTGGGGGCGTTCTAGTTTCCTGGGCCCATCCTACAGACCCTTGAACTAGGTCTTGTCTCAGGTCTGAACAGCTCTTCCATGGTGAACCCTGATGGCTGTCTGGAGAGCCTGGAGGAATCCAGACCGCGCACCACGCCCGGGGGTGGCCCAGGGAAATGCCAGAGAAGGGAGCTGGGGCTGGGGCAGATGCGATGGAAGCTGTGTCTTTGCCACCCAGGGCCCTTTCTCAGGTCTCTGAGCAACGTGGGGTTTGGAGAAGTCACAATGGTAGGAAGAGCTTACACATTCAAACAAGACCCCATATGGGCTGCCAGGGAGCACAGGGGTGGCATGCGGGTGTTGGGAGGCCTGGGACCCTGCCTTGCCATAGCTGCTGCGGTGTGCCCTCACTTTGGCCCTCGACCGTTTCCTCTGTGAAGCCCTCACCGGCCTGTCGGGGGAGGGGTAAGAAAATCCCCGGTGCGCTTGGTGCAGCGGATGCTGGGGAAACGGCAGCTGCATGAAGAAGTGGCATTCTGTTCTCTGGGCACGGCCCCTCAACACGCTCTTAACCTTGGACGCATCTCGCCAGCGTCAGGTGCATTCACGCCCTCTACTCTCTCCCAGCAAGCACCTGGTGATCCCCCTTACTGCCACAGCTACTTGATCACTGAGTCTGGTCTGTCTGCTGATTATCTTTCTCTGCCCCCTCCACCCAAGCCATCGTCCTGGACCCTCCGACCACACCCCTCACAAAGTGGCCCATGAGATTTTACTGGAGGCTTCATTGGGCTCCTGCCAAAGACTCTTCATGGACCCATCATCCCTCAGGGGGAGCCCTGACCTCCTCAGGCATCAAAGCATCCCATGCCCTGTCCAGCGCTTTGGGCAGCAAGAGTGTCCCCTCTCCCGAGCACGGCCATGGCTCCCTCTGCTTGGAAGTTCCTTCCCCAGAGTATTCCTCCCACCTCCCAAGGCTGAGCTCAGTGCCACCTCCTCTGAGAAGGCTTCTCCCCCAGCTATCGCCTTTCTCTGGGCCTGCAGACAGAGGTGCCTGGGCCCTCCTTCCTGGGGCTCACACTCTCATCAGAGACAAAAGAGAAAAATGCCAGACTGAGAGTGGAAACCAGCCTCCACGGCATTTCTGAAATATTTGAATGACTCACTCACCTGCAAACGCAGGACATGTGACATACAATTCTGAATTTCTAGCTTGTCTTGAAAAGCCGGAGGACCTATCCTCACATTCCCAGCCTGCGGCAGTGGGGTGGGGCAGGCTGTGCTGCACTGTGGGCCCACTAGCTAGTCTGTGTCACTCTGTTACCTGAGACTGGCTCCCCTCATTTCTGTGACCTGCCTGTCCCCTGTAGGCACCCAAACTGGCAATCCGGTGGGATAAGCCTCTGAGCCTGAGCCCCCCACCCCCGGCCCTGCAGCCTCAGAGCTTCTGGCCCAAGTACTGGCCGACGCCTGCTGGACAGGGCTCAGTCCAGGCTGCGGTGGCCCGAAGGGCACATGCCTTCTCGTGCTTGTTCTCACCCAGGAATCAGGTGTGATGGCCAGAGCTCAGGCTGCACACTCAGACTGCTAGGACCCGAACCCTGGTTTGGGCTCAGATAAGCTGTGTGGCTTTGTGCAAGACATCAGACTCTCTCTGTGCCTCAGTGCCCTCACCCCAACAGTGGGGACAGCACTAGACCTTACTTCACGGGGTTGTTGCAAGGCCTAGGTGAGTTAGAATGTAGAGCACTTAGAATTAGTGTCCAGCACAAAGCGAGGTCGGAGCAGTATTAGCCATTTTGATTCTTACACCACAAACTCTATCACCCTGGTGTCCACCATTCATTCAGCCCATAGCATAAATCTCAATTACTGAGTACTTACTGTGCACCTGACCCTGTTCTGGGAGTGGGGGACACAGCAATGTATAGGTTATGTTTGTAATGGGGACAGCCTTACAATGAGTAAATGAACGAAGGAGGACGCTTCGGAGAGTTCTGTGAAAGAAATACAACAAAGCAAAGAGCGACGGCACCGGGTCCAGGGTGGGGGTGCGGTTTGGGAGGGGTGCTCAGGTAGGCCAGTCTGAGGCCCAGATGCCAACATCTGAGGGGGGCGCCAGCGGGGGCTTCACACGGGACCTCACGGGGCAGGAGGGAGGCTGGTGTGGCCAGGGGAGGTAGCTCTGCCCAGCTCGCCCTCGCCAGGCACGGCGGCTGCCCCTCTGAGGGAGGAAGCCGACGGTGCCCACCCACACCCTCTGCCAGCCACCTTTTGTGGATGACCGTGAGCTGGGCCGAGTGCCTCCCACCCCCTCCACCGCCCATGAGGCTGGGGAGGGGCTGTGGGGCAGCAGGAGGGAGAGGGGTAGGGGTTATTTCTTCTTCCCTCTCTTTGCTCTTTTTTTTCAGGTTCACCCTCGTACGGCTGTGAGGACACGGAGGGAGAAAGGGCAAGAGTTGAGAGTGGCGGGAATTTATGAGCTCAGAGTGCAGGCTGCCTTTGGCAGGGGTAGGGGGAAGGGGGCTCCTTTTGCCAAAATGATATTTAACTTTTTTTAAAGGCTGCTACAAAGCCATGATTAAGCTCAGGGCCCTAAAACAAGACCATAAAATCGAAAAATATTTATCTGGAAGGGTGGCAAGTCCAATAAAAGTTTTATGAATGTTTTATAACTGCCCTGTCAGGAAGCTGGCCTCTCACTCACCTCCCTTCTGTGAAAAAAAAAAAAAAACAACATACACACCCTGGCACAGCCTCACGCTCACTAACACGGATGCACACTCACTGGCACACGCTCACATCCGTGGACACAGAGACTCAGATGCACCTGCACACACGTGCAGCCCACCGGTCCCCTGCCGGCCTGTGTGCTCTCAGGTGGGAGTGGGGCATGGGACAGGACGGCAGGCAGGGTGGCCTGTCTCTGAGCCTGCACCAGTGGGCAGGGACCTGCATCCCGCAGCCTGGCCAAGACCGCCAGCATCTCAGCTCTGGGCATGCTGCCTCCTCTTCCGCCACGTGTTCTGGCTCTTGGCTACAGTGTCTGCCCTCGGCAGGCACAGGGCCTCGGGTCCAGCCTCCAGCTGGCACCCTATTTTCCCAGGAGACGCGCCTCAAGGTCCAGGCGTTTAAAGGGAGCTTTCCGCTTTGAGGCCTTAGATTTCTCTCCTGTAGCAGCCCAGGGGGCTTACCAGGAGGCCAAAGACTATCAGGGGCTTTATTCTTCATAACAATCCGCGGGCATGGGGGTTAGGACCCCCACTGAGAAAGGGAGACCCTGAGACTTGAGGGTGTTGCCAGAAGTCACCCAGGAAGAGGCCTCACAGAGACGTATGGTCAGGCCTGTCTCTAGTGCCTTCTCCTGTCCTGGGGCTGTGGACAAAGTCCACACCAGGCCCTGGTGGGAGTGAGCCGTGCCAACCACTCTCACTGCATCTCCCACGGCTCACTCCTGCCCGTCTGTTCACTGCCTTTCCTACCTCGGGGCCTTTACACAGACCCCTCCTGGCTACGATAGTAAACTCTGGATCATGGGCCAGGTCTCACTGTAATGCTGCTTCATCGAAAGTCCTCCAGGTTTCACCTAGGCCCCAGGAAGCTGCCCTTCCCTGTCAGACCTGCCCTCTTCCTCTGTAGTGCCCATCTGTCCGCAAGTATGTGCCACCTCAGGGCTGTCTGACCCTCCCTTTTATGGAGCTCCGAGAGGGCAGGGACAGAGCAATTTCTCTTGCCATTGAGTCTCTAGCCTGAGCCAAGGGCGTGGCACAGAAGAGGTGAACAACACGCGAATGAAGAAGCCTCAGACTCTAGAGCCTACATTGCTCAAGCTGCATGTAAAGAACAGTCTTTCCTTGCCCAAAGCCTACCCTTGCCTCAGAGAAATCGCCCCCTGCCTGTGGCAAGGCCAGGCTCTGGTGGCCAGTCTGTGGCACGCGGCTATTCCCTTTCTAACAACAATAAAGACGAGCACACGGGTGGAGGAGGGCCAGCTATGCACCTGGCACTGACAGGTGCATCCAGATCCCAGCTCACCTCATTTGCACATACTTCCCATCCTTTGGGTAAGGCGACAGGCTATGGATCTATGAAGTGGCCACCAAGAGGACTTAGGAGCCCACAGGGATCTGACTCCAAGTCACAGATGGGAAACGGCCTTTGGCAGAAATCAGACAGAGTGAACCAGGAGCTCAATTTCCAGTTAAGCACCCAGACTTCCCTTCACCTCCAAGAGCCGATGAGGAACCCCCAGTTCTCCCGGAGAGGCTGGAGGGATTCCCACAAAGTCCTGATATTTAGGGCCAATCCTGAGCTTCCAAGAACCCTGGGCTGAACACAAGCATCCGGGGAGAAAGTTCCTCCGAAAACCCAGGGACTGCCTTCTTCTCTGGCAGGAAATGGTGAGTGGGGTAAGGGTGGTGGGGTGAGGGTAGAGGAGAGGCCGGCAGGCCCTGGCCCTACCCGTAGCTCTGCACATTCTAGGACCAGACAACCACACCCCTGTGCCTGCCTACAGCAATGCTCTGACACTGCTCAGTGGAGGGCAAGAGTGGAAACGGCCCCCGTCTCAGACGGGTGACAGGCACACCAGCACGGTGCATTCAGACTTTGGGCTAACACACAGCAGTCACTCAAATGTCACCCAGAAATGCGGCCTAGAACAGCAAGAGTCCCATCCATACTTGGTTCAGTGTGAGACCGGATATGGAAACACTGAAACACGCAGGAACCGTCGACACTGTTTGGATGCAACGGTGTGTAGGCAGAGCACAAAGACGCACATGGACATGGGGTCCAGCCTAGGGGGGTGGATGTTGCCTTCAGGGAGAGTGGGGGAGTGGGGGTGGGAGGGCTTCCACTTTATTAGCAATCTTCTGTTCTCAACAAAAGAGAGGGGAACCGGAGCAGGTGACAGACGCTCACATCTCTTTGCTCTTGCTGGTTTCAGGACTGTCCATTCTGTTCTGTCTGGCCTAAGTGTTTCAGGCTTACAGATTTTATTTCTATTTTTAGAACATCGAATACTGATTACAAGGAGAAAGAGGTGCAGGGATGTGAGATGTGAAGTCGCCACAGCTGTGCTCTGGGTGGTCTCTGCCCCTGCCTAGGTACCTGCTCCTCTGGCCTTGGCTTCTTTATCTGCCCACGAGAGACGGTGGCTGAGTCAAGCCGGGCCTTCGGCGCCTGCTACCACACGAGTCTCTACCCCCTTGCTGCCGACACACCCGGCCTGGGAGGCGCCAGTAGCCACAGGACCCTTTCTCATATGGGGGAAACAAGGTCGCAGAGCTGTGCAGCGGTGGGAGCCACAGGGACAGCTGATGAGGCTCAATCTCGCTGGGGGTCAGGGCAGGGATCCTGGAGGAAGCTCTATGACCCCAAAGAAGACACTTCCTCAGTCCTCAGTTTCCCTTTTGTTCATGGAGTTCCTTCTACATGGAGGGGTCCCTGGCCACAGGCCTCTGTGTGCTGCCAGGGCACATGCCCCAGATGAACTCTTCCCAGGGGCTCCTTTCTCACCATGGCCACAGCAAGAAGCCCCCGGTACCACCCTGTGTGGACGACATGGGACCATGCCCAGGGTGAGGCTGGCCGGCAGATGGTTTCTGTCCACTGCGCTGTGTTTATGTTAATTGCAGATATTTTTAACGTATTGTGTTACTCCATCCATCTTTGTGAACGGTCCGTCTTGTAAAATTCTTTTAATGATGTTATTTTTCCTTGCCTATCTTCATCATCTACAATTATTTATAATATCATTGTCTTTGTTTCAAACACCGGGTATAAACATTGTTGTAACAGTCTTCGATGGGGTTCATATAATTTTTACAATTGCTTTGAAATGCTTCGATGGCCAAAGGGGGAGGAGGTTGGTCATTGGTTTGGGGGAAAAAAGGCACCCCGAAGTGCTCTCTGCTCTCGGTGAGAGGTCCTCCTCCATCAGGATGGCTTCCAGGAGAGGCTGGCCCTTGTCAGGGGCGGTTCCTCCCAGAAAGCGGGGGGCTGGAAGCAGCTAGCTGGCTGCGGGGTTAGGTTTCAGAGCAGCCTTCCCCACAGACATGGGGCAAGATCCATAAAGGCCACCGTCGGGGTAAGACGCCAGTAAGGAAGACGGATGGCTTGTTTTCATTTTTATAGGGAGTTTCTGAAGCCTCTACTCTCACCCCTCACCTCTCCTCAACTCTCTTTTCTCCCAGCCGAGTGCTTTTCAGAGTCTGGAGCACAACACAGTGGAGTGCCTGAGACTAGGGCAGAGCCCACCCTCCCCTCGAGGTCACTGGGGGCTGTCCATAGCTATCCCTGACAGAGTGGCTCTGGGCCCCCCTGTGGGATGAGTCAGCTCCACAAGGGGAGTCAGCTGTCAGTGGACCAGCAACCGGTCTGGAGCCCTGGGGACGCAGGGGGCTGCCGGAGCCTCCTGCCCTGTGCCTGCTCTGCCGTGCTTGCTGTGAACTGTCAGGGGCTCCCCAGCAGTCCACCAGCCCCCTCGGAGCACCAGTACCCTCATCATCCCTGAGCGCATTTCAGACCCCGGCCTCCTCTGCCTAACATCCTTGGTGGCTCCCTAGTGCCTGGTGGTGAGCCCCGGGCAGCCCACCCCCCAGCCTCATACCAAATCTCCTTGCCTCCCTCTGTGCCTCCCAACTGGCCAGGTGTGCCGGCCTGCCTGCTTTCCTCAGGTGTGCAGAGCTCTGGGGATGTGCAGGTGCACAGATCTGACGTGGTTCCTGCCCTCAGGGGGCTCCCAGGCAGCTCTTGAGCCTAGCAAAGGGTAATTCATCCTTTAAGGCTCGGAGAAGCCCCCCTGCCCCAAGTCCCGCCCGGCTTCCTCCTGCGCTGTCTCAGACCACCTCCACGGGCCCTGGCCAGAGGACTGAGCAGCTGAGGACAGAGCCTGGGCTCTGGCACTGAGGGATTTGTGTTGGGTGAAAGAGATCTTTGGACCAGAGATGCGGGAGCCACAGTGGATGAAGGGTTGTCTGTCTGGGTAGACTCCTGCGCAGGGCTTTGGGGAGACAGAGCTTACACTCTGGGTATCTGAGGGTCGGCATCTAAGAGGTACTCAGACCCCACGGTAGGAAGGCAAAGTGGGGAATTCTGGCAGATCCTTGTGAGCATGTCGGGCTGTGAACCACAGCCTCTACTCCACTCACCTTCTTTTCCAGACCTCTTTAAAGAAACTTAGATGTGGCAAGACAGTTACCAAAGAAACGCAAATGAAAACATCCAGATGCTGGTTTTCATGGGTCAAACTGAGCAAGGATCAACAACACAGGAGCAGCCTGTGCTGGCGAGGTGGCAAAAGAGCCGGTGCGCTCGCACAGGGCTGACAGCAGTATAAAATGACGGGCCACTTCTGAGATCACTTTGCCAGGAGCCTTGAAGAACATTTTAAATGTTTACCGGTCTTTTCTTTTTAAAAATCAGAGCAATTCAACTTCCGAGCATCCATCTGAAGAAAAACACCCTATATTAAGACAGTGATTTATACGCAAAGATGTTCCCAGCCATGTTATTTATGATAGAGGAGTTGTCAACACCTGAATGTGTAACACAGTAGGCTGTGGTACGGCCAAGGGTGGGGGTGGGGGCGGGGACTGCCATCACAACACCATTAAGATGACGGTCACGGCAATGGTGACAACAGTGAGGTTTATCGTGCCCTTGAAGGGTGCCGGGCACTGTGCTGAGTGCAACACATGCTTGTACATTTTACTGTGCACTCAGATCGCAGGGCACCCACATAGGGCATGCCTGTTATCCCCATTTTATGGATGAGGGGACCGAGGCTTGGAGAGGCCCAGTCACTTCCCCAAGATTATAGACCTGGTGAGTAAAGGTGCTGGAATGTGGGCCAGGCTCTGGTCTGAGGTCAGGACGCAGGCTCTTAGTGCACTGCTCAGCCCCCCGAAGACTACGGGGTAACATACAACAACAAGAATAAAAGCTTGCATAATAATATTGATTGGAACACCACACAAGATTGTGCACATCGTATCATCTCAATTACATAAAAAGCAGCCTTTGCAAAGAATAGGCAGAGGAAACCAAGTGAAAATATTAATGATGGGTATGGGAGACCTGTTTCCCTCCTTGTTACTTTTCTTCAAATGTAAATTTCCCTGAATGAATATTACCGTTACTTTTAGGTTATAAAAAACAGGCTGTGATTTTGTTTCAAACCACCTAAAACATCTCATTTGGAAATAGCCCCCGTGTGTGAGACTGTGTGTCCCTGCTGGGACGAGAGGAGGCCAGTTGGGCGGTCTAGGGCCAGAACAATCACCTATACAGACCACGGTTCTAATGGGAAATTCTCTCCTGTTGCTCAAGAGTCACAAACATTGCCCAGTCAGAGACCCGGTTAGGCCACTGGCAGACTCTGATACCTTACTGCTTTCCCACCTCACAAGTCAGCATGCCAGGGTTGATGAGAATAAATGACATTATCCTTGCAATCGGGCCAGTCACTGTGACTAGGGAGAGGGAAGGTTTGCAACAGCCGAAAGGACATGGGTCTTTCAAAGGCCACCATGTATGCAGCTGACAAGACAGAGCTCAGTCGGGGCTTCCTGCATGGGGCCCTGGGGACCCAGGAAGCCTTGGCTGGGGATCTCAGCCTGGGGGAGGCACCCAGGGAGACAGGGGAGAGGCCAGAGCAGTCCAGGGGGCCCAGGGAAAGAGGCAGCCCAGGATGCTAAGGGAGTCCTACAAAGGGCATCTCACGCTGTCCTGAGGCTGAACAGAAAGAAGTGAGGCGGGGAGGGAAAGGCTGTTCCAGCACAAGGACAGCATCACTGGGCATGCCTGCTTGCAGTGACCACTTGCTCCTGCTGCTTGCAACAGGTCCTGATCTTCCCTGGGGAAGCAGGGTCTACCCTTGGTGCCAGGAGGAGCCATGACACAGGCTGGCCAGCGGGCGTGTGCACGCCTCCAGCCACAGTGCTGGTTTGGAATGGGAGTGGGGCTCCACTTTGGTGAGACTACTAGAAGAAAATCTCTCTCCCCTGACTAGACTTGCAGCAGGGAAGACCACTCAAGGGAAAGCCTGCCTGGGGACAGCCACCTGGGGGAGGGCAGGGCTGAACCTGAGGACACTGGGATCTAAGAGCTAAGCTGTGCCTAGAACAGAGCACCGCTGCTGGACTTTTTCGGGCACATGGGTCAACGAGTCAAGGTTCCGTTACCTGCAACGGCAACTTCAACTAGTCCATTTCTCAGGCCCACCGGGGTGACCCAGGTGGCCATCTGGAGTAGCATGCTCGCTCACCCATTCCTTCAACAAGGAGCAATCGGCATGTGTAAAGACAAAGACACCCTCACCACCGCCCCCCCCCACCCCCGAGTTGCTCCTTGCATAGTGGTGCACCAGGGTGGATGTGGCTGAGATCCAGAGTTGTCTGTGCGGAGAGGTGACAGTGGCATTGTAGGCGGGGATGGCGGACCGGAGAAGGGATCTGAGCTGAGCCCAGAGGACCCTGCACCAACGGTAGAATGAGGGATAGCCGCTGTGTGTCTACGAAGGGCAGATGGGCAGCATACGGCCAAGACGGGCAGGGCAGGAGTGGTGGAGAAGGCTGGCGGAAGGCAGAGTGGGAAGAAGCCAAGTGCCATGCGAATGAGCCTGGACTCTGGTCCAGACAAGAGGGCCAGTCACAGCAGCTTCCTGAGTGCCAGTGCCTGGCATACTCTCATGACAAGCCAGGGGCTGCTCAGCAGGGGTTACGGAAGCCACAGAAGGCAGTGCTTACCCAACAGCCAGATGCTGGAAGAGGTCATCTGAAGAGTTAGTACATTTACCCATCTCCTGAGAAACACAAACACGAAACTTCACTAAAAGCAAATACTAAACTAACTGTCTTACCCGATGCTTGACTCCCCAGGTGAGTCAGAGGGGCCTCATGGCCCCCTGCCCCTGTGCAGAGGAAGGGAACTCAGAGTGACTGAACTTTGATAAGGATCCAGGCACATCATATACATTTTCTCATTTCTCCATCACAACCCTGAATGGGGGGCGCTCCCCATTTTTATATAGGAAAGCTGAGGTCCAGGGCATTCCTTTACCCCAGGGGGGACTGAGCCCAAGCTGGAACTTCTGGAATTCACCTTGGGCCCTGAGCTCAGGCCGGGTGGAGCAGGTGGACAGGAAGGTGAACTGTCAGAGGCAGGGAGCAGAGAGGGAAGAGCAAAGACCTTGGAGCCAAATGGCCTAGATTCCAATCCCAGTGCTGGGACTCATGGCTGTGTGATTGTGGGAATGTTCCTGTACCTCTCTGTGCTTCTGTTTCCTCAATGGTAAATGGGAATTTCAATCACTGTATTTCAATAACTGTAATTATAAAACTCTGTGCTTCTGTTTCCCCACTGGTGAAATGGAAACTTCAATAACTATAATAGCATCTTCCTTCACATCGGTTGCAAAGATTAAATGACATCGTTATATGCAAAATACAGAACATTGGACGGCACACGGTACCAACTACGTAAATGTTTTCCACGCATACATTTAAAAATTCTCCCTCTGATACGGAATCACAGACACTGAAGGAACTCACGTGTCCCGGCCAGCTTCCGTCACGCCCTTATTCAGCATGTATGTATTGAGCCCCTACTCCTGCCAGGCACGGGGATGGGGTCTCCCCGAGTCTCCCCTCATCTGCTCATGCAAACTAATCTATGGGACGGTCAGGAAGTGCCCACAGACAGAATGGCCCAAATCCAAAGCCCAGTGCCTGAGAAAGGCACGCAGAAGTTCAAAGATGACTTCAGATGTTAGCCCCAATGGGAAAAATCAGAAAACACGTGGGTCCCGAACGGGATGGCCACGGGAAATTAAGTGCGGGACGGTTACATGGCCCAGCGCCACGTAGCCTTTGGGAGGGAGGTGTAGGGAGGCTGTGCACCAACACGAAGAGCTTCTTATGACAGACGACCCCAAGGGAAGACCCAGGGTGAGCCACGGGAGTGGCGCTGTGCCACAGACAGCGATGCGGTCACTGACTGAATCCGGGCCGGGCCCTTCACACACATGGCCCATGCCACTCTCTCACTGGCCCTCCTGCACAGCTGACACACAAGCCCAGCGAGGCAGAGGAATGCTCCGGTGTCTCAGCTGTCAATGACAGGGGGTACTTAAAGTCTCACTCTCGACCCTGGGCTCTTTCTGCCCCCACCCAAATGATACCTGAAGAAATCCTGGATGGAGATGTAACCAAAAGTCCACTGGGGTGCCACTGGGTGAGCAGACTGTGGGTGGCATTTTTTTCTCCAGATTTCTAAGCTTTCTCCCTAATGAAACCATACAACTTATATAAATGAGTGAGAACTGGTTTAGGATTGGCAGACGGCATCTGATGTTTCTGGTTACTCCCATCCAGAAGTGACCCAGTCCTGCCAGGAGAGCTCTCTGGAGAGGTACAGGTGGTGACCCCAACCTTTGAGCTACAAATAAATAAACATGGGGCCACAGGAGCTCAGCTAGGAGCCACGAGTCCCTGACTCACTAGCAGGCAGCAGCAGCCCCTTCAGCCCAGGGTTGGGCCCTATGTGAGCCACGAGTGGCTGCCTGGGGACAGGAGCTGCCTAAGCAAGCCAATGGCCATCTGCAGCTCACCAAGTGAGCTAGACTTGACTCAGGTGGTTGTGTGGCCTGGTGAGAGGGCCCCAGGGGAGAACGAGGGCAAGGGCGAGGTGAGCCCCAAGCCTACGCATTGGGTGCCGGGTTCTCTCCCTGCTCTGGCCCGCCTGGCTCTACACCCCCTGGAATTCTACACTCTGCTGTCTCCCAGTCCTCTTTTAGCATCAAGACTGGAGCTTTGCAGTCGGACAAAGTGGGGTCCAGACTTAGCTCCCGTCCAATGACTTAGCTCCCGTCCAATGCCCAGCTCTATGACCTGTGTAGGGCCTCATCGAGACATCTGTACCGTGGAGACCAAGTGAGACGCTGGCTACCAAATACTCAGCCTTGAGATGGCTCTCCAAAGGCTCATGTTGGTGCAGTGACCAGTGTTGCGGTCGCTATTCTCCTCGCCTTCCTCAGGAGCACCTGCTGACAGGGAGGAGCCTGGGGAAAGCTCAGCGGCTTGCTGGAGCAGCAGTCACAGCAGGGGCAGCAAGCTCTGGGCTAGCACAGACACAATTCTAAGCGCCTGCATGGATCACTTGCAGAAGCATGTGCTGGGCTGGCTCCCTTTTGTCCTGACCACGGTCCTTCCCAGGAGGGCTGGGTGTAGTGTGGCCGCCAAAGTCAGAGGGCCGTCCAAGTGTAAGACCCAGGGCGAGTAATTTAACCTACAAGTAGTTCCCAAGTCCAAGGGCCATTGTAAGAACGAAATAGCATCGTTTATGTAAAGCATCGGGACCAGAGTCTGGCACACAGCAAGGGCTGAAGACCGGCCAGCAGGAGAGGCTGTACCAGTCTGCGCCATGCTTGGCCCTCCGGTCGCAGGTTTTTCTGCACTCCAGCATTCGGCTGGGAAGGCCAGCCACACCCCCTTGTCAGTAACTGTAATTACCAAGGCTCTCTGAATATGTGTTAAGTGTTTCGGTTAATGTGGTGAGTTCAGAATCTGGGGAGCTGATGCACAGGTTAACTCTTGTTACTCACACGTGTCTCTGAAGGTCTCGAGGTTTGGGGTGCATGACCAACTGCCATGGCAGTCCAGGGCACTGGGGATTAACACACGACATCTGGCAGGACTGCCCAAGCCAAGATTGTTCCATGATAGGATGTGGGGCTGGCTTCTGGTTTCTGGGACTTTCTTTCAGGTATTTAAGACTGCTGGTTGTCTGTTACATTAAGGCTTTCTGGAGAGACAGTACTGAGCCAATCACAAAAGTTCCCGTTAGCACTGCCTGAAACATTAAAGCAAATAACCAGTTTACCGTAATGATTTTATTTAGGCAGCATAAATGTATACGGAAAAAATGAAATTTTCCCTAAAACCACAAACTGGTAAGAAATTGGAGAGTTCTAGAGAGTGCTAAACAAAGAGAAGTACTTCTCAAAGAAGTTTCACTCAACCTGTAAGAATCCAGGTAAATAAAGGTGCTGTGTTTCTAGCACATGTCAGGCTGTAAAAAGGCTCTCCCTCCCCTCATGATTGCTGGGCCCAGATCTCAGGACCTCCCATCACCCCAGCACCCAGAGAACATTCCAGAAGACAAGGCCTAAGGGAAGAAATAGGCACAGCACTATAGTGTTGAGGCAGTGCAGGCGCCTGGGCTGAGTGGGTTGCAACTGGAGGCATTCCTGAGGCCCATTCTGCTGGCCACAGGGGACTCTGAGGCAGCTGGGGTGGAGTCTGTTTGGGATGCCCCCTGCTCAGCCCTCCTTATTCTGCACCCAGCAGGCATGGAGTCACTGCAGCTCATCCACCCTGCCCCTGCCTTGCTCTCCACACACCCACTGCCCCAAGGCTTGGGGCCTTCAGTCTCACTCTCCAACCAGTTGCCTGGGAGAGTTTTCCTACCGTGTCCTTGGCCTATACACCACCCACTTCCTGGAAGGGTAGCATGATATGCTACTGGCACCCAGTGAGCAGAGGCCAGGGATGCTGCTTAACATCCTAGAGCACACAGGACAGCCCCCACCACAGGGAACGACCCGGCCCCAGACGTCAGCAGTGCCGAGGCCAAGGAACCCTGACCTGACAGAGGCTGGGTGCCAAGCGTGGGGTTCAGGGCCTCAGGCCTGGGATTGAAGGTGCACAGCAAGAAGGACCTCCAGGGGGCTCAACTGTGGTTGACTCCATGTAAGACCACAGGGGAAAAAGTTCCACTGCGTTAAAAAACTCCTCCAAAACCACCATTTTAAACACGCTAAACTAAATGAATTCGTAACAGGGCACCTGAGTGGCTCAGCTGGCGAGGCATCTGACTCGGTTTCAGCTCTTGTCATGATCTTGTGGTTTTTGAGACTGAGTCCCACACTGGGCCCTGAGCTGACCGTGCACAGCCTGCTTGATTCTCTCTTTCTCTCTCTCTCTCTCTCTCTCTCTCTCTCTCTCTCTCTCTCTCTCCCCCTCCCTCCCTCTCAAAGTAACTAATTAAATATTAAAAAAGTAAGTTAGTAACATATAATGCATTTAGAACAACATCCCACACATCAGAAGAAGCAACAAATATGCCACACTCCTTCCAGCCTCTGTGTGTTAGCATACTCTGTTCCCTCTGTCCTGAATGCCTTTCCTCCCTTTCTCTAGCTGGGAAAACCCCCGCACTTTCAAGCCAGCTCAAGACTCACTGTCTGTGGAACCTTCCATCCCACTCCCACCCACTCTGGAGTGGTCACCTCATCCTTCCTGTCCACCCATCATGATGCTTAACTTTCTGTAGTCATCTCTGCAATACTTGTTTCCCCCTGGGGAGGGGCAGAAACCAATTCTCTGTGTTCGAGGCTGATGCTAGTCACAGGAGAGGGCCACAGCTGGAGCAAAGGGAGGGGAGTGAGAGAGACAGACAGAGACAGAGGCAGACAAAGAGAGAGAGAGGGCTCTGCAGACTTTGGCAAGTAGCAGCTCCTCCCCGCAGGCCCTGACTTAGCCTCCACAGGGCTATGGGAAAGGGCAGGACACCGCTGGATCGGGTCCCTTGCAGCCAGTTCTGCCTCACTGCTACCAGACCAGGGCCTTAACCTTGACTTCCAAAGGGACCTCCTGGTGCCCTTTCTTGCATGCGGGCCACAGCTCAGCAGCTGTGCGGCCCTGAGCCCCCTCCACACCAGCTATCTCTGGGCCACGGGCTGACTTCATCTCTTCCTTGACCCTGCTAACCACCACCTTCACCAGAAATCACAACTACATCACGCATGGTGAGCAAACTGACGTCACATGCATCCTGGGTGGTGCACGAAGAAGGACACGAGAGGGCCTCTGTGGGGTTCCTTCCAAAAATACACAACCTGAACTTAGTCATGAGGAAAGAGCAGATTGGCCCAAAGAGTGTATGTGGGAGACACCTGACCTGGACTCTTCAAAAACTCGTAGGAGACACGACAACCAAATGCAGGGTGTGAATCCTCCGTCAGGGAGAAGTTTTGAAAGACAGTATTGGGACCACTGGGGTAGTCTGAAAGTGGACTGTGTCCTAGACGGACATCCAGTTTCTCGAGAGAGAATCATGTTGTGGCTATACGGGAGGAGGCCTTTGTTCTTGGGGGCACGCACTGAGGTATGCCAGTGTCACTGCTGTTCCACAGCTATCATTCAAATGGCCCAGCACTCACACAGCAGGCTAACGTGACAACACGTTCACAACTGAAATCCAAGGGACTATGCGTGTTCAATAAACCAGTCTTCCAGCTTTTCCACGTGGTTGAAAGTATTCAGAAGGGTGGTCGGGAAAACCCTCAAAATAATCCTTCTTATAGATGAAGACACCGGGGCCCAGAAAGGTGACTACTCTAGCCAGGATTCCAACTCAGGTCTGGCCGCCTCCAAAGCTCTTGTTCTTTGAATGTACCCTGTTTCCACCTCCTAGAGGGGGCAGGAAATGTCAGGCATGCACAAACCCCAGCCCTGCCAGTGTCTTTCAGTAAAAGTCAATCTGGTCCTGGCAGGGGCTACTCTGGAGGCGGCCGGCTAAGAACTCTGATGAAATCCCAAGGACAGGTCACTGAGGTTGCCCGAGATTCCGCGCCAAACAGAGTCTACAGTTGCAACTGGGTGGGTGGGTGCGGAGAGCACATTTTAAAGGAAAAGAAAACCGGTTTCATTTCAAACCCCAGAGGGAGCACGCAACCTAATAGCCTATTGTGCGAGGGCTTATTTATGGGAACATGACAATACCCACAACCTCAGGACTTCTTGCGGCCCCTCCCTTTGGCACCAAGGCAAAGTTTCACTTTTTTTCTTTGCTGGCTTTCCAGAAGGCTCTCCATGAAACGGTGGCCATGAGAACTGCCTACTTCTACCTGGGGACTCTGGGGTCTGCTGGGCAGGTCATCTAGCTCCTCCAAGCCTCAGTGTACCCTTCCGGGAAATGGGCTGGGGGCTGCAGGAGGATGAAGAGGCAGCACATCAAGGGCTTGGCCGCAACAGAGGCTAGACACGGTAACCCCACCGGAGAACTGAGGATTTCAAGTAAAAACCTATATCCTCAGTCTCTCTTGAAAAATGAGAAGATCCGATCGCATGGTGGCCGTGCTGCAGCCCAGAACCACCCGTGTGGAGCTGAGTGGCGGCTGCCTGCTGGGATGTGGCAGCCTCAGCCTCAAAGCCCCCACGTGGAGGGGCCCGTGCTTCCGGGCCTGGGTGCCAGCACGCGGCAGGCAGATCAGGGCATCTTTGTGCACCAGCCTAATCCTCACAGCCCCCCAAGACTGCATCGTTAACCCCATTCATCAACTGAAAATGGAGGCTCTGAAGGCAGTGAGCTGCCCCGGATGCCTCAGCTGACCTACTGCATCCAGGGATCACGGTCTACAACACAGATGGCTGATTCTGGAACCCTTCTTTCTTACAAATGAAATGCAGAAAACTTCATTGATTTTTGTTCATACTGGAGGCACTTCCCACACCATCCGCCATGACCTGCTACAGCTGGAGAGGAGACCGGAGCCTGGGCTGCGTGGCACCATCCTGGCCCAGCCTGACGGCAGCAGGGCCACACTCGGACACTTTAAATTGCATGACATTTGCACCACAGGAAGTCCTTAGCCCAGCTCTCCCAGCCGAAGGTGGAAGGACCGTCAGGCATGCAAATGCAGGCAGCTGGAGGCGCAGGTCTGTTTCCAGAGCTTGCCTGAGCTGCCCGCCAGCTCCCATAGGGGCAGGCCCGTAGAAGAGCAGCTGGCATGGGGCTGCCTTGCCTTCCTGATGGGGGCAGGTGCCAGGACGAGGGGATCTTCCCATAGCGCCGGCTTTCTTGGGTACTTGATGGAGCCAGGGCATAACAAGGACATAAACAAGCACTTGGTCCCAAGTCCTCGATTCGGGGCTGAGGACTGGTCCATGGTGCTGCAGTTTTGCAGCGTCCTCGCAGGAGGAGAATCCACGCTGGGGGTCTGGGTGCATGCCTGTGCCAATGCTCAGGGCCAGCAGCAATGTCTGGGCAGCATGGGCTGAGGACCTATCCTTCTGCTGTGTGCAGACCTGTGCCCATTCTTCAGGACACGGCGAGAACGGGGCAGTGACACCCTAGGGAGGTGCCAAGAGCTGTGGCTGCCGTCTGGGAAAGCTGAGATGGGCTCACCTGGCACCCTGCCTCCCAGCCACCTCCATCCACAGCCCTCTGCCCCATGTAGCAGTACTTTCTCACTGGACTTGGGCTTCCAGCTGTATTCCCTCCGAGCCATCTCCCCTCCCCCAGAGGGGAACCTTGGGACCTGCAGACTTGACTCCATGAGCCAGGGCTGGCCCGCAAGGCACTCTGTGACCCTGGCTTGTCACCCTTCCTGCCGCTCTCCCTGCTGCAATCCTCAAATGCGCCTGAAGACTCAGGTTTCTGAGCACAGCCTTCTTTCCTTGTGGTTGGCCTGGGGAAGTCCTCTGATGAAGTCAGGAGTCTGTTCCAGTATCCACCTCCTCCGGGAAGCCTTTCTAGATTCCCATGCACGTGACACAGGTCTCACAGTCACTTGTGCACTGCAGCAGCCCTCTGCCTCCCTGCTTTCCCCGTGGCCTTCCTCAAACCATTCTCCAGAGGGATCGCTTTAAAAATGCAGATCAAATCGAGTCAGTCTTTCACTTAAGACCTTCCTCTGGTGGTTTCCCACAGACCCAAACTCCTACCGTGGCTCCTGCCCATGTCTCTGATGCCATCTCCCTGCATCTGCTCAGCTTGCTCATGTCCTTTGGGGGCAGTCCCCCCATGGCCCCATGGCACTTTGCAAACCCCTCTGAGAGGCACGCCTTGGCATCACCAGAGGGTCACTGCTGGTTCACTGCTGTCCATGTCTCCGACACACGGCTGTGAATGCAGCTCGGGGCCTTGGGAAGAGCATGTGGGTGGGGTGGGAGCTGCGTGGTGTGGGGCATGGCTCTTTGAGCCTCATCTGTGAGTTGGGGGTGACAATACTCCTTCCCAGGGTTGGTGGGAAGATAACTTTTCATGCACTGCCTCAAGCCATCTTCTGCAATGGAAATCTGATGTTATGTCCTGCTACAGGCCCCCCAACAATTCCTCTCTGCACTAGGGTAGAGATGAGCAGCCTCCTGGGCCTCGCCAGACCCCATGTGGTGGCTCCCGCCTGTCCTCACTCCCATCACCCACCGGTTTCCTGGGCCATTACCCCCACAGGTGCCGATCTTTTCTGCCTCAGAGCTCCACTCGAGTACCTCCTTGCCTGGGACACTCCCCCTACTCTGCTTGAAGGACTCCTATTCATCCTCCAGGGCCTAGTATCATGCCACTGCCCCAGGAAGTCTTCCTAACCCCAGACGGAGTCAGTCTTGCTTTGTACTCTCAGAGCACCATGCACCTTCCCTGCACAGCCTGATGAGGTCTGCCAAATGGCAAACACTTGGGAGATGCGTTCGTTTTCCCAGCTGCTGTGGGCTGACTTGTGTGCCTCAGATTCACCTGTTGCAGTCCTAACGCCCTGCACCTCAGGATGTGACTGTATTTGGAGACAGGGCCTTCAAGGAGGTGACTAAGGTAAAATGAGGTCATATGGGGGCACCCTAATCCAATCTGGCCAGTGTCCTTATAAGAAAAGGGACTTATTGGGGTGCCTGCGTGGCTCAGTCAGTTGAGCGTCCAACTTCGGTTCAGGTCATGATCTCACAGTCTGTGAGTTTGAGCCCTGCATTGGGCTCTGTGTTCATGGCTCAGAGCCTGGAGCCTGCTTCGGATTCTGTCTCCCTCTCTCTCTCTGCCCTTCCCCTGCTCACTCTCACTCTCTCTGGAAAAAAAAAAAAAGAGAGAAAAAAGAAAAGGGACTTAGGACAGAGACATGCAAACAGGGACAGCCACATGAAAGAGACAGGGAGAACACGGCCATCTGCAAGCCAAGGAGAGGGGCTGCTAAAGAAACCAGCCCTGCTGACATCTCGATCTTGGACTACCAGCCTCCAGAACGGAGGGGATAAGTGGTCCTGGTTTTGGCCACCCGGCCTATGGTTCTTGTACAGCAGCCACAGAAGACCCCCCACACTAACCATGCTGCAAACCCCATGAGAACAGGGGTCACGTGGGCTTTTGTCACTGTGGTCCTTCTAGAGCCTAGCCCAGGGATGACACATAAGAGGGGCTCAAACACTCATTGCTGAGTGGATGAATGACTGGCTATGGGCTCCCAGAGCAGGTCCGTGTCCTCTTGGAGCCTACGTGCCCAGAACACCCCGCACTGCTTCTGATACAGAGAAGGTACCAGTAGAGAACCAGACAAAGGTACAGTGAGCTTGTGCCAATGTCCGTGTCCTGGCCAGCTGGCTGTCTCTGAGCTTGAACAGTGGGGTGTGTTGTGGTTCAGTGTGTGCCCTGGCCACCACTGGGCTCAGCCCCAGCCACCTCCTCCTGCCACGTGACCTCAGGAAAGCTGCTTGGGCTCCCTGCTGGTTTGGGTCCCTCCTCTGTGAAGTGTGGGTGCTGTCAGGCCCGCCTCCCTAGGCTGCCGGGAGGATGCAGTGGTCTGCCTACGTGAGGACGCACTCCCTGGTGCAAAGCGAGGGCTCCAGAGTGGCCACCATCTGTGCCACTACTACCATTATCCCCTGCTATGGGCCCTGCCTGCCGCTCGCTGCTTTCCTGGATGGCTGCTATCCCTGCCGTGGGTCCCCATGCTGCAGACTCCTAAGTCTGGCTGCTGGCCCATCTGGCTTCAGACAACATCCCTGAACAGCTCTTAGAGGCCATGCATCTACTGTTTCACCAATTACCTGCTCAGGCCAAGGGACTCTGTTCTCAATCAGAAGGGAAATGTATAATCCTTGCTTGTCACCAAATGCAAAGTGCCTTCCAGGATCAATCAAGGGGAGGGGTCCTGGTAGCAGAGCCCATCTCAGCTTGAGAGAGGTTAACTCTCCCTGCTCTGCCATGGGGCTGGGGCCCTCGGTGGACACGTGGGACCCCCAGTGAGGACAGGGGCTTGGTGGGTGAGAGCAACACACAACCCCGGCCACCATTCACAGAGGCCC
Organism: Felis catus; assembly: GCF_018350175.1. Lineage (NCBI taxonomy): Eukaryota > Metazoa > Chordata > Mammalia > Carnivora > Felidae > Felis > Felis catus. The sequence continues at coordinate 57,912,010 of NC_058369.1, forward strand.
TTGTGATGGGTCAGCTACCGTGGGCAGGGATTAGTGGTCTAATCCCCATTCCCTTCTTGGAAATCAGAAGTTTTCCTTGGTCTTAGCACCAAGGGGCTGAAGCTCCGACTGGGGGTGGCCTGCCAAAATCAGAAGGGGCTGCCTGTCTCTGCAGGTCATGCCCTGTGCTGTGCCCAGGGACCTTCCGAGGAACTGGGCCTACAGCACCTGCAGCCCTGGCCTGGTCCACCTACCCTCCTGGGCCGACCGGGCATAGAGAGCCGGTGATGCAGAAGAGGTGGCGCTGCCCTGCCCAGTACTCAGCCTCCGACGGGGCACCCGGGGACTTTCCTTCCACAGCCTACATCCAGGACCTCCCTCCCCTCTGGCACATTCCAGGACTTGGACAGGGCCTGGCACCTGAAGGGCCTGATAAACAGCCGATGAGAGACAGACAAATGGAGGTGCAGGGCTACCCCTGGAGTCCTGGGACACAAAGGGAGGTCGTTTCGGCATGTGGGTGCTCGGGCAGTCTGCCTGAACGGAGGCCTGGGAAAGAGCCCTGAAGGAAAGAGCTTCTGAGAAAAGAGCCAGCTGGTAGGGCCTCTGCACCCCTCGCTCCTGGTGGCCACTGTGCATCTCCCTGGGGGCTGAAGAGGCAGGAGGAGACTCTGGGCTCTTACTAGCTGCCGGGGCCTGTGATCAAGGGGCCTCAGTTTCCCCATCTGTGAACTGGGGAAGAAACAGAAGGACTCCATCCCTTCAGCCCTGGCCTCCTCTTGCACAAGTGCTCTGGGCAGTGCCAGAGAGGAGCACCAAGTGGTGGTCTGGAGTCACGTGCACCTCCAGAGGAGGGCTCTGGTTTGGGTCTGCAGAGTGGTCCGGGCAAAGAGAGAGGAACGAGGCCCTGGGAAGAGGTGAGGGGAGTATTCCCACAGCCAGCGTATGGGTGCAAAAAGTGGCGCCCAGAGCAGGCACTCCCCCATCCACAGCCCCTCCCACTGGCCACAGGGTTCTAGAGAACACCACACATCTGATTCCAGTTCTCTCCACTCACCTCCTTCTCCTCTTCCCTCTCAATCCCTGCCCGGACAGCAACCTCTCTGGGAAATTTGCCTTTTCCTTCCCTCAGCATGGCCACTCTCCCTGCCCTGTTTCCCAGCCATGTGCCCTTAGGGACACCCACCATGGTGACTGCAAACTGCTGGTCTGGGCTTCCGTCTCTTCCACAGGGACGTGCCGTGGGGCAGGACTCTGTCCACTGGGTCTCTGCATCCCCAGCCCTGAGCCTCCCCTGAAGTTTGCAGAGCTAGGCAGACTGGTACCCTCTCTCAAGTCCTCTTTAAAGCACCAGAACCCCCAAAGCCATGTCACAAGGAATTGCTGGGCCGAGGGGGGTCTGATGATGCTGGTGCCTGCCTGCTTTGGAGGAGTTTCTGGAGAGGCCCGTGGCATACTAGGCCCCAGGCTCTGTGGCCCCCACAGGCCTGAGTTCAACCGTTTGTTCATCCCAGTCCAGTCTGTCCCACTGAATTCCTTCATTTCATTCATTGTGCAAGCAGCATTTCTTATTCCGTGGAAAGCCAGCCCCTGTCGTGAATTGGGATGGTATGCCAAAGACCCGAACACCTGTGGTTGGTTTCAGGGGACAGAAGCTGAAGCCAGCGTGGCTTAGGGACCCTCCTCGGAACACCCATTGGAGGCGAGCAGGCAGTGGTTCTCTAGAAGTGCCACCACCCTGCTGGGGGCCACACAGCAGCCCCCCCCCCCCGTCCCATCTCTCAGGCCCTCTGCCCAAGGGCCCGCCCAGCAGAATGACTACGACAGACCCCTTCTCCCACACAGGGCCAGAGGGCCAGAGCTGTGCTTCCTCACCTCCCCACCAGCCCTGCATGGGAGGAGCCAAGGCTCAGGGGGCGTTGTGGGCAGTGGGCAGCAGAGGGGTGTTGTAGGTTCAATCCCAGCTCTGACGCTTCCTACGGAGCGACACTGGGCAAGCTGCATTGCTTATCCACCAAGCCTCAGTTTCCTCATCTGTGAATCGGCGACACTCCGATGCCATGGGTGCCAACCTTTCTGGGGCTTCACAGGGCCCCCTCGGACAGCGGCCACGGCTCCTGGAGAGCAGTAAGCAGAAGTTCCTTCTGGGTTCTCACTACAAGTACAATGCCACGCATTTGTTTTTCTTTTCTCATCTGCCTCGGGTCCATTTGGTTGTGATTAGTAATAGTTGAAAGGGTATCAAAGATCACCTAAATCCGGTGACCCTAAATGCGAATTATTAGCAGGACCCGAGACCTCTGTTTCGGGGACTGAGGGAGAGCCTGGCTGCCCCAGTCCGGGTCGACTTCCTGACATGTACGAGGCAGGGTGGTCTCGGCGGGGCAGGTAGGGCAGGCCCGTGGAGAGGACAAGGCCCTCGCTGTGGCCGCCAGTGGTTGCGGTTCTCAGTCGCTGCTGCTCTGGCTTTTCCAAGGCACGTGTCTGCTCAGAGCTCTGTGACTCGTGAGTTGTGCAGTCACTCGACTAGGGGCAGCGATGCACATCACACCAGCGGTACTTGGGGCCCAGGGCTCTGCAGTCACAAGGCCATAAGCTGCACGTGTACCGTGGGCCATCCCTGCCCATACTGCTAGCACAAACCACACACACTCCTCCCCAGACTGGTGGGTCCAGGAGTACCCTGTGGGAGATGGGCCACCCAAAAAGCTTGCCACATTCTACCAAGGTACACTTATCAACCTACTAGGCAATTGCCGGTGTCTGAGGCATTGTTTCAGGAGATAAAGTTGCGTGTGTATGTTTACCTCCTCCCCTAGAGTAAGTGGCTCATGGCTGTCATGAGGGACAGTGCCTTTCTCCCCTCACTTGACTCTTTTCTGGCAGAAGTCATTTACCCCGCAGAGTGGGGTATATGGGGTTGGGGGGGGGCAGCTATGGTCCCAGCTTCCCCACCCGCCCCGGGCTGCCTCTCAGAGCCGGAGCTGGTGCTGGGACACTGGTACGGCGTGGAGGGCGGGAACTGCAGGACAGCACTCACCAGGGCGGGCCATGGCAGCCTGGGCCAGGCTGCCCAGCACAAGGGTCTCTCCCACCATGTGTGGGCCCCGTGGCGCCAGCTCTCCAAAGCCCTGGTGCCTGTCTTGGGGCTGGTGGGGCAGGCAGGGACTGCCCACTGAGACCATGTTCAAGGCGCTCTGCCCCTTTGCTCCCGAGGCCTGCGTGGAGACAGAGGCAACCAGCCTGGCTCCACGAGGACGCACCGGGTACCGAAGCAGCACCTGGGAAGCACGGACACTACGGCACGGACAGGATCCTCAGCAGGGTCCTCATCTCTGCCCGCAAAGCCCTCCACCTACTCTCTTTGCAGTAAGGTGACCCGGTGGGCTCCCAGCTCATCTCACAGGGCCTCTCAGCCTCCCAGGACTTAAAATGAGGCCACTTTTTTGAAGGGAGCAGCTGCATACATGTGGGGCTTTCTGACCTCGAGGCCTCCTCCAAGACCTGGGATAGCTCCTCGGGTGTCAGGATGGGACTGTCTCACTAGCCCCACAGATTTTGGGGAGCATTTCCCGGGGGAAGCAACAGGCCTAGTGTCAGGACCCTTTTCTCAGAGGCCGGTGTCTATGGCTCCGTAAAACACCGTTTCCATATTAGGGTTCACCTTTGGCTTGTGAACTTGAGGACCAAGTGTCCATCTTGAAATTCAAGTAGGAGTTACAAGTCACCGTGGGCCAAACCCAGCCAAAAGGTAGGTTTTGTTTAGTTTGGACAGTTTAAAATTTTTAGCCATAAGTTTTACATAAACATTAAATTAGATACAATTTGATTACTGGGCATATAGCAAGAGACCTGAGTGGCACAGCCCCCGCCACCCTGTCTCTTGCCTGCCACTTGGTCTGTTCAACACCTGCTTGGCCCTGTCGGGATCTGGCCTTGCCACCTGAGTTCAGAGGCCCCAGGGAGCAGGCGGGCCTGGAGGTCAGGGGCTGATGGGAAGATACCCAAAGATCTTCAGTCGGCCTCCCCCCACTGTGTTGCCCTGTGGAGCTAGCACCAAGGGCCATGGGCCACATTTGACCCCAGCCCCCCCACAACCTGTGGGCTGGGACAGCTCCCCTGGGCTGCTCCAGCTCTGGGAGGCTTGGGCTGTGCAGGGCCATGACCCCGGGCCTCCACGGCCGGCACTTCCAGCCTGCAGCCGGCAGCGCCCCTCCTCCTCCACCTGGCACTGGGTGTCTCGGGTTCGCTGAAGAGTCTTTCACAATTAATGAACTTCAAAAAGGTTAAAAGTAATTCTTCATGGGAGGAATCGGCAGGAAAAGACAAGCAGGAGGGGGGTGTGGAGTTGGGGGGGCGGGGATGAAGGAATCTGACCAGTTATATTTAATAAAAAGCTTAAAAGCCACAAACAGGAAGCAGACCTATTAAAAAGGCAACACTGATCTAACAAAGGAATGTGAACTTGAGTTGACTGAAGCCGCGGCACTGTGTCTCCCTCCCTGTACTCCCACCCCAGTACCCAGAGCCCCCAAACAAGCCTCCTCTTGTACTCTGGCCTGTTTTGAGAACACCCCAACTCGGAGTTTGCCTTGGGCTAGGGGAAGGGGGCTGAGGGGAAGGTCAGCATGACCCCCCAAAAAAGGAAACAGACGGTGCTGACCTTCCCTCGTCTGGACCAGCAGGCCCCTGCCACCGGGGGAGGGGTGAGTGCTCCGGGGTGCAATCCCCCCCAACTCCAGGCAGCTCCCTTCCTGCCCTCCCAGTGCCCTGTACCCCTCCTTCCCAGTGAGCCCCCACAGGGACAGGCCCAAAGCCCTGGGAAGTGAGGTCTGGACCTTGGCCTGCCCGGCTCATGCCCTGTGTGTGTTTCTTGGAACCCAGAGCAGGACACTGTGGACCCTGGTTGGGCTGAGGTAATGACCAGGAGCAGTGGAGAGGACAGGACAGGAGCTTAAAGCCTGGTATCATGGTCACTTTGCCTGCCCCAAGGGAGTATGTCCAACTGTGATGGAGCTGAGTCCCACCTTGACGGGGACCTCGGGGTGCAAACAGCAGATCCGAGTGCCACAGGGAGGCAGGCCTCCGGTGCCCACTGCTCTTCCTCATGCGAGGGCAAATCCCACACATGACCCTCTGAGCTCAAGGAAGGACTAGGGAGGCAAGGGCCCTTGGCCAGGCTCTCAGGAGAGCAGAGGGTGCTGACTTCACTTGGCGAGCTGCCAGGGAACTTGGCCAGGGCACCACCCCACCTGAAGATGTCACTCAAGAAGCTCTACACCAACATCGTGTTGCTGACTTGATCTGAACCTCCCCGTGGCTTTCCAACCCTCACAGAATAAAACCCAGAGCCCTGCAGATACGCAGGGTACAGCAACATGCTGATGCGAAGTCGGGGTTTCTCTGTAAAATCCTTCAACTCTGTTGCATGTCTGAAAACTGGTGTAACATACTGCTGGGGAAGAAAAGTGACATCCCACACACCTCCCGGCTTGTGCCAAACAAGCAGTCCTCAAGTCAGGGCCTTCGTACATATCCCCTCTCTCCACGAACATTCTTTCCCTTGGTGTCAGTGGGGCTCCCTCCTTCCCTTTGGTCAGGCCCCTACTCAACTATTCTCGCCTCAGAGAGATCTTCCCTAATTGCCCTGTCCAGAGGCACACACAGTGATTCTCCCCCTCACCCTCCTTTATTTTTCTGTGAGGCACAGTCAATACTCATTCAGTGCATTCCCACCTACCCCCTCCCATGACCGTGGCAGCCTGCAGGGTGTGCAGCGGGACCTCAAGAATATGGGTGTGGGGTACACGCAGGAGTGATGGGATGGAGGGCTGAACTAAAGAAATCCAAGGGCTCTATTCCCAAGAGCAAATGCACACCCTTGATCCCGCCATGGACAAGCCCCAACTCAGGTTGCACAGAGCCTCCGCACCTACTGGTCTCCACGGGGCAAAAAAGGAGGTGGCAACTCACATTCTGGCTACTGGGGCAGCGTGCCAGGCCCCTGGTGGTCTCTCTCACCAACTTTTCCTTCAAAGCAACTGTCAGATCAGTACTGGTACCATACTTCACAGCCAAGCCAGGTAATACATTCAAGGTCACCCCTATATGGTAACGGTGGAGCAGGAGCTCAGACTCAGACCTTGACCTTGGCTCTGCCCAGAGGCTAACTCCACGCCAAGCCCCTCCAGGACCCATCCCGGCTCTTCAGCCACAGGGGACCAAAGGCCATGAGGCCGAGTGGGCTGGGCCCCGTGTATCAGCTCAGGCAGGCTGAACATCCTGAGCCAAGGGGCACTGTCCGTGCACTGTCTCTGCTGTCTCTCCATGCCTGCATGGTGCCTGCCAGTGGGAGGAAGTGACTGCACTCACCAGGGATGTGGATCTTGAACTTGCCGCTCTGGCCGAAGGCGCTGTCGATGACCCCCAGCTCCCCAGTGGACAGGTGCACCTTGAGGCCCACGAAGAGCTGTATGTTGGTCTCCTTTTTGAACAGGGAGCGGCCGATCACGCTGTGGTCGTCTATCACCTGTCACCACACACCCGGCCCCGGAGAGACAATCAGTGTGTGCTGGAGGAGCCTGGGACTGCCGCTGCCCCTACCCGGCCCTGGGGTGATCTGTCTTGCCGACAAAGGAACGCACTGGAGTCACGTGGCAACCAGCCCTCATCACCACCACTGACCACCGCTGAGCTTCGGCTGCCGGCAAGCTGGCCGTGAGAGCTTTGTGTGGCTCACGCGTAGCACACGGCAGCAATGGGAGGGAGGCACTGTTTCCCCACTTCACAGATGTAGAACTGGAGGCATAGCAGAGTTAGGCCATCCGTCCCAGGTCACAGAGCTCCCAGGGCAGACTGAGCTCAGAACCCACAACCTCCCTGCCCGTACCAGCCTCGGCATGGCCACTGTGCCCTGCCTGTCTCCAAGCACCTGTCTAATGATGGCTAGAGGCATTCTCCTCATGAAAGCTTGCTCAGACTCCCCAGGTCGAGAGGATGACATCCACACTTGAGTCTGCACCAAGGTTTTCCAGAACTTGCCTCACCCTCTCTCCAGTTTCCCCTCCCACAAGGAGTGTCCGAGAACTTGGTCTCTGCCTCCTCATCCCGCTAAACACATATGCATTTCAGCCAAGGCTTTACTCACTCTGCTCAGGGCCCCTTCCTGGCCTGGCCCACATCTACCTACACCACACCTCACCGCCTCTTCTCTGTGATGCCCTCTGGCCCCAACCCCAGGAGAGGCCCCAGCTTCCCTGTCTCCCTGCTGGCCATGGCCAGGCCCTGCGCTGCCCAGCCTGTGCCCCCTCACTCTTTGTGGAGGCCCAGGCCACAGAAGGGACACACACGTGCATGAAAAGCCGACCTAGTACAGCCCTGATTTCAGCAAGAGCTGTGTTCACCTTGAACCTCTCCCCAGGGGACTGAGTGCGGGGAAGGCTGAAGTGTCACTCTCCCCTCCTGTGGCCTCCCCTGCCCTTCCTGGCTCCTTTCCAGGGCCTGTGCCAGGAATGTGCCAGGCCTCTGTGTAAAAGAGAGAAAGAGGGACATGTGTATGTGTGTGTGTGCATGTTGAAGACTAGACCCTCCAGATGACCTCAAACGGGCTAATGAGCTTCTTGAGATTTGCTGCTACTTCAGAGCAGGGCCCGTGCTTGACCTGGCGTCCGGCATGCTGGGTCCCACACAGGTGCCACAGAGCAAATGGGGGAGGCTTCTTCTTGCTCTCCAGGCCCTGTGCACCGGCTTGGGTGCTTCTGGGGACCAGGGTTGAGTCTGAGCAGGCGTCAGCCCGGGCAGCAGCATGGAGACTGGAGTGCTGCCAGCGGTGGGGACTGCAGCCTCCAAGTGTTCTCCTCCTGAGGCCGAGATTCATGGGGGAGCCCCATGGGCCGGGCTGTCCTCAACCTCAGAAACCTCTCACTTCTGCCCAAGACACCAAGATTTGGCCAAGGGCCCCAGATGGATTGTTTTGAAAGGCAGAAACTGTCCCATTTACCCTAAAACCCTTTTAGAAAAACATATCCTATTCTATTTGATTCATAGCGCCAGATAAAAGGTACTTGAATTCCTCCTCTCCCCGGTGATGGATGAATCGGATACAAATAACGATAAGAATAATCATTTCCACTTGCACAGCCCTTTATAATTCACAAATCTCATTCCCACACATGAACTCCTCCTCGTCCTTCAGGACTCAGCCCTGGCAGAGCTCTCCCGTGGGCGGGACTGCCATGGGCTCTGCCCTGTTTGTGGGTACCACAGGGTGAACTGAATGGAGGTGGCTCCTGGGAGCTGCAGGACACGGGGAGCGAGGGTGAGCGGATGTCAGCAGCCCCAAATGCTTTCCCAGGCTTCGCGGCTCCCAGGACCTCTGCCTCCACACCCACCAGAGCGGCCTGTACGTAGAAGTCTGTTCCCAGCCTGCCCGGGGCCTGGGAGGCAGGGCTACCTATCATGTTCGGCAGCCAGGATGGTTAGCCGCACTGACTCTGGACTAGCCGTTCTGTGTGCCCCATGACTGAAGGTGCTCAGTGCCACCTCCTGTCCTAAGCTCGGCCTGCACTACTCAGAGGCCACCAGTTGTTAGAAGAAAGTGCCTCAGAGCACCGCAGCCTGTAACAGAGGCATCAGGGGGCCCCACTGAGCCCCGGGGCACCCTTGTCTGCAAGGGGTTTTCATTCCTACTTCAGGGCAGTCAGAGGCGAGATCTGAGGGAACTGCAGTCACCAGGGCCAGTGGCACGGTGGAAGTTCAAAGCCAAGTATACCAGGCCTTTGCAGAGCCCGTGCTGAAGACGCCCGCCGGGATGCCCCGGGGGCACTCTGGGCAGGACGGGTGGGTCCCAGACCCTTGCTAGCCCATGAGACAGGGCCAGCTGAGACCCAAGACCTGTCCTGGGCCCCATGGCTGGGCGAGAAATGACACAGTCAGAGAAAAGGCACAGTCCTTGCACCAGGAGCTTACAACCTACCTAGAGAACCAACTTATAAAAGGCACCACAGGGCCCCAACAGGCAATCCAGGCAGAAAATTCACACCCAATTCCTAACAATGTTTGTCCTTTCTTCCTACAAATATTTACTGAGAGCCTACCATGTGCCAGGTGTGTCACCGGGGGCAAATCCAAGCTCCTGCCTCCAGGGGCTCATGTATATCCTTGTGGAGGGTAATTATATTCTTTCCTCCATCCCATTGCCTCTGGACGGCTCACTGGCTACAGGGTGTCCCTGTCTCTGGGCAGGGCCCTGGTGCCTGCAAGGGCCCCAGTCAAGCTTTTCGTGCCTGTGTCCTCCCAGCACCCTGGCCCTTGCTCCTCTGTAAACCCTGGTCCTGTCTCTTGTCTTCGGAGCACAGATCACTCCCTGATATTATGCCATAGCTTTATCTGCTGATTGTTTAACATTTATTTATTTTGAGAGAGAGAGAGAGAGAGAGAGAGTGAGAGAGCAAGCAGGGGAGGGGCAGAGAGAGAGGGAGACAGAGAATCCCAAGCAGGCTCCACGCTCAGCTCAGCGCCTGACGCGGGGCTCGATATCCCGGCCATATCATGACCTGAGCCGGAATCAAGAGGTGGACGCACAACTGATGGAGCCACCCAGGTGCCCCTGTCCGTTACTTGTTTCTTCCTCCCAAGCGGGACACAGGTCCGTGAGAGCAGAAACATGTCTCTCTTCCCCACAGCTGCGTTCCCTGCACATCAACAAGCCTTGCTATATGCTCCCTGAATGCCTGAGTCAATGTTAAACGTACCTAATTGTGGTTGTTGGTACGTCTGCAATGCTCAGTCCTGCCTGTGGTCTTTCATTTTTTAACACTTCATCAACGCATAACTGATCTATAAAAGCACGTACACATTTTAGGTATGTAACCTGATAATTTTAGAGATATGTATACACCCATGAAAACATTACCACAATCAAGCTTATGAATATAATGAACATGTCTGTCACCCCTCCCCCCTCTCCTCAACCGTACCCACCCCAGACGTCCCCCAGTCCTCCCGGGCTCAGTTTGGACAAGCCTTCCTTCAGACAGCCTCCCCACATGGCAGGAACCTCCTGTCCTGAGGCCTGGCCGCTCTGTCTCATCACTGGCAGCTGGCCTGTCTGTGTCCCTCATGAGACAGACTGGGGAGTTCTGCCCTGCAGGGCCCTGGCCCATGACAGGTCCCAGTAAATGTGCACGTGATATGCAGGTGGGGAGGGAGATACTGCTGACAGAAGGGGACTCTTGGCTATTTGGGCGCAAAAGTAGATAACTCAAGTGGACTTGCGGCTGGGGGTACGTTTCATTAGAGGGAGCCCACAGCCCCGCCTTGCACCTAGGTCCCCTTCCACCCCAGTATAGGCCATCCCTCGCGCCGGAGCACAGCAGGCTCTCCAACGGGCCTGGTGGCGGGGCTTCGTGGTGACCAGGGCCCTGGGGTGGCAGGCATGCTACCTATTAGCAAAAAGGCATTTCACAAGACTTTTTATTGGGCCTTCTCCCCCGCCTCTTCCTTTCTTTGGGTTATAGAATATTAACTTAAAAAGCTAAATGCCACAGACACAGCGGAGGACCCATCTCCCACCCCCTCCCAAGCCTCGCAAAGAGGGCAGACTAATTTTATTAACTTCAGGGGAACTTCAAAAAGCTTCAGGGCCTTCATGGCAGACTGCAACGACCCCAAAGTTGGTTTAAGTGCTACATAAACAAAAGCCTAGGGCCAGGGAAGCTGAGGGCTCCCGGCGCTTCTTGTTTATGTTCTCATCTGGCCGAGTGGGCCAGCGTGCGGGCTGGCGGGCCCTGTAATCCTGCCGGTGTGTGGTGCCGGTCAGTTCACTGACCTACATTACCACAATATTTTTTTAAGCATCCGGGATAAGGTGAGGAGGGAATGGGCTTTTTCTGACCCTCCGAGGAGGGGCCCGAGGGGCTCCCTCTTGCTTGCTGCCTCGTGGTCTCCCTGGGCTGGAGTGGCAGTTTAGAAAGGATTCAAGTTCAAAGGCAGGGCCCTGGTCATTCCTGTTCTCTTGTTTTATGGCTTGGCCAGAAGGCATAATAGCACTGATTAGGTGTAATGTCCTTCCTACTAACTTCTGTGTCTTCAATTCCACTTGTAGGGGTCAGGCAGTGTGGGTGAGGAGGCCGGCCTTCAGCATATTGCCAGGAACACCTTGTGGTCTCAGAAAAGCTGATGCACCCCCCCTCCACCCCGATGGTCCACACTATCATTTCCAGCAGCCTGAGTGGATCCTTCCAGGAGCTGGAAGATGGCCCAGTCTGGCACTATGGACACAAGCTGCCAGGACAGCGAGAGGAGCTGGCAGCAACCTCCTCTTCCCTCAGACTGTCCAGCCCTCTGCACCTCCTCTGTCCCCGACCCCAGCACCCTCAGCAGGTGAGAGCCACAAACTGTCCTTGGCCATGCTCTGGAAGAGACGCCTCCACACCATTAGTTATTCTTCCGAAAAGCCAAGTAGGGATTTAGCAAAGTGAAATGACTGGCCCAAAGTCACACATTCCAGCTTTCCCTGCCGTCACCTCCACGGCATGAGAGCAGAAGAGGTGGATGTTTGGCAGCAGCGAATGGGCCCGGCCATGGCATTCCCATTCTCTGGGCTCCCCCGAGCCATGCCGTGATTGCCTGGGCCCAAGCTGGCAAATTCAGCCCTGGGGCAGCAGGGTAGCCCTACCCCTGCCTGTCCCAGCTCCTAAAAACCCCAAGCCACCAGAGAAGCCGACCCCAAGGACAGGGAGTAAAGACAGATGGAGCCTGGCCACTCCAGGCAGGAAGTGAGGTGGGGCCTGAGCACCTGTCAAAGGAAGATCTGCCAGCCCAGCGGACTCAGTGCCTTGGAAGGGAGGGCTGTGTGGCTGTGAGGTGCTTCTGGTCGGCTCTGGGGCCAACCCGGGGTGGAGGCTGCCAGGTCCAGAATGTACTGAAGGCCAGTGAGGCAAGCTGCTGACCCTCCAGGGATTCTCCAGGCTCCTCATCCATAAAATGAGGCTGGAGGGATGGTAAGCTTTCCTCTAGCTATGGTTATGAGGCCAAGAGGCCAGTTACCCTTCTGGTGAATTCCAATACAGGCCACATTTAGGAGCACGGGCGCACTGGAGACCAGAAGAGACGAAGAAAGAAGGTTAAGGGGATGGGGACCAGGCGAGGGAAGATGGGAGGAGGAGGTGCTCAGCTAGAAGCAACAGCTAAGAACAGACTCAAATGCTATTGTCCAACATGGCTCTTGACTCTCTGCACAGAAGGGCCAATTCCAGAGGGAAGGCTGAGCTTCTGCTCGTGCAGTGGGCCGGAGCCTGGGCTCTGGTGCCAGCTTGCTTGGGCTCAAAGCCCTGGTCTTGTGGTCTTGGAGCCTCTGACCCGTGGCCTAACCCCTACGGGCCTTAGCTGCTCATCCACAAAGTGAGGTAAGAGAGCTATGGCAGGTTTACCCAGAGTTGGCACTGGCCTGGCCTCTGCCACCCCCACGCTCCCTGGGCAGGTGTCTTCCTCCCTCAGGACCCTCCTCACTGAACAATACACAGGAAGGCGGCGGGGGGGGGGGGGAAGGTACGGGGCCTGTGTCCCCCACCCCACTGGCTGCCACATGCAGATGTGAGCAGACATTGCTGACAGACCACAGCACTCTTCCATGGCCCCCTGCTGGTCACTGAGCCCCAGGCAGAAGGCTGCATTGGGAGCAGGCCGGGACAAAGCCTGTGTGAGGATCTTGGCCCAGCAGCAGCTTGACTGCACCGGCTGCCCCAATTGGAAGAGGGGTGGTAGGGGAAGGCAGGAGCTGGCCTAAGTGCATCTCTGCATCCCCAGAATGTAAGCTCTCCAGATATTACTGGGGGTAGACATGGTAAGAGGGGACTCACAAATGTCTGCTGTAAGAAATCTCGAGGAAAAGTCTCGTTAGAGAGAGGGACGATAGCCCGTCCTGCTGGAGGCAGTGAGGCCGATATCTCTGGGGAGCTTCCGGAAGACCAGGGGTCATCATTTGTCCTGGGTGTTAAAGGGCAGGGGGGCTAGAGGACATGCCTTTTCTCGGCCCTGTCTGTCTTTGAAATATGTGTGTGTGCCCAGTGGTTGGCTCATCTCCAAATTATAGACTCTTCCAGCTAAAGGAGAAAGACCTCAGAGATCAGACACCTGAACATCCAGCAGGGAAAAATCTTCAGAGGACAGTTGGAGGCTTTTCATTTTGAAATCAATCATCGTGACGTCAAACCAAAGGCAATGCATGTGGGACTTACTCCTTGGGAACAATGCTGAACCTGGGCCAGCACGGTTACAACACTAGCCCGAAGTGGGGACTTTCACTGTTTGCATGAATACTTCACTTCGTTTATTAGCCGTCAGTCATCAGAGGGTGACTTCCCAAAGAGCACTCACTGGTTGCGTATGGAAGCCCAGGCCCTTGCTTACGTGCCGGGCAAGTCCCCACTGTTACAGCCCCTGTGCGGGAACCTGGCTGCCAGTGCACATAATTATGTCGTTACATGTGTGTGTCTCTCGGGGCCCAGTTCCCAGGATGAGGCTTGGGAACTGCCCAAGTTCCGAAGCGACTATTCTAATTCAAATTGGAGAAGTGGCACCAAGAAAAGAAGGGCAGCCTGCCGTGCAGTGGGGACCCGAGTCGCTCGCTCCATTGGCTGTGAGGAGGGCTGAGGCAAGAGAAGGGGTTGGGAAGGTTTGAGTCCGGACTGCTTCTTTCAGCTCTGTGCCCATGACCTGGGGCAAGGGACTTCCCTGACCCTTAGTTTCTTCCTCTGAAAGGGCTGTTTTGGGGATTAGGGGTGTTGGGTGTTGGCAGGGACAACTAAGACATATCCAGAGACCACAGATGGAGAGTTATCTAACCGGGGGCTGCTCTCGGGACTCTGGTTCTCTCCCTCTTACCCTCCATCTCACAGTGAGGTCCTCGCTGAGGACAAGAGCCAGGGCAGGGATCTGCAAGGGATGAACTCAGAAGTTGCCTAGATCCCCGATGCAGCCCTCACACGGGGTGGTAATTCTCCCAGGGCACTTGACAGCCACCAGGATCAACAACTTCCCCAAGTGTCCCTGGGATGACGATGCTATTCTGGTACACCCATCCTTACTTGGCGTAAGAAACATCTCGCCCAAAAGATGCCTTTTCTTCCTCCCCAGTACAGGGCCATGGCCTGGTATGGTGGGGAGATGGGGGCCCTGGAGTGGCCCCCAAGGTAGGGCCACTCCTCCACCAGCCACGGTGGGACCCTGGGCAGACCACATCACTCCTCTGAGCCTTAAGTGTCCTCCCCTTTGAAAACAGGGTGAGCCTATCTGCCTCCAAAGTTGTTGTGAGAAGAGGCAAGATTTCTGACTGAGAGATTTGTGTGAGCGACAACCAACCTCACTGCAGTCCCCTGGTGCAAACCCAGGAAAGGAAAGCAGCCTTCAATTCATCTCCTTTTGTCAAGTGATTTGCAGAGGCCCAGTGAGGAGGCCCAGGGCAGGCGCCCCCAGGGCGCCCACCCAAGGAGGAACCTGCCCGCCTCTGCCCCACCTCTTGGGCCAGCGGGGCTGGCTTCCTCAGAACTAGGGCCTGCCCACCACTGGGCAGAGCACTTGCTCATCTGTAGAAGCCCTGCCACCCACTTCCCTGTACTCCCACTGAGCCTCCCTCTCTGTTTCTGTCCTCCATCACCCAGGCACTGATGCAGGTAAAGCTGTCTGTCCACAGCTCATAGGGAGGTACAAAGGCACCACTCCTAAAGGCAGCCGTATTTTCACGGAGGAAAAAGGAGACGCACATTTTAGTGAGCACTTGCTTCGTGCCAGGCCCCCCCTTGGCCCTTAGCACACGTGATCTCATCAACTCCACCACAGCTTCCTCATCTAAGAGACAGGTTCCGGGGGTGGGGTGGGGAGAGAATGTCCTGTCTATGGCCAAGCTGAGCCAGGCCAGTGCCAGCTCTTTCCACTGTGTCGAGCTGCCTTGACCCTGTGTCTATATTCAAGCAAAAAAGCAATCTTCAATCTGAGGAGGCTCACAGGCACCTCAATAGCCCAGCAAGATTCTCCACTATCAGATGCTGCCGTTTGGAAGGGAGGAGAGAGGCCAAGGGCTTGGGCCAGGGCCAAGGCCAGAACAACTAGGGCTGATCTTCACTACCTGATCTTCTCCCTGAGGAAAGAGCCCTCCTGACCTCTGGTTCAGGGGGAACCTCTGTTCTCTTGAGTGGCCTGGGAGCCAGTACAGTCTTCAGCCTGCTGGACAGGGGCCTAGCGGAGCAAGAGTTAGCAGAGTGGGCCAAGGGACCAGGTGGACCACAGCACCGCCTCCTCCGAGGGCGGGTCAGGAAGGACTGCAGGGAGCCTGGGCCGGCCGGCACCCCAGCCAGCACACTCTCCAGTGCCCTGGGCACATTGAACAAGCCATCAGCAGTACTGTGGGGTGAGCCAGGTGCCAGGAGGCAGCAGCACTTTAGACTTCAAAGCCAGCCAGTGCCCCTGGTGGCGTCTGTGTGTTTACACTTGGTTGGGCTGATGCCGCAGGCTCCTTGGCCCAGCCCTAAGGCCTTCCCCATCCAGCGCCAGGGTGCCAGAGCCAGGGTAGTCGGCATGCATGGCCTGATCCCACCACAGAAAAAGTGCGGGTATCAGCGTCTCGCCACCACCCGAGTTGGGAACCCAGGCATCTGTGCCTGAGGAAAGTCCAAGTAAATAGCAGCAAGGAGAGCCACCGCTTAACAATGGCCTAGTGTGCCAGGAACAGCACTCGGCATTTTATATGTACTCGTCTCCCCGCCTTCCACCAGCCCATGGAGTAGGGAGGATAGCCCCTATTTTTCCAGGAAGGGTGCTGAGGGGAAAAGACTCCCCCAAAGTTTCACACCCACTCAGGGCCGTTCAGCATCCCCTGGGGCCTTGGCTGGAGCCCGAGGTCCCTGGGCCCTCAAGGCCTCAGCCCGCAGACATTGCCATACTTGGTTCTCCTCCCTCCTCTCCTCTAGTCCTGGTCTCAAGGAGGCACCCTCTTGGTCCTGTGTGGCTGCTTCCCCGACCTGCCACGTCCTGGGACCCCACTTCACAATTAGTAGCAGGCCAGCCGGGGTAGCTAAGGTGTAAGGTGGGCCCAAAGAGATTTCTGAGTAGGCAGTGGCAGGACCACCTTAGTTTCTCAGAGAGTGATGTGGGCGGAGGTGCACAGGCTGCTAGGGCAGGGAGGGAGGAGAGGAGGGCCCCTGGGGTGTGGCAGCAGTCGGAGGTGTGAAGTGGACCATGGCAGGGCAGGCCAAGTGCACAGCACTCCGCGTCCTCGGCACTGAGCCCTCGGTGGCCCCACCTTTTCCCATGCAATTGTTACAAATGAGGAAACAGGGCCCCAGAGAGTAAGTGGCTTCCGTCAGGCCAGACTACTCGACTCAACCTGGGGTGCCCAGGACCTGGGAATGCAGGCTAGGTGACAGGGGACAAGGTTGGGGACCTCATGTGGACACCTGTCTGTAGGCTGCCCTGGCAGGCCCCACTCAAAGGATTTCTCCAGCACAATCTGAATGAAGCTTCAGCCTCCCCCAGGCCCCAACCTGCTGGTGGCTTTGGTGGTTGGCCCACATACACCTTGGAGCTGCCTTCTGTCCTCCAGCTGCCAGGCACCCTGGGCCAGAGGGCCCTGTTTCCGTGCCTCTGCAGAAACAGTGCCTGGCTCTGGGACCTCCACCTCCCAGTCTGACCAGTCACAAGGCACAGCTCAAAGGTCATTAACTCTTTGTAATTTTCCCGTACAAGACCACCTCCTCCCACCTTAGCAGAGTCCTTGCCCCTCTCCTGCTTCCTGCGGCCCTCTGTAGGCCCTCTGACCAGGCACATGTCTCCCCCATACAAAGGCCATGTTGCCTGTGACACTCAGCCTGGCTCACTGAGAGAGGAGCAGCTGGTTTAAATCCACACGTGGCTGGGATACAGGGACCTCTGGAGCATGGCCCAGGAGCTCCACCCCAGCTTAGAAACACCACCCTTTATTTTCACCAGATCTTTGCACACCTGCAAAGAAAGATTCTTTACCTAACCGTTTTCTTTAAATACCGACGCTTAAAAGAGAAACTTCACATGGTACCCTAGAGAGAAAATGAGAGTCGCCATAAATAGGAACCTGATGGTAAAGTAAATACAATTAAAAAAATGAATTGGATCCTAGTCACAGACTGTTGATACTGGAAGGATCTATCTTGGCCCTGTTTTCTGCTTGTTCAAAAAGCAGATCAGCATGTAAGAGATGGGTGTTAAAGTCACCTTCAAAGGAATCTAGGACTTACTTTGCGATGTAATCAAGGGACCAACAAAACAAAACAAAACAAAACAAAACAAAACAAAAAACAAACCACACACACACACACACACACACACACACACACACAAAACAAAAAACCAAAAAAAACCTGAAAAAGAACAAAGTGATTACTAAGGGATTCTACATTGTAGAACAGTATGGGAAACAGCCTTAACCAAATGAACAGCAACCTACTGCTTGCCAATTTCCAAGCAGCAAATGTATGAAAGAATAAACAAATGATCACACACACACACAACATATATCTATGTATCTATATCCATTCTTCATTTCTACTTTTAATGGTTCATGATTTCTACTTTTGAAAATCTACTACCGTTTTCTCTGTGGCCACAGGTACAACTAGAATCTAAGGCCCACAAGCACAGGGATTTGGCTCTTATTTACCGTTATACCCCCAGCCCTGAAAACAGCACAGGGTAAGTGTTCCACAAATGTTTTTTGAGTGACTGTTGCTGAATGCCCAGTTTTGTAAATGTTCCACAGAAAAAAGGAGAAAGGGTATTTTCTCTGTCTGAGGGATATAAGCGTTTTTATCTATTTAGAAATCAAGTGTAGGAATTGTGTTACACCTCTGTGTCCTTCCTTACCTGTTGTTTAGCGGGCCTGTCCAATTCTGGAACCTGCATTCTAATGTGCCCCACTATAATTATCACTCCTTTTTTTTTTTTTTTAACCAAGTTCTCCTTGAATTTCTAACAGATTTTGTCTTTATATGTTTGGCAGGTGCAAGTTTGTAACCATGCCTTTATCATTACATGGTATCTCTCTTTATCTTGGTAAGTATTTTTGTCTTAAATTCTAGCTTGTCTGAAATTAGCATTACCACTCATACTTTCTTTTTGTTCACAGTCTCCTGACATTTCTCTGTCCGTCCTTTTATTCCTAACCTTTGTTTACCATTGCATGTTTCCTATAAATAGCATATTACTGGGTTTTGTGTTTTAATCCAATCTATCATACTCTGTACTACAGAGGAGAATTTGGCCATTCACGTTTAGTGTAATGACTAACACTCTTATTCCTCCTGTTTTTGTCATTATTTATGAACAATGTTTTTGTTTCCTTCATTTTTGTTGGTTTAATCAAATTCATTCCAGATTTTCCTTTGTGTGTGTGGAAGTGCTACACTTTCCTGGTCCATTCATAGCTTCTTCCCCTTTCTCTGTGCTTATAATCTTATACATTTTTCTATACTTTTACCTGAAAACAGGATACTAAGCATCTCCCTCACCACCATATACTCTAATTCCTTTCCCCAAGCCCTCCCTTGAGAAAGGCTAGGCCTTTAGAACACCTTCACTTCCCTTCTTCTCCCCTTCAGGTGAGACCTCTGGAGTGTTTCTAGTAACCTGAACTCCTTGCTAGGACCTAATTCCTGAGGAATGCAGAGAGAGTAGAGTACTTGTGGTTGTAGATGGTGATTAGATTTTCCTTGCAGGATGCTCAATCTGTTTCAAGAGTCATATTTACCATTTAGACCAAATGTGATCAGATAGCTAGAGGCCCAAATTCTGCCCAGTATCTGTTTTTGTACGGTCTTCAAGCTAAGAATGTTTTTTCTGTCTTCTAATGGATTGAAAAACATCAAAAGAAGAACATTTCATGACATATGAAAACTATAAGAAGTAAATTTCAGTGTCCCTAAATAAACTTTTACTGGCCCCTCACCACACCAACTTGTTCCTACCTTGGTGCAGCTGCTTTTGTGCCACAGTGGCAGAGTTGAACAGTTGTGACAGAAACCTAGGAGCTGCTGGGTGCAGGAACTCTGGGATGGCTCCACAGCGTCTCACCTGGCTACATGTTTTATTTATTCATTTTTATTACCAGTGCATAGGCGCCATGTCAAAACAGGACAAGTGGACTTCAAATGTCACACTTTCAACAATGCTCAGTGAGGTGTGGATTATTATTTTGTCGAATCACATGGCAAAGCTCTGTGTTTGTTACTGGCTGTGTTAATAAAATACAGCATACACTGACATCAGAATATTGCCAGCTCACAGAAAAAGAAAATGAGATGATTTCAAGCAGTACATCTCATCACGGCAGAATTTCTTCACAAAACGGCAACAGAGAGAGAGAGAGAGAGAGAGAGACAGAGACAGAGACAGAGAGACAGAGAGACAGAGAGAGAGAGAGGATATAAAGCTATAATCAAAGTAAGTTTCCAAGTGGCTCATTTGTTAGCCAAGCAAAGGAAAGCCATTTACTGGTGGTAAGTTAATTAAATTGTGTTTGATTGCAGCAACTAAAAAAAAGTATCCAGAGAAAACAAGCTTATTGAAGATGATTAGATTTGGGGCAAGACCAGTTGCTTGGTTGTGTCCTACAGGCCACAGACACTCAAAACAACAGCAATGAGTGTGGCCACATCTACAAGGGAGCCTGACCCATCTTTCGATGTGAGCAAGTGAAGCAGAGCACAGAAGGAAGAGAAAACCTGGGGAGGGCAGATGGCTGGCCCCTGTATGGGCCATGCACTGTCCGCAGCATTGTGTATTTACTTCACTCTGTCACTTTCTTTCTAGAACTTACTACTACCTGAAGGCACCTAAGGTACTGTTCCTTGTCAAGTCTCTCCCATGAGAACAAGCACTCTGTCTTGCTGTACCTGCAGTGCACAGCATACACAGGAGCTGAGGAAACATCTGAATATATGAATGAAGAGCGTGTTTTAGGCAATGAGCCCAGGACTGTATGCCTTAAGTCTGTCCAGGTGGAAAATGTTTATTCAACACACATCTATAGAGGGCTGGGCCTTCCTTGATTATAAACAGAGGAGGTCTCAGAGGCCCAAGTCGAGCTCCCAGAAAGCTGACTGGGTTTTGCAGAGTAGACACAATGAGTTTGCCCAGCATCATGGAGCAAGGGCTGGGAATTGGTTCACCACGGTGGTGAAGAACCTGCCCAGGAGACTGGATTTAATCTTTTCAAGATGGCTTGGCCTCCTGGAGATGTCTTTGAATGGAGACATGCCTAGGGACGGGTGATAGCTGTGATGTGTCTAGGAATTTTTCAGAGGCAGGCAAGCACAGCTGGGAAAAGATCAGCACTGGGTACTCCCTGCCCTTGTCAACCACACCCAGCAGCCAGCTTGGCTCTTAGTTTCCTCCCCAAACATGCCACTTCCAGCAGTCCTGGCTGCCTCCTGACAGGGACCGGGGCGGCGGAGGGAGGGAGGTCTCTGTGCTTCAGAGAGGAACAGAAGTCCTGGGGAAAGGATTGGAATATCATTCTGGGACTTTAAGGGCTAAACTAATAACAATAAGACAGCAAACACAGAGTAGGAGCCAAGCACTGATCTCGGAACCTTCATCCACTCCCCCAGCTCACCTACATCTCACCCCATGGTGCAGTGCTGTGAAATTCTCCGGACACAGGGAAGTCTCATGACCAGCCCATGTTTCCACACTAGGAGGTGGTCAGGCTGGGACTGAAGCCCAGGCCTGCACATCTGACGGGTCTGCTGCAAGGCAAAGGCTGTGGCCAGCCAAGCTATCTGAAAATCTCTGTACACTCTGAGTCCTGCTCAAAGCAAACAGGGTCGCCTCTTGGAATAAACCAGGCCTGCTGGTTAGCTACACGAGGAAATCTTCCTCCTTCCCCTGAGCTGGACTCAACTCTCGCATATGAAGCCACACGCTATTGTGGCTCTTTCAAAATGACCCTGAGAGGAAAACTGCTTGCTCCACAAATGAGTGAGGATGGTGAAAGAAAATGGCTGCACAAGGCATACGGTGGTTACGTGGCATAGCCAGGGTTTGAGCACAGTCCGTGTGACTCCCAAGGTCAATGCCTTACCAACCTTACAAGGAAGGAAAGTCTCCCACCAAGGAGGCTCCAGTTTCTTAAGAGCACCCAAGCCTCTCAACTCACTGGACAAGAATCGACCTGACATGCTGGAAAGGTAAGGACGTGGAGGCCGGTAAGGGCTGGGATCCAATCCTGACTTTACCATCCTGTGACCTTGGGCAGGTCACTTCACCTCTCTTGAGCTAGCTTCTAGTGCGACTGCCTTTGTAGAGGCACCCTGGTGGCCTGAATTCAGAGTCGGAAGAAAATGTTTTTTCGAGTAACTTTTTGTTTTGTTTGAATTATGTTTCATCGTGCGCACATATTACTTTTCTCAATTAGTTACATATAATTTTAGGAGGAAGAAAGTGATCTATTTAATACTTTTTTGCAAAAGTACATATAGGAAAAGTAATAACTTCCTCCCTGGATTTATAAGGATTTAAAATAATGTATGCAGCTAGTAATGGCACACAATAGGTGCTGCATAAAGAGAGAAGGGATAATGTGGAGGGAAGCAGGGGGCGGGTGTATTCCTGGGCCCAGAAGGGAACCTGTGGCACAGAGGTCCCCGGCATCAGGACAGGTGTCCACTCAGCCAGAGCCTTAAGGGGCTGGTAGGGGGAGCCTGGGTGCCTGTTCCCTTACTTCCTTGCAGGAGCCTGGTCTCAGGTCCCCTCCACACACATCTACAGCCCCACCTGAAGCCAGCCCCGGTTGGAGGGAGCCTTTCCACTTAGGGTATCTTTGCGGGATCTGCTGACTGCAAGTCTAGGGCTCTTGTGCCTTCACTTCTGGCCTCCATGGATTGAGCAGGAAAGGGTTGGTGGCCCCAGGGATGCCCCAGGTTGGTGGCAGGGCCTGGGTCAACTCACCTCCTGGGTCCTCCCCACTGCCCTTAGGAGGCAAGAGTCATTTGATAATATGTCCAAGCCCACATGTCTCATTCTCAAAGGAAGTAACGGCTCCTCCCCCACCAATGGGCCTCTGTGGGCAATTAGACCTGTGAGCTCGCCAAGTGGGGCATTACTCCATGACAGATACTTCCCCAGAGAATAATTACACTTCATAATACTGCTAATAAACAAAGCTAGACAAACGAGCGACGTGCACTTTATCACCTTTGTCTTTAATCAGCATCGCAGGGCTGGCCCAGGGCTGATGGAGCCCTTGAGTGGCCCCACGGTTGGTCCTTGACCCCTCCTGGTGGCCCTGGAGTTCAAGCTGCCACTGTAAAGATGAGGAAACCAACATCCACAGAGGGACAGGCCCTGTCCAGAGAACAGCAGAGGGGGATGCAACACGGCTCCAGCTCCCAGACTCACACAGGGCAGCAACGCAGGGTGACCACACCTGCCTGGCAGAGTGGGCAAGGCTGGCCTTGAAGTGGGAGCCCTGAGTTAACAAAGCTGAGGATCCCGAGTTTCAGACCGATATGAGCAGGTAAGTAAGAAGCTTCTACTGTTTCCCTCATCAGAGGGCAGGTCTCGATACAGGCAGGAGAAGAAGGGGCTGAGGTCAGAGGGCAGGTCTAGATACAGGGCCTGACCACCGGGAAGAAACCCAAGACAGGGAGGAGGGGAGTGGGGGTTTCCACTGTGACAGAGAGTACCAGAGGAGAACGAGATCTGGAAGATCTGGGGATCCGAAAGAAGGGAAAGAGACAGGTGGCAATGGAACCCCAACACTGTCCGGTGCCCAAGGCCCTGACACTTTCTCCTGAGTGCCTGCTTGGTAAGGATCAGACACCATGCTGGAGCCTAAGCTGACGTGGGCAGGGCTGTACCAGGAGGGGTGACCCTCATCTTGCTAAGAAATAGAACTGCAGGCCTGCTGAGAGCCTCAGGGTAGACCCCACTGGAGCCTAAGTCCCCAACACTGGGGCCTTATCACCACCGCGCTCACCTGGCTCAGAGACAAGTCCCAGGACCACCCACAGCCACCCCTGCCCCACAGGGGCGCACATCCAGGGAGCAAGGTTTAGACATTCTTCACCCATGTCTTCAAGGCCCAGGAGGCAGGGATTCCCAGTGAGACCTATAGGGACAGACAAAGTGGGTGGGCAGGGCCCACCTGACAGGAGGTAATCCGAGGATTTCTGAACCCTTTCAGGCTCTAGGACACCCTCATGAAAGGTCTGGGAACCATACTGGTTCACCCACATCTAAAGACCTGCCTCCAGTGATGGTGACAGGGACCCCAGGAAGCCAGCAGCCCGGGGCCTCCTGCCATGTCACCTTCCTGTACCTTTCCACCTCTTGCCCTCTGGCACCCCCTTCCCCAACCCCACAGGCTGAGGACATGCTTGGCCAGGCCTGCCCTGCACTGACCAGCCGTGCTCTCTCCTTTGATACGATTGGCTTGGGGCAGACCCAGCAGCCACTCTGCCAGATGGAGGCTCAGCCCCCACTGAGGCCACGAGAGCCAGGGCCTGGTCATCAGGCTGTCAGGGGCAGGGCCCAGTGCCCTATCTGAAGTTCAGGGAGGCCACTGATACACTGGCTTCTGGCCCAGCTGAAGTGCTGCTGTCTGGACCCGGACTGAGTGAGGGCCAGGGCTGCCCTGCCCTCCTCTGCCAAAGTAGAGGGTAGGGGTGGCTGGTTGGGGGCAGGTGAGGTGGAGCTTGCCGACCTGAGTTCAGGCCCCAGCTCTATGACCACGGGCAGAGAGAACCCAGGCCACTTGACCACACGGGGCCTCAGCTTCCTTGTTCAAAAACCTCAGAAGTTGGGACCAGAAGGCTGCTAAGGTCTTCCTGCTTCTCATTACGGACCCCAACCATGCCCACCCTGGCCATCCGAGCCTGACAAGGAAGGGTGATGGTCTGGAGTACTTACCCGCTCCACGAGGCCATGCTTGTGCTTGAGCTTATATACTTTCAGCCTGGGCAAGAAACTCTCGGCATAGTCCTTGTCCTCCAGCCCGTGGAGCAAGATGCCATGGAAAGCCAGCCGGCACGTGTTGGCATGAATGTCTGCATCTAGCCTTGAGCCGATCACTAGGCACAGCCGAGGACAGGTGACAGGCTTCTCAAACTCCACGAGGGCCCACTGCTGCCGAGGACAGTGGCCTACCGTGGCCTGGCCCGTCTTCTTGTCAGCCTCGCCACTGTCTGTCACCTCTGGTGCCAAATCCTTGCTTAGGTACTGCTCCTGGAAGAGGTATTCTCGAGAGAAGTCGAAGGAGTCTAGCACAGGCTCATGGTCAAAGCTATCAGGGGCAGGGCTGAAGAACATCAAGCGGCCCATCACCGTCTCATGGCCCACTGTGATGTGGAACTTGGCCTTGGTCTGCAGGGGCCCCCGGAAGTACGGGATCTTCTCCACAGAGATGAGGGCTGCATGGACAGTGTGCAGTGACTCGGGGGCACACACCAGGCCACGCTCCAGCAGCTTGGGGTCAAACTGGGTGACACAGATGCCCAGTCGGTCTCCCTGCATAGCTGACGAGACGGGCATGTGAAACATCTGCATGGACTTCACCTTCTTCACCACCTGGTGTAGCAAAAGAGAAAGCTCATGAAACAAAGAGCCTTGAGGCAAGAGGGAGGGGCTCCAGCTGGAGAAGTCCCTGTCCCAGAGCTGCCAACACTCACCTGGCACCTGGCATGCCAGCCTAGGGGAGCACTGGGGTGGTCAGATTCCCCTTGGCCACAGCAAGCTCCACCCTGCAAACATGGGGCCCGGGTCCACACAGCACACTAGTCCAGCATGTGGGGGGTAGGCACAGCAGCCAAGTCCTGTGCTACTGTAGCTCCCTCCGTCGTTTGAGTCCCCGCTCTGCCCCAGGCTCCATTCCAGCACTTTCTTGCCTTGAGCCCTCTATACAGGCTCACCACTGCATGCAGAACGCACCCCCCACCCCCAGGTCCTCAGCCTGCCAAGCCATGACCACCTGTCCTTGAAAACCTGGACCAAACACCACTGCTCTGGAAAGTCTGCCCTGACCCCCAGCGGGCAGGATCTGTCCCTCTCCAGTGCTACCCCAGCCCCTCTGAGTCATACACAGACTTCTCTGCAGTCAGGGCCCACTCTGCACCAGCCTGCCTGCTAGCCTGTGGGCTTCTCCAGGGCAGGCCACTCCTCACTCCCTAGACACACAGTCACTGGGGGACCGCAGTGTGCCAGAGACCGTTCTAGGGGTATGAATAGAGTGAGAAACAACAACCAAACTATAAACACATCAAATGAACTAAGTCTATATTGACAGAATTAACATAAAAATCTTATGTGTAAATATAACAATAATTACATATGTATATAACATAATTACTTATGTACATTATATATAGCATACTATATTATACATAGCATATGGCATATAATATAGTACATGTAGTATACCATATTAAATATATATGGTATATATAATACTATACTATACATATTACATATAGTACACCACATTATGTATAATATGTGTTCACATATAACATCTAGAGAAGGCCCAGGGTTGGGGAAAGGTCTGGCTTTTCGGAGCGGTGGTCAGGGAAGACTTCTGTACAGGTGATGTCTGAGCTATCACCTGATGATAAGAAGTTGTGTGAAGGTCCAGGAAAAGATAGTTCTGCACAGAGGAGCTGATGAATGTACAGGCTGGGACAGAGGTTCCGTGAGTCTGAGAAATAAACAAAGAGGCAGGAGGGCTGTAGCAGGGAGGGCAGGGAGGGCAGGGAGGACAGGGAGGGGAGGCCGGGCAGGCCGGAAGTCACCGAGGAGTTTAGGCAAAGGAGTAACCTGATCTTATCTCTGTTTGGAAACCATCACACTAACTACTACACTGGGCAGATCTCTGCACCCACAGTTTGTAAATCAGGAACAGACATAGGAAAGGCTCTAATAAACGTTCATGAAATCAATGGACATTCCTACTAAGAGCCACTGTCAGAGAGGAGATGAAATCACATTCACAGATTTCTGCTTAGTGCAGCAAAAAGATGGGTAATAGATTTCAGAAAACCTGCCATCAAAACTTGTTAAATTAAAGACACTGGCCTTTAGGTCTCAAGCATCCCCATCTACAAAGCCTGGGTATGTGGAACACTCTCTTTTTCCCTGGATAAAGGGAGAATGCTGAGCTGATACCGGGCGCAGGAGGCCAGGCCCTTTCCTGGAGAGCCATAATACTCAAGTGTTTGTTTAAAGATCATTAACTACCTAACCACGAGGTCAGGGAGCAGAGAAAGTGAGAAGTGCGGTGTCAAAAGCCACAGCCAAGATCAATCAAAGAGAAACATAAAACACCTCTAAAATGGTCTACAAGGGCGACGGGAAACTAAGATTTTCAGGAATGCATCTCAGAGTAACTGGAGAATATTATCTTACACTAAGCGTCTGCCCAGAGAGGCAGGCCCCGAATCGCAACTCTTCCCTTGAGGCCCGTGGCCGCCTGGTGAGCTGTCCTCTGGCCCCCACCCCACCCCACTCCCTTCTCCAGGCCGCCTTTCTCAAACACATGTTGGATGATGCAATTCTTTGGCACCAACCTCTACACGGGCTCCCCTGCTCTGCACCACTGCTTTCAAACCTCTTGGGCGTAGCTGTAGTGAACAGGACGATCCTTTGGTCAACTGAAATTCTATGGGAGGATCGGCCCTCTGGCCGCCACCCCCCCATCAGGTGAGCTGCTCAGGGTGGATAGGGGCTCCTGCACCTCCTGACGCCCTCTGTGCTGCCCCACCAAGGACTTCGGCTTGCCTGGCTTTCCCGCATGGCCTTCCCTGGAGCCTCCCGCAACACGGCCTGCCTCGGCAGCTCTCTTCCTGGCCCATATTCTTCCAGCACCTCAAGCCCCAACCAGGGCAAGCTTGAGCAATTCCCTACATACAGAACCCCATTCCCTACATACAGAACGCAGGGCCCTGTATGCCTCTGCGTTTTGCCCGTGAGGCTCCTTCTCCCCAGGACTTCCTCCACCTGAAATTCCCATTCATCCCGAAACTCTGGCTCTCAGGGTACCTCCTGGCATGGCATCCCTGCCTGCTCCAGACTGAACTGGCTACTCTCCCTGGGTTGCTCTGAACCGGATGCACTGAGCTGTCATTGCTGCCTCATGGCTCTGCCAGTCTGTGCCTCTGTGTATCTACTGACTTAAATGACAATATAGTAAATACCTGTGGCCCCATCGTGCACCCTGAGAACTACATTACCAGTAAGTTCCATCTCCTTCTGTGCTCCTCCCCCACCTAGCTCTCCTGCCTGCCCACCAGCTGGAGGCAACCATTCTCTTGAATTTGGTGTGTGGCATTCCTTTCTTTATATATATATGTGTGTGTACATGATTGAGCAGAGACTCACTACATATGTAGTACATATGCCTAATCAATACTTTGCTTTGTTTTCTGAGTTTTTGAACTTCGGAGTTCGTGTCCGTGCTGCCTACACCTGCAGTTCATTTGTTGCTGATGCCGTCTGGCACAAGGCACGCACCGACCCCCATTCACTCTTCTATTGGTGTGCACATGGGTCGTTTCCAGGTTTTCGCGGGAAGAGGATGCAATGAATGTCCTCTCACACAGGAATCCTGCCTGGTGCACGGTGCTAGGAGGGGTTCTGGAAGACACGGGCCCTGGACCAGAACTGCTGGGTCAGGGGCGACTGCTCGTGTCTCCTAGATAAATAAAGTATCAATGTACACTTCCACCACAGGCTGGAGACTCTCAATGGATATAGGTCTTCTCCAACATCTGGCACAGCCAGATTTCTTCATTTTTGCCTGTCACATTTTTTTTTTTTTTTTTTTTTTTGCCTTTTAAATTCTGAAGCCAGGGGCCATGTTCCTACTGCTGCATCCTCAGTGCCTAGCACAGAGGGTGGCTGAAAATGCTGCTTATGGCAGACCCAGTTACACACCCAGCCCATCGGAAGAGAATGGCTGCATCTGATTCTGGAAGAGAAATGCCTCCCGTGGCAAAAACACACCTGGCAAAGCACGGAGCTGAGACTCCAGACTGGCCGGGGCCTGAGCGGGATCCTTGGGTTTATGACACTTCCTGTGACAGAGGGCTCAGGGCCTTGTGCCACCCTGCCAGCCCCCACCCCCACCATCAAGCCCATCTGTAAGCAGGCTTTGTCACAGGCATGTTCTCTTTTCAACGGGGCTTGTGTTCTTAGGACCGAAATGTTAAAGAATGCCTTAAGAGGGCACTGGGAACAGCAGAAAGACAAATAACTGTGCAAATCAAGATTTTGAGGGCCCAGACAGGAAACTGTGAAACCGATAAAGCTGGGGGACAGGGTGGCATGGCACTACTGTGGGCTCTCCTGCGTGCACGCAGACGGCATCGCCCACACGGACCTATCGCCAAGCCCACGTTTACAGGGTATCCTTTAAGAACGTAAGATCCCATCTAGGACACCAAAACACACGGGAAAGTAGTTTTGCCAACTCAAGAAGGGGAAAAAAACGGCCTTTCATTTTCTAGCCAACTCTGAGGGATTCCATCCATCCATTCAACAACTCACTCATATTTACTAATATCCAAGGGGAGTGGTGGCACACTGTGTGTGCATTCACTCAACACGTATTTATCAAGTTTCTCTCATGTAGCAGGCCCAGGCCCTGGAATGATACGGGGTGAACAGAATGGACTCTGGAGTCTACCGTTGGGGGCGGGGGAGACGTTAATAAAATCATCAATTAATAAATTCAGAATTACAAAACCATGGAGAGGTGTTATGAGAGAGAATAGCTGGGGGATGTAATCCTTCCTGGGTCATCAGGGAGGGCTTCCCTGAGGAGGTGGTACTAAAGCTGAGACTGGAGGGAAGAGAAGAAACCACCCATAGGGGATCCAGGCAGAGGGAGCAGCAGAGCAGGCCTGAGGCCCTGAGGGGGGAAAGAACATGGCCTGGTTGAGGGACTGAAAGGCGATGGGCTGGCTGGCTGGCAGGGAACCGGCCAGGGGCAGCGGCATCGGGATGGAGACACAGGCCCGCCACCTTCACCGTGGGAAGGACAACAGAAGCCCCTGGTGGCAGTGGTGACCTGGGGTTGAGCATAAGAATAACACCTGCTATGCATACTTTGAAAAGGTCACTTTGGCTACACGGTGTGGAGAAGCCAGAAAGGACACAGGGAAACCAGCAAGGAAGCTACCCCAAGAGTTCTTTACGCAGTACATTGTGGGGATGTGCTGATAGACTGGACATGGGGACGATGGAGACACGCTCAGATGGACACTGAGGCTCCGGCTGGAGGAACAGCCCAACGCTGAGGTGGGGAGGGGCAGCTAAGTGACCTGTGCCCAGGAGAGGCCTGCGAGGCAGCTGAGGAAAGGCAGCAGGCCTTGGGTGAGCACAGAGGTCAGAGCTCCAGGAGACGTGGAGGCTGCAGGTGGAGGCCGGGGACTAGGAGAAGGCGGCTCACGCACCTAACTGCCTCTGGCCTTTTTCCACCTAGACGTCTGGTCGTCTCAGAAACGGCAGCTCTGCGCTTCTGGTTGCTTGTGTGAAAACGGTGGGTTCCCCCTTGACTCTCCTTGTTCTCTCATACCCTACCCAGCCATCGGGGGCTCTAGCAGGCCTCACCTTCCAAACAGGGCCGGCACCTGAGCCCCTCCCTCTGTAACCACTGCCCGTCCTGGTCTCAGGCCCACCTGGCTTTGGCTATTGCCCCTTTCCCTGCAGCCTGTTCTCCATAAAGCGGCTTAAATATAAGATATGACTCTGCAGTTTCACCTCTGAGCTCTCTAGTGGCTTCCCATTTTGCTCTGTAAAACTAATGTCTTCGCTAGGACCCCAAGGCCATATAGTCAGCTCCTGTCATTTCTCTGACTTTATTAGCTAGGTTTCCACCCTCAGCCCCCATTCAAGCCAGTTTAGTCACATCAGCCTTCCTACTTCTTGCTCCCGGAACACATCAAGCTTGCTCCTACCTCAGGGCCTTTGCACTTGCCAGTGCCTTTGACTGGGATGTTCTTCCCCATACACATTATTTCTCTTTTCCTTATTTCCTTCCTATCTGCTCAGATGTTTCTTTAAAAAAGTTTTTTTAACGTTTATTCATTTTTGAGAGAGACAGCAATCAGGGGAGGGGCAGAGAGAGAGAGGGAGACACAGAATCAGAAGCAGGCTCCAGGCTCTGAACTGTCAGCACAGAGCCTGATGTAGGGCTCAAACTTGGAATGGCAAGATCATGACCTGAGCCAAAGTCAGATGCTTAACCAACGGAGCCACCCAGGTGCCCCTCTGTTCAGAAGTTTCTTTATCAGAGTCCATTTTTGGGGCACCTGGGCGGTTAAGTTGGTTAAGTGTCTGACTTCGGCTCAGGTCACGATCTCACACTTTGTGACTTTGAGCTCCACATTGGGCTCGCTGCTGTCAGTGCAGAGCCTGCTTTAGATCCTCTGTCCCCCACTCTCTCTGCCCCTTCCCCACTTGTGCTCTCGGTCTCTCTCAAAGTAAATAAACTTTATCAGAGTCCATCCTTGACTCTGTAATAAGAACTCCTCATTCCTCTCTATCTTCTTTTCTGTGTTTCACTCTTCTTCATAGCACTCACCACTAGCTGACATATATATTTGTTTACTGACTGTCTCTCCCACGCTGGAATGTAACCTTCATGAGGGCAAGGGGTGTGTTTTTATTTTTTAATTTCTGTTTCTATCTCCAGTGCCCAGCGCAGTGCCTGATGTATGGAGGACCTCAACACATGGTTGTGGACGGAACGAATGGAGCCATGGATGGGCGCGGCATTGTCTCTGCCCTCAGGGAGCTCTGGTCTGGGTCTGGGGTGTATACAGCCACAAAGGCCCATGGAAGTACGCACCCACACTGTGGAGTAGGGCTAGCCCTGAGGCTGGCTAGGAGTTGGAGGTTCCAGACAACCCAGGGGGAGGAGCCTTCCAAGCCTCTCCCAGGGACTCAGGTTTCCCTGGCAGGGCACAGTTAGAATGGCGGCAGAGAAGGCAGGTGGCAGAGTGGGGAGGTCACTCTGTGTGGGACCACCAGTCAGGCCCATCCCCTGAGCTCGGCTCCCAGCAGGGACAGCGGCTGCTGAGTCTCTTCCCCTTGTCCTTCCCCTCTTTCCGGCCCCAAGCACTTCTGGGGAAGGGAGGATGGACCCAGGGAGAAAGGGAGGAAGGAATACATCAAGCAAGCAAACAATTTTTAAAACTCAAGTTCATGCTTGCTAAGCAGTTTGGTCCTTTCTGACTAACAAAGAGGCTTTGCCATCAACTGGGTCAAGTTATTCTTCATGAAAACCCTACGAGGCAGGTCAATATTTTTACATTCAATTTTATGGATGAAGAAACAGAGGTTTTTGATGTCTCCAAGGTCACAAAGCAAATCGGGTGAGACTTGGGACAATGAATGCGGGGACCGTAAGGCAGGCCTGACATCCCACGGCCCGGTCTCTGGATCAGATGAGCAGAAACTGTGCCTGGGTGGCTGGCGCTAGGGGCAGAGTGGCCCTGCCCTGCCAGGCTGCTCCAGGTCCGGAGGACCAACGATGTGGGTGCCCACGTGGTGGGAACCAGAAAGATGGCTCTAGGGAAGGGGCAGAGGGAAGACTCCACTGTGAGAGGGCCCTGCTCAGGTGTGGAAGGAAGCTGAGGGGAGGCCAGCCTGCCTGGGACTCGGGAGCGGTGGGGGCAGGGACAAGGACAGGGGCGGCCCCTTCCTCCCTCTGCCCAGGCCATTGCGGCTGCCCTGGCCATGGTCAGCAACAGCCTCCTCCTGGCCAAGCACAGAGGACAGCTTCAGACCTGGCTTCTCAACACCTTTGCTCCTCCCTTAGCTGCCTTTGTGTCTGTGTCTGGGCAGATACCCCTTCTGGTCTTCTGGGCATCTGAAGTGTAGTTTTCCAGCCTCTGAGGACTCTGTAGGGAACTGTACTCAGAAGGATCTGGTTTCTGTTCTGGAGACTACTAAAAACCTCCAATAGAAGTGACTCGAAGTAGAGATCATAAAGCATTCATCTCTGCTCTCCAGGACACCTTGCACGGAATAGTGGCACCTAACTAACATTGGACTTCATTGCTTCACTGCGTGATCTACATAGAAGTAAAGAAAAGAGACCCTCGACATTGGTTGGATGTCTACATGTGACGACGCTTTACAGAGCTGGGCCCATATCATTCCCAGAGCAACCTTTAGGTGGCTAACAGTGACCTCGTTTTACAGACAAGGTAACTGAGGTCCCAGGGGTTAAGACATTTATCCTCGGCATCCAGATACACCCACCATGAACGCCTAAATTCTTTCACTGTATCATGCCATAAAAACCCATCTACTCCACCCTGGAAGTCGAAACGAAATACGATCACTGCA
Source organism: Felis catus (assembly GCF_018350175.1). Lineage (NCBI taxonomy): Eukaryota > Metazoa > Chordata > Mammalia > Carnivora > Felidae > Felis > Felis catus. The sequence continues at coordinate 57,944,362 of NC_058369.1, forward strand.
GTGAAGTTCCCTGGCAGCATTCCTTCTGTGGGGTAAGAAACGGAGAGGCCCGACACCATCATAATAAACTGCAAAGGAACAGCAGTGTTGAGGGTCCTCCTGGTGTTCTACGGAATCAACAGATGCTTCGAAGAAGTGGACAGTAGCCTGTGCCTAGCAGTCTTTCTGATGTGCAGAGATTCTGTAATAATGGCACTGGCTGTAATGAGATTGGACCGCTATTATCCATTTTTGTTCCACTAATGAGCCTGGAAGCTCCTGGCTGTGCCAAAGGCGAGGGTCGGGGCCTTGCAACTTCATCATTACTTAATAAAATGTAAATCGGAGAGGAAAAGAAACACGCAGGGTTTGACACTAATAAGCTTACAGCAGGATCAGTTACTTCAATTCAAAGAGGTTCAGACCGGAGGGGGAGAAATGAAATAAGCTTTTAAAGACCAGCCTAGGTTTGGCTCCATCAGACCTAACCAGTTTTGTTTAATAAAGTTTCAATTTGGCTGCTCTCATTTCTCCCTCTTCTTCGAGCTAGGCCGGGTACAGATAAGGCATCCCCCCACCCCGCCTAATGCATTAATTGCATCTCACACAAAAAGCCAAACTCGGGACTCTGCACAAGGAGAGAGCAGCGTGGGCCCCTGGGGGCTGCCGGCACCTCCCCTGCCTGGTGCAGATCCTGGCTCCCCTGGCACCACCTGCGAGAGGAGAACGGCACATGGGTCCTGCGGACTCAGTTCTCACCCGCTTATTCTTCAGAGCAGCGAAAACCATTCAGAAAGGTACGGGGAATCAAATGACATCGTGACCACCTGTGTTCCCATCACCTGGAACTGACCACTCAGATCTCGTCATTCCATCCCGACATCGAGCTGAAGACCTCTAGTCCCACTTCCCTCCTCAGCTCCGTGTAGCAATTACTTCCATGAATTCTGCATGTGTCCTTCTATTTTATATACTTTGACCTGTGTGTGTATCCCTGAATAGTATATACGTTTATTAGTTCATACAAATGGTGCCATATTATTGCTTGACTCCTACCTGCCTCCTTCCTTCTGTATTCTATTTCTGGCATCTGTTCATCCTGGGAAATACAGATACGGAGAGAGCTGTGTATTTACCATATACTTATCTCAGCAGAGATACTGCTATCTCTGTACACATCTAGGTGATTCTTTTTGACGGCCGCGTGGTATGTCTTTATAGGAAAACTCCACCCCGTATCCATGCCTTTATTGACGGACATGGGTTGCTATTCTCGTTGCTATAAATGATGCTGCAGTGACCATTCCTACACACACGGACTTGTACACATATGCAGAGTTTCTCTAGCGTGGGTATCTGCATGGAAGACTGGTGTGGGGGACACATTCCAGTTTCACCAGGTCTTACCGACTGCTTTCTGCAGTGGCCGGTTGCCACCCCCACCAGCAGCGGATACCCTCGCCCGCACTTGGTACTGCAGGCTTTTTAACTGTTGCCAGGCTGATGGATTAGGCCCGGCGTCCCATTGCTGTCCTAATGTGCGTTTCTAGAGCCGGGCTCCTCAGAGTCCCTGCTGCCGCTAGGTCACCCAAGATAAAGTGGCGAAGAGCCTGCCAGGCCCCGGGGGCTGTGTGGGCATGCCCCCGAGCCCACACAGCTCTGGAGGAAGGAGCGATGCACGGGAGGGGCAGGGAGGAGACGAGGTGGAGGAGATCTGCGGAGGCCCCTCCTCGCCGTCCTGGGCTCCCTGCCTTCTGAGCACCAGTGCCAGAAAACGCGGTACTCGCGGCACTCGACACACTTCTCCTCCCACCTGGCTGTGTCTCTGAGGAACTGTGCTGGCCGACCAGAGGTGGGGTCTGTTCTATGCAAAAAAAAAATTCCACTGAGGCCTCAACAAAAGACCAATTGTGCCCTGGAGAGAGAGAAGAGGGAGCAAAGGAGAACTTCCTCTCAGAGACCCCTACTAATAAGGAATGCCCCCTCTGCGAAGGAAAAGAGGATCTTCAGGAGTCTGGGGACCCACAGGCCCCCAAAGGCCCAATTCGCCTGTCTGCATGTCTGTCTGCTCTGGCTCTCCCCCTCGCCCTGGACGCCCAGGCCAGGCTCCCACGCCCCGCAGTCAGCGCTGCCCAGGGCCCGCGTGCCTCGTCCCCACCCACGTACCTCCCCCACCGAGAGCAGCTCAGGTCACCTGCTCGGGCCTTGGAGCACCCTACAATGTTCCTCGCGGCACTCGCGGCACCTCGTCATATCGTCCACTACGTGCCTGCGCACTCTGTTGTTTTCTGTGGGGCTCCCACGCCACACGGACAGCTGCCCCCGCATAGGCCAGGTTTATTTTGCTCACCGCCGGTCTCCCACGGGGAGCCTGCCACACAGAGGGCAGCCAGGGAGGAAGGAATGGATTTGGTTTCCTACCACATGGCCCAGCAAAAGGCCCCTGCGCCTCCATGGCGACCTCCTCACAAACAAACCCTGGTTATGAACCTCCCAGTCGCTGCAACAATGGAGAACCGTAAAAGTGACAAGGGGCCTGCCAGGAAGCTTTATGCTCCTCCTCCCAGCCACCCTCCACGCATTTGTCATCCCATAAAACTTTAAATTGAATTACACCAATGTTAGAGTCTTCTGTTTTCCATACAACTGGGGCTTTAATTGTTTTTAACGACATCCCTGGGCTTTTTGGGGGGTAAGGAATCCTTGGGAGGTAAGCCAAGGGAGCCAGCTCTGTCCTCGGGGCAGGGCCAGAAAAGCTGTCTGCGGAGCAGCGAGCATGACCACACCTGTGCGTGTGGGCCTGTGCAGAGCACCCAGGCGGGCTTGGGTCTCAAAAGGGTCGGTCCTAAGGCTCCCTTGTCTGACAGCCCTCTGTGAGTGTCCCCTCTCCCCCATGGCCCCTGCTCCTGGGTGGGCACACCAGGCCCTGTGCTCTAGCTCGGGGCTTTGGGCAAGTTCCGTGACATTCCCAAGTTTCAGTTTCTTCACCGATAAAATGGGGGTAATACATCGTAGGCCACAGGGCTTCTGTGAAAGATTTAAGGAGTACCTAGTATCTAGCACCTAGTATCTAGTGGAGCACTTGGAATATGCCAGGTCTTCCATGAACATGGTGGCCCAGTCCCAACTCACAGTCCAGACCTCAGCCTCTGGCTTCTTCCTCATCCTTCAAGTTCCCACGGCCCATTAGTGGCAAATCCTGGAATTCATCTGCCCCATACCCACAGTTTCTTTCCATTTCTGGGCCTCATTTCCCACTCAGACTCCCCCCAACAGCCACCCCTTCCCCACGTTTCTGCCTGGCCACCTGCCTAGTACAGAGCACGGGTCATACAATGCCCTCGCTCAAGCCTGCCCGGGCTCCAGGTGTCTCGCTCCCTCTCTGCCTGGCACTCAGCCCAGCCCTCTGCTCCCGCCTGGCCTCCTTCCGTGTCTAGGCCCTGGCTCACTCCGAGCCTCTGCTCCTGCTTAGTTATCCACCTTTCACAGGGGGCATTCTTCGGGGTCTGCTGTCAATGTCATCACCTGCGTTCCCTCAACACACATTCTAGTAGCACCTGCTACCAGGCAGGCTTTCACTCAACACTGGGGACGTGGGGGAAGCCATGGCTCACTGGGGGCAGCAGACGTGTTAAGTACTATTTAGAACAGTGTGCTGAGTGCCATGAGAGGGACTCGGGAGGCCTGCAGAGAGGAGGTGACATCTGAGTCGGATTTTGAAGGGTGATGCCTGCAAATGAGATCAGGAGAGAGGGGACGGCATGGGGAGGGGGTTGTGAGGAGAATGCTAGGAGGTGCTGGCAGGCTTGGGCAGAGTTCTATGGGGTGGGGCTCAGAACGAGATGAAGGTGATGCCGGGGTAGGGCTTTGAGGGCCAGGAGGCCCCTCTTTCCATCTGTGTGTCTTGTCCTGATGGGCAGGGTCTGCCGATACAGAAGGGATTCAGGAAGAGCTTGTGGAACTGAGTTCCAGGAAAAACAAGGCTGGGCTTCTCACTCCCTGATACCTACCAGGGAGAAACCCGTGCACGCGTGCGCAAGATAAGACGGTCACTGCGGCACAGGTAATATCCACAGAGACTGGGCAGAGGCCCGAGAGCCCATCAATGGCACGTGGCAATGGACAATATGAAATGTCCATACTCACATGCACCGGCCAGGCTCCGTATGTAGTAACAAGGTGAGGCCAATACTGGGCCGAAACAAAAAAAGTGCAAGATCCACATGACACGATACGCTTACAAAATGGCATTACGTACTTTTACGTAAATATACGTGTACTGCATAGAGAAGGGTTTAAAGGATACGCTCAAAGGAATGAACAGGGGGCCTCCTCTACATGGGAGGCCAGGATGAGGTATGATAGAATGGTCCCTTTTTCCCCCTTAACTGAAAAGTTTCACTTTTGTTACATGGAGGCATTCATAAATTGGTTGTATAATTAAAAATTAATTCTTTAAAAATAAAAGACAGACATTTTAGTCAATTAAATTTAATAGAATCAGGTTCCAATCAATTCACTCAATGAAGACTGACAGTCTACTCTGAGCCAGACTCTGTGAGGGTGCTGGGCCAAGAGAAGCAAAAAGGGATGTGGATGGGGTGGGAGGGGCAGCAGGAGGAGGAGACACACTCTCCAGCCTCCCTGCTGAGTGCTGTAACCGCAGACTTGAGTCTCCATTTCCCCAGCAACACCCTGAAGCCACCGCCACAGGACGAGGAGACAGAAGGCCCCCTAACTAAAGTCTGGCCCAACCTACACTCTCCACATGGGGAGACCGAGGGGACTCTGGCGGAGGCCTCTGGCACAGAATGGAAGACTCTTGTCATTGTCCCTAAAACCTGTGGAAACAGCCATGCCACCTGCCAGGATGGGGAGGACAAAAGAGATGGCCCAAGGCTCTGAGTTCCTACAAAATAAAAGGGAAGAGTGGCACAATGTGAGACGCAGCCACTCAGAACAACCCCAGCTCTGTGCAGCATCCAGCCGGAGGACTGGCTAGCAGGAGGGGCAGCCCCGGGCCAGGCAGAGAGCCAGGCGCTCTGAAGACACTGCTCTGTTTTGTCCCCAACCCGAGGGGACGGACCCACCTTAACTCCACCTAGGTGCACGATAGGAAGCACCTGTTTTTCACACAGTGGCCTAGAGACAAAGACATGCGCCCATGACCACAACCCTCACGGCCACAACCCTCACGGCCACTTGAGATCACACTGGTCCAAGCCTTTCTGAAAGGGCTCATGCTTCTACATTTTATGTCTAAGAATCCCACCCCTTAGGAAACTCTCAGAAGGGCAAGGATGGGTTACTAAAATATTCACTTCACTCTTCTTTATGTTAACCACAAGACGGTGACAACCTCGCGCCCCAGCAATAGACGGACGGCTAAATACACAGCAGATGAGATGTCATGTAAGTAATCAAATACATGAAGCAATTTTATCGGCATGGAAATATACTCTATAATACCGGACAACTAATCAAGGCATAAAAATAATGAAAATACAATCCTAACTATAAATAGCAATGGCCTCTGGGCGATGGGCTTCTCGGTGAGTTTGTTTTCCAATTTCCTTATACTTCATAAAAACTTCTGAAGTGATCACATATAGCTTTGATTTAGGAGGAAAGGCTTTTAAAAACCTAAGTTGAAAGAAAAAGGACGACCATCCCACCGGGCTGCAGCGATGTGTTGTCTCTGCAGAAGGACCATCAGATTCCTTCCCCAGCCAAAAGCCCCTGCCCGGGAAGCCTGTGTCAGGCAGGCGTGCTGCCAGCCACTCTGTGTGTTCCCGCCCATCCTCACAGTTACCCCACCAAGTAGGTGCTGTCACCACCATCTGTCAGGTGAGGAAACAGAGTCCGTAACCTGCCGAAGGCCCCTCGGCTGGAAAATGGTGGACCGAGGCTGCAAACCCAGCCATAATGCTGGTCCTGGAGTGCGCACTCGGTGGCCTATACTTCAGGCTACGACTGAGCACAGGGGCCCAGCCCCAAATCTGCAGCGAGGTGGGGAAGCAGTCAAAAATGGCTCGGTGTCATCAGAGAGAAGAATGAGGGCCTTGCCTCTCCTGTCCCCAGGAGTAGTACGGGTGGCAGCAGCGGTGGGTGGGCCCAGGCCCACTTGGGGGACCGAAGAATCCCACCTCCAGACAGAGCGCAAGGCTGGTGGGGAACGTCTAGGGCTGGGCCTTGCCTGTAATAAGGGAAACTGCACCTGACTGGCCTTTGTCGCCTTCCATCATGAAGCCACCTTCTAATTACAAAAGAAAAACCAAAGTAAGGCCCTGGGAGACAGAGGCGGCCTCACGTTTGGAAGTCTTGAAACAGTAATAGGAAGGGCACCCTGTGCCGAGGAGTTTTTCCTCCTTCTTTCTATTTTCTGTACGTTATTCTGTGCTTTCCAAGTTTGTAGTTTCCGAGTCTTTAGTATTAGACTGAAAAAAAAAAAACACCAACTTTGAAGGCAAACACCAATATCTCATTTTTAAGCTCAAATACATCACTGGGAATTGATTCCACCAACAACAATGAAGGTCCTACTATGTGCCAGGCCATCCAAGGCACTGGGCCTACAGCTCTGTACCACTTATGGGCCACCAGGGCAGGGAGCTCATGTTCAGGCAGGGTAGGGTGGAATGGGTCAGAAGCTGGATATCAGAAAATAAAAGAGCGGCTTCCCCCCTTTCGACCCCTCCTCTTTGGGTTTTCTTAGGGAAAGCTCTCAGTTCCACAGTGGAGTCTGGAGCCCGCTGACCCACAGGAAACCTGCGTTTTCCACCCGGAGCCCTCAAGGACAACGTCCACTCCTCAGGGGGCCTCTTGCCAAGATGCCAGGGCGCCGAGGTGCCCACAGTTCCCCAAAGACAATGTGATGTGCGTCTGCCCTTTCCCCGTGGCAGAGGAGAATAAATGCCTAAAATCATCTGCTAGAAGCACAGAATTTCTTGGAAGCCCCAAGTTTTATATGTTAATATAAACATTTTTTGTGTGTTTTATGCCATAATAGATCCATGGTTGTTTTAAATATGAAGTTTGGAATTAACTGCCCTTGTGAAAACTGACCTGCCGGCCGGGGGCACATGGTGGCATTTACCCCGGCCCCCTGGCCCCAAAGCAAGGAAGGCGGAAGGAGGGGTGCACTCAACTGAAGGGCAACAAGCACTCACGGGGCCTGGGGCAGGATGCAGACCAGCCGAGAGAGGCTCTTGCACACCACTGCCCATCTCCCCGGCTCACTCATTGGCTGCCAGCCCAGGAGCGCATTCGGATGGAGTGGGGAGCCCACTGCCCTCCAGCACCTAACCTCTGCTGGACTGAGCGCCTGCACGCCACCGAGGGAGGTGCTAGTATCCGGAGGTACGCGTGCCATCCAACCCTGCCTCTCCTGCCGCACCGAAGGAACACCGGCTGTCCCAACACTCGCTGACCTACTGAGGGGGGAGCTGGCATCCGACCTGGCAACCACCCAAGGGATTTTTGAGGGGAATGCTGGTCTCTGCGGCGTCTGGCCCGGGGCTGGCCTCGGAAGGTAGTCCCATGCCAAGATACGGCTCCAGTGCGGCAGGAAGCACTCCAGCTTCAGAGTGAAACGTGCTGGCCAGATCTGCCACGTCCCAGCCAGCCGGGGGGAGAGCCTGGCCTCTTTACCCTCTGAGCCTCAGCCTCCTTGTTTGTGAGGAGGAGAGGACAGCACCTGCAAGGCTGTGGCAAACCGTTTGGTGGCAAAACGATGTGAGTGAAGCCCAAATGCAGGACCCACCACCCAGGAAAGACTGATGATGGGAGGAGAGAAATGAAATGACCTGGCGTTGGGGGAGTGGGACAAGCAGCAGAAGGCTGCATCTGGAAAGCGCACTGTCTCCAGCGCTTCAGACGACACAGGTCAAAGGCCCTTCCGCTCAGGCTAAGCCCTAAAATCCCCAAGTCACCGGCTCGAGTTGCGGAACAACCCCCACCGCTGCCAGAAAACCAGGGAGCCCAGCACAGGGAAGGCCCCTCAGCTCTGCTGCGCCCGACCCTTAAGGCACCACCCTGGATGGAGGGCTCCGGGAGAAGCTGGGTGGCCAAGAGACTTGCAGGAGGCGTGGTTGCTGGCAGCAGTTTCCATTTCCATATGCGAGAGATCCTTCCAAAGGTGCTGGCAAAGCTTGGGGCTGACGACTGTCTTCCTGGATATCTGGAGAGGTTTATCTAACGCGAACTACTCCCAAGTGCAGACAACGAACATGGAGCTGAGACAAGCCCTTTCCCAAAAGCCATTATGAATTTCTAAGTACCTGCCCAGAAAGGGGGTTGGGGGATAATAATATTAAACACTATCTGACAGTTCCGGAGCCGTTGTTAAGGTTAATGAAAATCAGTTTAAACGTGTAAACGAGAACTTCGAGGGGGGAAACGTCAAAGGAACGAGCTGCCCCAGGGCGGGACGGCAAAGCAGTACCCTCCCACCTGGAGAGTCAGAGGGAGCTTCCCACAGGGTGACAGCCGCATGCCAGCAAAGACAGACAGGAGGCACCGCACAGAGGTGGCGTGCAGGACGGAAGTGGAGTCCCGACTACTCCTGCTCTGCCAGCTCTGGACCTGAGCTCCCCACCGCTCCCAGCGTTTCCTTAGCACAGCGCCTAGTGTCCCGGATCCAAACCGCCCACCCCCAGGGCTGGGGTGAGGCGACCCACTGGACCCAACTCTGCTCCGTCAGCTTGGCTGCTGCTCTCTGTGTCCGAATGGCCCGGGATCTGCACACATTCTGGTAACACGCTAACCGATGCACCGCCGGCCAAGGGGAGCGGTCACGTGCGGCTGACGGGTAGCCTTCTTCTCAGTGTCTCTCAGGCCCCTCACCATCCTCTACCTGGCTAATTCCTCCCTCTCCTGGCTCAGCTGAAGCCTCTAGGTTGCCTCCCAAGTTCCAGGGTCCCAGGTTCCAGGGCCCCCTGCCCCGATTCCTGTCAGCATCACCATCACCAGCATCCCACTCCCACCCTCACCACGGCTGTAATTTAGTGAGCACCTGCTGTGTGTCCCAGATAGTGTTCTAACGAGTTCACATATATCAACCTACTTCATCCTCATGAAATCCCTGAGAGGTAGGTCCTACTGTGACCCACACTGCATGGGGGTTCAAGCTTAAGGGCTCTAGGTCACCCAGCTCAGCCATGGTGGAACTGGAATCCCAGGGGGCCTGGGACGTTGCTGTTGGTAATAACTGCTAAATGATCGTGAGACTGAGGGCAGGCGACCGAACCTCCACCTAACGCAGCAGCTGCAGAAGTGGTGTTGGAGTCAGACTTCCCAGGTTCAAATCCTACATACTGGCCGTGTGACCTTGGGCAAGGGATCTTACGTCTGTGTTTCCTTAAATGGACAACACATCTACCTCGTGGGGCAGCGGTGAGCATTACACTGACACGGTCCATGTGAGACGGTGAGTGTGGTGGCATCGTGAAAAACAGAAATTGTTCAATAACGATCAGTCACTGACACTACTCCTACTACTACTGCACCATCAGCAGAGTGGAGATGAGCATCCCGACTTCACTTGGATGGTGACAAAATCAAAAGAGGTGAGATGTGGGGGGCGCCCGCCAATGCCTGGCATAAAGGATTTGAAGGAACAGCATGAAGAAAGGCTCTCTGCTCCGCTCCCTCCAGGCCTGTGGACCGGGGCTCACAAACTTTTCTGGGAAAGGCCAGATAGTAAATAGTTCAGGCTTTGCATGCCCTATAATCTCTGCGGCAACTACTCAAGTCTGCCATTCTGGGACAAAAGCAGCCATCGACAAAAAAGCTTTACTTCGAAAACAGATGGCAGGCCGCAGTTTGCTGACCCTGCCATGCACTGAGGCCTAGGCTACTCTGAGCCAAACAGCTGAGCACGGAAACCCAGCCCTGTACCTGCAGCAGCCACCAGGCACTGAAGGCACTGACGGGTGCAAGCGGCAGAACAGGGTCACAAGACAGGCATTTGCTCAGCGGTCATTTTCTGAGCACCTACTCTGTGCCCGGTGCACGGGACAGAATATGTCACGGTCCCTGCAGCAGAGGGGCTAACAGCCCAGTCCAGGAACACAGCCATAAAAATAGAACACGGTGTGACATTGAGGTTCAGTCTCCTCATCTGCAACCTGGACACAAGAATAATACCAAATCTTGTAAAGCAGAATGAGAAAAATGCATGGGAAGCCCCTGGTTGGGTGCTGGAGTGATTATTATTCTTACCCGTCTCCTAGGAAGCAGAAGGAGAGGGCAATCCACTTGAGATGACTTTCAGAAGCTTAAGGGCATAAGCTTTGTGCAAAGTCTGTTTGGGGTAGAACGGGTAACACACAGGCCAATGTGAGTCATGTTCTATCGCAAATAAAAATCGGCCCATGAATATACATAATCCCCAAGGTAATTCTCCCAATCTCGCAACGGTAATGGAGCCACCCTCGCTCACTGAGGCATGAATATTTACCGTCCTCTGGCTTTACTGCTCTCGATCTGGGTTCAATTTTGCAAATTAAAATGAGGGCTGTGTGGATAGAGAGATTACAGGAGAGCCTCCTGAAGCCTGCTGTCCCTGGTGAGGGAGCCGGGCAGGGTAAGCCAGCTCTTGCCCGCTGGCCTGGGCCTTCTGCCTTGAGGGTCAGGAGCAAGAGAAAATGGGACGAGGGGTGGCAGGGGGGTCAGGACCTAGGAAAACAGAGCGGGAACAGGAATGTCACTTAAAATGGAAACCTGTTTCAGGCGGGAAAGGTGGGAAAACACCCCAGGCGTTTCTTTTTGACGGTTGAGAGGGGTTTCCGAGTAGCCAAAAGAGCAGCAACTTTATAACCAGACAGACCTAGCTTCAAACCCCATCCAGGACTTGAACCTGGGGCATGTCATCTCACTTCTCTGGGCCTCAGCATCTCTCTCTGTAAAAAGGTTGGTTAAATACTGCCTTCCTCGTGGCTGATGTGAGAATCAAGATGTCTGTGCAAGGTGCCTGGCTCCGAGCTCTTCCTCGGTGGCCGCAGGCCCGCAGCTCCTCATGCATCTGCTGCCTGTCAGAACATGCACCGTGCAGGATGGCACATGGGGTGCGGGCCGAGACCTCATGGGCAAGGACCAGAAAGGCTTGGCAGGGGCAGTGATGCCGGCCAAGGAGGTGACACTGACTCTCACCCAGGGCAATTCTGGCACAACATCCAACCCCCAGACCGACTGCAGTCTAGCTGGGCTTAACTAAATGCCTGTAGTGAGGCCAAAGAAGAGCCAACATTTCCAACTGGGCCTCGCTAGTCGAGGGAGCAAGAACAAAGCATCCCGTGACTTTTGCTGTCCTGGGCGAGAGGGCAAGGTGGGGGGCGGGGGGGAGGACATCAAGTGGCAGAGCAGGGCTGCGGGTACTGTGACAGGTAGCTAGGGGAAGCTGCTGGCCTCCTACAAACGCGGGACACCTGTCTGCCCACCACAAAACCTGGTTCCCTGGAAACCAAAAGCCAGAGATAGAAAGAGTCACTTAATCTGGCTCAGCTAATCTCAGGGCTCTCAAAAACCAACTGGCACAAAACCTGGGCGAAATTCAGTCCAAAAAACCTTTGCAAAGGACAAAACTACCACTTCTTGAGCGCCTATTGTATTTCGGGTATCAGACGAGGCCCTTCTTTTTCTGTCTTTAAAAAAAATATATTTTTTTAACATTTATTTATGTTTGAGAGACACAGAGACAGAGTGTGAGTGGGGGAGGGGCAGGGAGAGCAAGGGAGATGCAGAATCCGAAGCAGGCTCCAGGCTCTGAGCAAACTGTCAGCACGGAGCCCAACGCAGAGGGCTCGAACTCACGAACCATGAGATCATGACCTGAGCCAAGGTCAGATGCTCAACCGACTGAGCCACCCAGGCGCCCTTGGATGAGGCCCTTCTTAAGCATGCCCTTGACTCACAACAGTCCATGGGGGAGGGATTCCCATGCAGCCTTAATGATCAAGGAGCCTAGGGCTCATGGACTCTCGCCGTTAGCCACACAACCAGAAGGTGCTGGGGCCAGGCGGGGCACACCAGAAGCCCGTCGCATGCCCTACACTACACCACATCCAAGGATCCAAGGATCCAAGGATGAACTGGACAGAACCCTCCATCCCCTGGAGTTTCCTCCCACCTGACGACCTGCTCCTGTGCATCATGCAGCAAGGGCTGTCCCGGGGTGGCAAGGAAGGTTTGAGGAAGGAACCACTCGGCAGGGAACCTGGAGCGGAAATCCAGAGAGGAAGTGACGTCTGCGCTGGGTCTTGAGGATGGGGGTGGGGAAGCACACAGGTCAGGAGAGAGTGAGAGCACACGAGGAAGCATGGCTGCAGCTGGCAGTACAGAGCCCCAGAGCTCACGCCAAGTTGCTGGAGCTTTCTCCTGGGGGCAGGAGAAGGCCATGAGATGCCGTCATGCAGAGGGGAGATGTGATGAAGTATAAAAGTCAGAAAGACCCCAGGGGTAGCACATGTGGACAAATGGCTGACGGGGAAAAGACCGAGGGCACGCGGAGCAGATGGAGGAAAACTGTGGCGGGCAGACAGAACGCCGGCTCCGGTGGGTGGGACCTCGGTCTTGTTTGCCAATTACATTCAGAGTGCTGTGTGTCTGGCACACAACAGGCACCAAGTAAATGTCTGCTGAGCGAATGAAGAACAGAATGAGAATCTGAAGTCAGACGAGAGCCCGGGCCACGAGCCTGGACAATGGGAGCACACCTAGCGGAGTGTGCAGGGGGGTAAGGCGCACTGCCTCTCGGGCCTGGCAGTGGTCGGTGTGCCCGGCCCTCGTGCCCTTCGCCAGCGGGGCACACCATCTGCAGGGCTCGCACGGTGCTAGCGAGGCCTGGGACCAAAGGGTTACTAGCCGCGCCCGGAAAACCCTAACCCCCAGCCTGACTAAACGTCTTCTATTTTTCTTTCTGCTTTCTTTAAGACCCCAGATGTGTTCTTGCACATCAAAAGAGAGCAACTTATAAAGTTAAACTAAATCAAGGGCTTTTGTTCTGAGGCATCGTTGCTGAACTAATTATTCCTGTATGTTGTTTAATGAAATAGTGGTGCCATATATTAAACCAGTTAACAGGATGAGCACATGAGTTACAAGGAAGGTCGGGGCTGGGATTATAAATTTAACTTTTTCTTAAGAAGAGATGAAACAAACCACTCAACTCCCCGCTGTCGTATGTCACGGGAGGGGAAAATGATGGCACCACGCAGCGCCGAGGGAGGGCCGTGCCCTGGTTCACGGATGCTGGCGGCACCGAGCCGGGCGGTGGGTGGAGGGCCTCAGCCTTCTGGCTCCCAGCCCTGGTTCCTCAGCACCCAACCTCCGGGCAGGCTCAGCGCTCACTCCTCATCCCCCGCGTTCCCTCGGTCTCGTGACCTTCAGGCCCACGTGACACCGTGCACACAGGCTGACCGGCCGACCCAACAGCCATCCAGAAAGTCAGAAATAGCCCTCACAGCTCTGTACACACAGAGGGGCTGTGCAGCAGTTCCCGGAGCCAGAAACACCCGGAACAGTCCGCAAGTCAATCGTGAGGGATGGCTCAATAGCATGGCACCACCCCTTTGTGCATCAAAACACAGGACACAAAGACAGAAGCCACATGTGAAGATGCCACTACATATTAGGTGAAAACACTAACATAACAGTGCATGTAAGAGAAGCCCACTTTGGCTTTTCATTCTTAAATATGCGTATGAGCTTGTGTGTGTGTGTCTGTGTGTATGTGTGTGTGTGTGTGTGTGTGTGTACTGTACGTACGTAAAGAGGGGTATGGAGCATGCTCTTAACGCTGGCAATGCTGGGGAGCAAAATTTCAGGGAACTTTAACTTTCAACTAGAGGTGATGGTGTATTAACTTTCCACGAGTATGTATCTATCGTAATTGAATAAAACAATAAATAAACATCATTCTTCAAAAAGTAAAACCACAAACAAGCAGCAATACCCCTGTGTCAGAGGCTGGAGTCAAGTTGATCCAGAAGGGCTTTCCTTTCCCGGCAATGCAAGAAGCATTATGATGAAGATGTACTTCATGGGTTACCTGCATACGTAAAATTAATATAGAACAATTTAAGAAAGAAAACACTTAACATAAAAATAATATCAGGCAACCGATAAAAATGGCAACTAACCAAGAGCTCTCAAATATATGACCCATATTTGCGAAAGAGTAGTGCTAAAATGCATCAGAAAGAGTGACATGACATTACGTAAAAATTAAGTACCGTGATCTCTGCTATGCAAATATAGAGCATATAATCACAGGAAGGTGAATTAAAGGAAATTCACATAAAAATGATCGTTAGAATTATGGTCAATTTTTTTCCCTTAGTTTTTTTTTTGCATTTTCCCCATTAGGCATGTATTGCTTTTATAATCTGAAAAAAAGAGGTCAACAACTAAGAAGAAGAAAAAGTGCTGAAAAAGCGTGTACCAGTCAGGGCCCACAGTCCCAGCCGCCCTGGCAGTAGAGGGGACCCTGCAGGTCCCAGGTGAGTGTAGGGGCTCCTAGAAATGGAGCCTCACCCTCTACGGTGCTAACGCTGTGCAGGGACCTCAGGCCAACAAGGACTTCCGCCAAAGGATTAATTGGCTGCAGCGCGTGGTACCATTGGCAGACTGACTCTCCTCCTCCAAAGCCCACGTCCTGCCTTCTGGAAGCACAGAGCAGAGGCTGCAGGAGGAACCCGAGCGTGGCCCTCAGCCCCGGCCCTGCTCACTACGACTTGCCAGCCATGTGACCCTGAGTAAGGGCCCCTGCTTCCTGAATGTAAACCGGATGAAGGTCCCCTCTCCCCATGACTGTAGACAAATTTAACTGCCATCTTCAGTGGGAAGACCCTGGCACACGGATAAACCTAAGCACTTGTATTTTCTGTAGAGAGTAAGGGCGGTGCACACGCAGCATGTACGACACACCTGACCCTGGACTAAGTGGGGCTCTACACGCACGAACGCATCACTCCCCACACCCATGAGTAGGTACTGGTCTCATTCCTGGTGGACAGCCGAGAAGAGAGGGAAGAGGGAGGGGTAAGGGTCCCTTCCTGAGTCACACAGCTAGGGAACGGTTGCATGTTGTCCAGAATCGACAACGTACCAGGTGCTTCATGTGGGCGTCCTCACGGCAATGTTGTGATGCAGAACTGACGTACGAGCGGGGGACGAGACCTACAGGGGCTGTGTGACTGGACCAAGCCCACACGGCCAAGAAATGGTAAGCCCGAGACTTCAACCAGGAGCTGCGAGTCCAAAGCTGACACTCACCCCAAAGCAGACCACCTTCCCGGGGACCTATATCTCCTTGCAGAAGGGCTTAGAATTCTTACGATGCATTCATCGTAGAGCAAGAACACTGTCTTCTTAGTCTTTGTTTATAAAGAGACACAGCTAAATGGTGAAGAGAAAAGGGAAGGGAAGAGCACATGTGAAGAGGGCCCCTCCCATCGGCCTGTCGCGCAACTAGGAGGTGCTGGGAGACGAAGCCTCGCCCATCGGCAGCTCTGCCTGTTGTCTGCACCTCCAGAAGCAGGTCAGGACCCGAGGTGAGGCAGCGGCCTGCCGCAAGGATGGTGGCCCACCCATCTCTCAACTGTTCCTCATTAGCTGGAACATTCCACTTTTCAACAACCAAGGACGCCTCTGTCCTTCCTTGGAGGGCGAGGGCGGACCCTGTTCCGAACACTGGTATTTCTCCTGGTGGGTGCTCACACCAAACAAAAGCTCCCCTATCTCAGCACGGTCTGGTGACACAAGGGCGGCAGGCTCTCTCTATCCTGTCCTCTGCACGTGGAAGTGGCCAGCAGATGGACAGGGCCGACATTCTGGAGAAAAGAGCCTAGCCTGAGAAGGGGCCCCGAGCCCAGGGAGCCGGTGCAGACTCAGGCTCTGAGGACGGCTGGGAGGCCCTGCCCGTCTGAGGTCCATGGCTGACGCGGGACTCAGGCACAGAGTGTGCCCTTTCGCACTGTGGCGCCTTCATCTCAGAGGGAAAAGGACTGTGATAGCATCTCTTTCACAAGGTTGTCTGGCGTTAAATTTTTTTTTTTTAATGTTTATTTATTTTTGAGAGAGAGAGACAGAGCATGAGCAGGGGAGAGGCAGAGAGAGGGAGACACAGAATCTGAAACAGGCTCCAGACTCTGAGCTGTCAGTACAGAGACCGATGAGGGGCTCAAACTCACAAACCCCAAGATCATGACCTGAGCCGAAGTCAGACGCTTAACCGACTGAGCCACCCAGGTGCCCTGGCATTAAGGCAGAAGGAAGGACCCAGAAATAGCTCTGGACCTGCCATGGAGCTGGGTTCTCTCCTCCTTCTGAGGGGAAAGGGTTCTGATCCTCTTCTGACTGCCTTTAGGACTCTGCGCTTTGCAGTATGACAGCCCCAGGACGAGGCCAGGGGGTATGGGCGGGAACCCTGGCTGCCGCAGATGCTATGCAAGAACAACACGTTGCAGTCCCTGTGTGCTGAACGTTGCCCACGGGCCCACTGTTGAAAACTGCAGAAAGATCACATTTCTGTAAAAATAACTACATTGTTAATGAATGAAGGGACCATACAATTAAAGAGAATCTCGTGGTTAATCCTTTTCTAAAACATATTACCATCCTCTCATGAGACTTTGGTCTGAATCCAAATTTTAATTTTTAACATTGTCTTAGAGGGAGATCTCCTACATTATCCATAACCTTGGTTCACTTATTTTTCCAGTTGGTTCACATTGTTGTGTAGTTTGTGTCCTTACCTAGACTCCTTTAAATACATACAAAAGTTTTACTGAGTGGGCTGTTCCCCACAGAGATTGCTTTATTTAACAGAAGGCCTCCCCCGGGGCAATGCCAAAGTCAAAGGGTGCTGCTGAAGGCGGCCAGAGGCGGGGGTGGGGGCGCGGGTAGACCCAGGGAGCACAGAGAGCCTGCATGCCTGATCCTGGCGGCACCTTTCCAGACTGTGAGTTGAGAATTCAGAGGGGTCAAAACCAACTGTTCTTGTTTTAAGTGAAAAAGGAACCGAACAGAATGGAGTATGGGGCAATGCAAAAGAAACCAGGAGGCGAATGTGTTGCTTTGTAAAACTTGCATGTTCTCTGCCTGTATGTGTCCTGCATCAGGATGTGAAATCTACCGCTGCTGTGGATTATGGGGGAAACGAGCGGGCAGACACTGCACTACTGTGTGCTCCTTACAAAGAAACCAGCAGCGTCCCTTGCCCTCTGGCTCCAGTTCCCTGCCTGCAGATGTGTGAGCGGGGGAGCAGGGGGTGGGCGTCAGGCCACAAGTGTGCTAAGAGGCAGTCTCCCAGCTCTATGACTTTGTACAATTTTAGGAACTCTCAAGGTCAAGGTGAAAGCCCCAACCCCACTGGGATGGAGGTGAATGGTAGCAGCATCCCTTCGGTGGCCTCCAGTTCAACCCTGCGTCTTCAAGCACAGGGGGGAGGCTTTGGAGCTAAGAGGCAGCAGGAAGCAGTTCTATATGGCCCCTTCCTTACAACGAAAGAAGAGAAAACATAGGAAATCCTGCAACTTTCTCCTGTCTTTAATTAAATACACAACTCTGCTGAGTCCTAATTTCCTAACCTTGCCGAGAGGCTCATCATAGACCATGCCACAGGAACGTTCTCAACGGTGCCTCAGATGGTCTCAAAACGTTGTGGCCAAAGGGCATCCAGACGATAATGGTGACACCTGCTTTTCTTCCTGGAAAGTGCAGATACCGCGCACTGCCTTTGGTTCTGTTACGACTTCATTAAGCTGCACAAGGTGTATGTGGTTGGAAAAACAACTGCTCCTTTGTGTTGCTTTTCAGTTTCCTTCTCTAAATGTGTCTATTTTAAATGGGTCAGTGGATGTTAAAGCTAGGAAAAGATGGCATTTGAATAAGATCCCAGAATGTGGCATCCAGCATCTCAGCAGGCCAAGCCAGGCTAGGCCGGGAGAGCCAGAATAGGGAAGAGAGACCCTGGAGACGGTGCCAAGTGCCACGTGCCCAGGTGCCTCCTGGGAAGCATCTCTGCTCTCCTCGAGTGGAAGAGGGGGTCCCAGAAGCTCCCCAGCTAGAGGAGGCCACGCTGCTCTGGCCAGGAAGAGCACTCTCAGGTGATTCGGATTTATACCTCACTCCCCAGGCAATCTGCCTTTCCCAGTTTTTCTCTAAGTTCTACCACAGATCCTCAAATAGTGGCTTTGAATCTTTACATATAAAATCAAAATGACCTACAGACAGAACTAATGGTCTTTTGGCAACTAAAAATCCAAATTTAAATCCTGGTTCTGCTACTTACTAGTTGTATGATCCTGGACAAGTTTCCTCCTTGAGCCTCAGTTTCCCCATCTGAAAAACGGAGAAGGTACCTCTGGCAGAGCACCCAAGGGTCTGCTCAGTGAGCGTGTTTGTCATCTGCATGGAGCCAGCAAGCCCTCAGCAAACCGCAACTGCCTGCCTCCCCAGCCCTGTGTGTTGCCCCTCTCCTCCAAGAAGGTCTCGGCCCCTTGACATCTTGCCTCGAGGCTTTCTCTACCACCCTGGATCCGTCCCTCTTCTAACTGACCCAGCCTTAAGGGGCTGCTCTCAAACACGTCCCCATGGTCAGCCCCCCTGGGCTGTCTTTCCCGCAAGGACCCATGGCTCAGTGCTGCCCACACCCCTGCCCAGCTGTGGTGCCCTGTGCAAATCCGTGTCCCCGCATGGGTTCTCACCCTTTCCGGACACACCATTCACAGATCACCTGCACTTGGATGGACCCTGATCCCCGAAAAAGGAAACTCACCCAAACACATTCATCTTCCTTCAAAGGTCCTATCTGGCCTTTTCTGTGAACAAGGACGGTTGCACCAAATTCTATCTGTGGCCCCCACTCCCGCTCCATCCTGGAATTCTGGTCTCTCCAAGACTCGTGTTAGGAACACCCAACAGTAAGCAACATGCTGCTTTATCATCCTCCTGTGACCAGTCCACTTCAATCCTCAGTTGATTTTCATGAAGAATCAATAAGAGAACAAGTAAATGTTCCCTTTCATACTCTTACGGTCAAAGCCAGTCTATTCAAATGAGATACTGTGTGCAGGCTTCTAGTTGGCTATTCAGCACACAGTAGGCCCTGAAGCAGTGCTAGCTGAAACACCTCACTTTCCAGCTCAAAAGAACAGAATCACTGTCATGCGGGCAAAGCCTGGCCTTTGAGGAGACTGGCCCTGACACTCAAGTGCTGTGCAATTTAATGGCACTGGCCTCAACTGCTTCATCTGCTGGGAGGGGATAAGAATACTGACTCCCTGGGGCGTCTCAGTGACTCGGTCAGTTAACTGTTCAACTTTGGCTCAGGTCATGATCTCAAGGTTGGTGGGGTCAAGCCCCACATCGGGCTCTGTGCTGACAGCTCAGAGCCTGGAGCCTGCTTCGGATTCCGTGTCTCCCTTTCTCTCTGCCCCTTCCCGTTCATGTGGTCTGTCTGTCTCTCTCAAAAATAAAATAAACATTAAAAAAAAAAATCTTTGTTTAAAGCCTAGTTTAGTCCATGGCATACAGTGGGAACTCAATAAAAGCTGTGTCTTTTCTCAACTGACATCTTCCGCCCACCTCCCCACATTTCCCCACTTAGTCTGGTGCACACACTAAGCCCAGAGTAAACCTAGCCCCAGAGGGGCTGAGGTCAGAGGCTTGGCCCCTTTCTGGATGGACGGCCTGGCTCTTGCAGCCTTGAACGGGCAGGAACCTGAACCACCAGGCACCATGCAATATAGGCAGAGCTGGGCCCAAGTTTGGTATGTGGCCTCTTCTCTGAGGCCAGCCCACGGCCTGAATGGCAGAGACCTGGGCTCACTGCTGAGAGTTCCACTTCTCCAATTGTACTTACCTGCATGTGCGCAGCACGTCTGGAAATTGCTGTAAGTTCAAACTCCTTGGCCCATTTACTCTTAGCCACACAGCTCAAGTGGCAAGACAGATTACTGGTGAGCGCAGGGTACCACTGGGACCACACACGGTCTGGGCCTCATAATTTAGGACTGAGGAGAAATGCTGATCTCACAAAATACCGGCAAGTCAGTACTCCTCCCTGCCACAGAGAGCACACTGAAATCCTCCTCATCGTCCCCCAAACGGAACCAGCTCAGGGTCCAACCGTGCAAACAGCATCATCTCTGCTTCCCAGGGAATGTCCCAAGAGACCCAGCGATGGCCCCGTGCACACAGCTGGAAGTGGTGAGGCTGGGCTGCTCCCCTGCTTCGTGTGAGTCAAGTACCTATCTCAGAGCCGAGTACTGATACTCCATGGTTCAGTCTAAATACACCTCCCTATTTGTCCTTGTTGCAAATAAGACAGCTCAGTGAGTTCCTGGCCCCGTTCATCCAGCCAACGTTCACTGAAGGCTGCTTGGAGCCAGGCCACAGGGGAAGAGAGACAAAGTGAACATGGGCTGTGGCTCAGGATGCTCTGTAAAGGCTTTTCAGATACCAAGCTGGGCTTGCGGGAGCCAGGCCTTACCTCTCGGGAGCTCCTCGCATTAGCTGGGCCCCTCGAGTCCCTCCTCCTCACTGACAGCCTGAGGCATCACCTGCCACAATGAGAAGATCTAAAAAGAGCCCCCCACATCCCTGCTCCCCCTCCCAGGAACCAAGCCCTTTCCTCCACATTCAGCACAGTGGCCTTGGCCCCAGGAAACACGGACTCTGAACTGGGTGTCCTTTTTCTCCAAGTCTCTGGCTCCATCTGCTGTCTCTGAATGTCACAAGGAGCTGAGGCTGGAAGCAATGTCCAGAGGGTGCCTGTAAGCCTTGAGGATGGCTTGTGGAGGGCCAAGACCAGGGTAAGAATGGCCCTGAGTGTGGCCAGGCCCCCACACCCAGTGCAAGGCTGCCCTCGTTCTCGGAGGATGGGGCGGAGCAGGAGGGTGCTGGTGAGAAGACTGTTTGCTTGACCCTTGAGCCCACCGCAGTCTGGTTTCAATTAAGTACAAAAATGAGCCTAGTTACTAGGTTACCCTACTTGCCACAACTCGTCTGAAAAGCCAGAAATCATGTCACACAGAGTGACCTGGGGTTTCATCCACGGTGCTACAGTGGCTATATGGGAGAAAGAATGTGGGCTTGGAATTAGAAAGCCCTAGATTGGGGATGAATCATAGTTCAAACACATCCATTGTGCAACTTTGGAAAATTCACCTTCCTGAGTCCTACTCTTCTCAGCTGTCAAAGGGAATAAGAAGTACCTATAAAGGATAGCATTATGCGAATTAAGGGAGATAATGTATGTACAGTAAATAGCACGAACCTTATCTTAGTCAAATCTTTTGCAGAAAAAAAAAACTACCCATTTTACAGATGGGGAAACTAAAGTTCAAAGAGCTCTGTAGGACTTTAAAATTCCATATTGATTTTAAAAAGGCCATTATGTATTATAAATCAGAATCACATCTAAACCAAAATGAACCAGAAGGTTAAAAGTGAAAAAAGATAAAGAACAAAAAGAAAACTGGATCAACAAATTGAAATCTAACAACCCGAAACTCTAGGCAGAAAGGTTAAATGAGTCAAAGGGGGGACTGATGATTAATGAAGGTTTAATTCACAATGAGGATATGAGTCATAGATATTCACATACCAAAACACAGAGCAGCAAAATACATAAAGCATAAATTGCAGGGAAGGAGACAAAACTCAAAAAACAACCAATTCACTCCTGTGAGCCTCTGACGGCTCCAGCAAGGAAAGTAAGTAAGAATATTAGAGGATCTGAACAAAATAAGAAGCCAGCTTGAACTAAGATCTACACACACAGGATATACAAGAGGTGTGTGTGTCTGTGTGTGTGTGCGCGCGCGTGTGTTCACCTCAAACTTTATATCCTGATAACAGAGTAAGTCTTTTTAAAAGCCCCTGGAACATTTACAAAATCATATATTAAGCCATGAAGGAAAACTCAATAAACTCCAAACAGTTGACATGATACAGGCCACATTCTCCCCCCACGGTGCAATAAAAACTCTAAATGCACAACAAAACTAATAGGAAAAAAACCAACTTGGAAATGAAGAAGAGTTTACCATTACACAACTCTTGAGTCAAAGGAGGACTTAAAACGGAAGTGGCAGACTATCTAGCAAGTAACAACAAAATAAATAGTGGAACACAACAAGAACAGTGCTTGGGGACAGTCACAACCTTACACGCCTAGAGAACTACGCGAGAGCAGTACACTTAGCTTCTAAGTCAGGAGGCTAGAAGAACAATGAACCCAAGGAGAGAAGTACAGAGCAAAAGTAAGAGCACAAATTATTCAATAAAAAAAGAGAATAGTGGGATTGATAAATGCAACAGCAAGTTCTTAAAAATGGTAAAAAATAATTACACAGAATTAGAAATAAAAAAAACAGGAAGTGACCATATATAAAAAATTAGCATGGAGTTCATTTGCAACACTCAATGCAAATACATTTGACAACAGAACTTAAATAGAGAATTTTCTAGGAAAGTGTGTTTGTCCCTGGAGGAGGTGGAGGTCTAAAAGAACATGGAGGAAAAACATTAAAGTTACCGAAGTGCTTAATCCCAAGGCAGTACCAAGTTCAGCTGGTATCAGAGACAAACTCTTAAACTGCAGTTTAAGATTCCAAATGGTCTAAGGAACAGATAACTATTTAAAATGTTTAAAAAGATTCAAGAAGGAAAGCTTCCAAATTCCTTCTGTGAAGGCAGGATACTGACACCCACACTTGATGTGACAAAAGCAGATGTTTCAATCCCAAATATCCATGTAAACAGCTGAAATACCAGTAAATACAATTCAGTGGCATATTAAAAGAATCGTCTGCTACAACTCAGGAGGACACATCCTAGAATGCAATACTGGAGAGCCGGGGAATGTAAAACAGCATGTTAACGGTCAAAAGACAAAAACCCTGAATCTTTCCAAAAGATGCCATAAAGGATTGTGACAAAATTCAAGGGCAGCTCTTGACTTAAGAAGATAAGAATAAGTGGATATTTTCCTTTATACGAGAAAAGAGATACATGAGAGCAAAAGCTAGCATCTTGCTTAAGGATAAAATGTTAGCCACATTTTCATTAAAATTATAAACAAAAGGATGTCTGTCATTTAACATGACGCTGAAACTACTAAGCAATGTAATAAGACAAGAGAAGGAAACTGGGGGTCTAAATAATGAAAAGGAAAAATGGAATTAATTATAAAGCTAGAAAACTGAAGAGAATAAATGGAAAAAAATAAGGGAAACAATATTGAAGTCTGTTTCAGTAAAGTGGTGGGTTACAGTATTAATATTAAAAAATCAACAGCTTTCCTATAGAGACAAACTAAAATTACAATAAAGAAAAGATCCCATTGATAATAGCAGCCAGAAAGATGAAATGCCTAGGTAAAAACTGAAGAAATGTGCAGGATCTATTTGAAGAGAACTCAAAAACTTGAAGTAAATGAGAAGACATACAGTGCTCTCAGATAGGAAGAGTCAAGATTTTAAAGATGTAAACTCTTTTTGAATTAATCTATAGTCAACTCAAGTCCAATTATAATATCAAAAATTACCTTTTGGCAATTAAAAAGGATATTAAAGTTCATCTGAAAAATAAACACGCAATAATAGCTACAAAGATGCTAAGAGAAAGCAAAAGGGGAAATGGGAGTGGGGGACAGGCAAGTCTAGCCCTACCAGCTACAAATATATTATTATGAAGCTATAACAATCAGAAAGACAGCAAAGATACAGGTTGGGACAGGAGGAAAAAGTGAGCAAATCAACAGAACAACAACAACAACAACACTGCGATGGATTTAAATAGCTAGTAACAAAGGTAACACTTCAAATTGGGGGGTAAAAGGATTATCAACAAAGGGTGCTGGCATTACCAGCTGACTGGTGGGGGAAAATAAAGCGAGATACTACCTTCCTTCCTCCTTGTACCAAAAAAAAGTCAGATTAAATGTAAGCATTTGGATGGATGAGAAAAATTTCAGATGCAAGCATGGGTGAATTATAAGCTTGGAGGCCATTCTTAGCAGGACAAAAAACACAGAAGTCATGTAAGTCCCATGAAACAGCCTATAGAAATGTGTAAAACTTCTAAATAGGGGGGAAAAAGCCAAATCAAAAGATTAACAAAGGGGTAGGGACTAGTTATTTACAACACAACTAACATGGGACTAATTTCCTCATTGTACAGACTTTATGTAAAGTAATGTGAAAAAGAAAGCCCACTACAAGAATGGACTAGAGCAGAAACAGGGAACTTACGGACAATGAAGCTCAAATGGCCAATAGACACATGTGGAGATAGCCTCATTCATAAATGAAAGAAACAAAAATCAAGCTCTCAGGAAATACTGCTACCTTACTTACCAGGTCAGGTAAGAATTAAAGTAACTGATAATATTTCATCTGGGCGGAGTTCTGGGGATATGGGCAACCTCACACATTACCATAGGACTGTAAGCTGGCACTACCTTTCTGAAGAGAAATTAGGCAATATTTATCAAACTACAAGTGCAGAGCTACAGATCATTTGATCTAGTAATCACATTGCTAAGGATTTATCCATGGATATATTCACACAAGGCCATCAAGATAAACAAAATAGGATGTTTATGCAGCATCACTTGCAATTTTTTTTTAAAGGCAACAAACAGACCAGGGCTCAATAGTGGTCAAATAAAATACGGTACATCTACATGACACAATATATACAAAACATTTAAAAGTAAGAAACATGTATATGTTGACAAATATCTCTAAGAGTGTAATATTAAAAAGCAAGCATTTTTTCTGAGTATAACTTTAAGATTTTATTTTTAAGTAATCTCTACACCCACCATGGGGCTTGAACTCACAACCCTGAGATCAAGAGTTGTATGCACCATAAACTGAGCCAGCCAGGCGCCCCTCTGAGTATAATTCTTAAAGGACTTTTACATATATATACACAGCTATGTATATAGTGGTTTATGCATAAATTTTTTTCTGGGAAAATTTTAGAAAAATAGTTAACACTGGTTATAGGAGTGGGTCTGGGGTGAAATGGGGAGACTTTCACCCTTTATTAGTAACTCTTGTGCTGTTTGAAGTTTCAACCACATACATGATTTATCTTTGTAGAAAACTCAAGGATTATCTGAGGAATGTGATTTGGCCCATTTCTTTTCTGTATAAAAAACTAATAAATGTTTTTAGGTATTCTGCTTATAAGCCAAACCTTTTTAATTTTAATTTTTAAAATGTTTATTTATTTATTTTGAGCGAGAAAGAGCGTGCATGCACAAGGGCGCAGGGGAGGGGCAGAGAGAGGGAGAGAGAATGTCAAGCAGGCTCCACGCTGTCAGTGCAGAACCCAATGCAGGGCTGGATCCCGCGAACTGTGAGATCACGACCTGAGCTGAAATCAAGAGTAGGACGCTTAACTGACTGAGCCACCCGGGCACCCTATGTCAAACCTCTTTAAAATAATTATTTCAGGACTTTTATTGTTTTTAATTTCATGTTGGAAATCAGGGCACTAAATCAGTCTGTCTATATGGCTGACCTCTCCTGCTATCAGTGTCACCAGATGGGGGGTAATAACCCACATTATCCCTTTTCCCTCCTTCATGAATATGACCACTGGTTTTGTTCTGCTTCGAAACCAGGCACACATTTACAGCTAAATGAACACTAATGTTATATGTGATAACAAAAATAAAATATTATTAAAATAGCATCTTTCTACCACAAAAGGAACAGAGAGTCATATCGCTGTGTATACCTTCCACCCCCACTCCCAGCCCTCTGCCTTTGGACCAGGATGATAAATGTCATGCCAAGAAAGTTATCATTATAACCAATCCACTAGGAAATGGAGGGAAATGATTTTAATTTTGACAACTAAATGAGCTTTGACAAATGACTTAACTAACACTCTAACCAACTTGCCCTGATAAAAATCTGGCAGTTTTTCCACTTCGATGAGAAAAATTCATCTTCGCTCCATTACGTAAATGTTAGCAGCCACCCAGGCCCGTCAGCAGCCTGCTCCCACACAGGCCCACAGGGCCACTTTCCCAACGGAGTCCTCTGCTGCGCGCTCTTCCCCCGTGGGCCACTCCCCGGGGACCATGGTGGCCTCTCCCCTGCTCTTTCATCATGAAAGGACTGAGTCTGAAGTCCCTCCAGGCACCAGGCACTGCTCCGGCCCTGCTCCCAACCCACCAAGTTCCGCTGCCCTCCGGCCTGCAAAGTGAACTGCTACAGCCCAAGGAGAGAAGCAGGTTGTCTCGAGGGAAATGAAGGACAGGGAGAGACAAGAAAGGGGCCTAACAGGACACCGGACCGGTGGGGTGAACAGAGGCGGGTAGTCTGGGTTCACAGGTCTGGAATCCAACACCTGTCCCCACTTTCCATTCTGATGACTCCTGGGGACGACCCCCCGAGGGCCAGAGTGGGGCTGCTTGTGACTGGCAGCTGTGAAGCCCGACCAATTCACCACCTCACATCTCAGCTGTGCCGAGCCCAAGGCTAGGAGGAGCTCCCAGCCGAGGTGGGACGGGGTTTCACGGAGGAAGCAAGATGTGTACCAAGCCCTCACTGCCGGGCGGAAGCTTGCTAGGCAGACGGGAGGACCGGGACGAGGGTGTACACCAGGCACAGCTGGAGGCCAGGGCACTGGACACAGATGGAGCGGGATGCCACCCAGCCGCACACCCTTCCAGTACGGCCAGCAAGTCTCCAAGGTTCCTCTGGCTGCTCCAACTCGGCCAAGTCCATTTCAAAGCACGCCCTGGGATGGGACACCACACACATCACATGGTCTGGCCTGGTGGCCAGAAAGTAGGCTCCTTGGACACATCTCAGCAACCCTTGGGGGCAAACGATCCCATTTCGACCTGTGCAGATTGGGAGTTGTTTCTCCATCTGCGGATCTGGTTTGGGAGAACCAGGTATGGAATTTTACATTTATGCCTATTTAGCTATAACAGTCAAGGGCAGAAACCTAGAATCAGCTTAAATATCCAAAGAGAAAATAATTTATAGTGTGTGCAATATTTCACTGCTTTTAGGAAGGATGAAGGATAGTGCCATGAATTAACAAAGAAAAAAAATGCCTCAGCATAGAACAATCAATATGGTACAGTCCGACTTCTTTAAAAAATTATATATTTGTTTATACATGCATAGAAAACGTCTGGAAGAGTGAATTTTCAAATTATCAGACTTCTTTGGAACGGTATTAAAAGGGGCTTTGACTTTTCACATGGCATTAGGATTATTCAACATACTCGGCGTATGTGTACGTACAGGCATGCACATGTGTGCACACACACAGCTTTAAGGCAGCATGGCACACAGATTTGAATCCCGGCTCCTTCCATTTACTAGCTGAAACTTTGGGCCAGCACTGGGCCAAATAGGAAATAGGACCTACTTCCTCTCCCATAAAATAGGACTCTGTCAGTTCTTTATGATGCAGTTGTAAGGGATTAATGTGAATTTATGTACATTGCCTCATACATAGCAGGCACTCCAGACATGACAGCTGTTTCTGTGACTGTTAATATTACTGCTGTGGCTGGCAGAATAATGCCCCACTGGTGTCCAGGTCCTAATCCCTGGAACTTGTGGTATGTTATAGTACATAACAAGGGGGAATTAAGGTTGTAGATGGCATTAAAGTTGCTAATCACCTGACCTTAAAATGGGGAGATTATCTGGGATTATCTGGGTGGACCCAATGTGACCACAAGGTCTTTAAATAGGGAAGAGGGGGGCAGAAGAGTCAGCACCAGAGAGATAGCATCAGAAGAAAGGCTCAATTGGCCACTGCAGGCTTTGAAGACCGAGGAGGGGGCCACCAGCCAAGGAATGAGGGCAGTCTCTAGAAGCTGGAAAAGTCAGGAAAATGGATTCTCCCTCGGAGCCTCCAGAAAGGAACGCGGCCCTGACATGCTGATTTTAGCCCTGTGAGACCCATTTCAGAATTCTGACCTTGACAACTATGGGAGAAAAAAAACCTGTGTTGTTTTAAGCTACTAAATTAGTGGTAGCACAGACCTAGTGGTAATTTGTTAGAGCAGCAGTAGGAACAAGGACAGGGAACTAACACAACAGCCATGAAAAATATATTCGTAATATAGTTCATCCCAGTAGCCTTTGATAACCCTCCCAGCCTATCAAGATCCAGGAGTGAGATAAAAAGCCAACCTGCACACAGTGCTGGAGTCAAGAACAGGAGATGAAAAACACAGAAAGTCAAGATGGGGGAAATTCTCAGACAGGGAGAAAGGCAGCTGTGGAAGTGGCCAGAACATCTGTCCCACCAGGGGTCTCTAGGCCAGCTCTAGTGCACCCAGACTCAGGAGACAACAATGAGCTGGGGGTCTACTCTTTTGGGGAGTTGACCCCCACCAGGGAGTGCCACCAGGGAGGACAACCCTGCCTTGGCCCCGACCCCAAACCACGGAAAGCCATGGGGCTTGTGTGGTGGAAAACAGCACAGAGCCAGGGTCCAGGCCCCACAGCGGTGGGCCCACAGGAACCACAGGGGGCTCAGGCCACATCTCCAGCATCCACAGGGGGCCCAAAATATACATCTTTTCTGATTTAATCCTCACATTGACTATGTGAAAAGGGTGGGAGGGCAGGTCATGTCTGTGGAGCAGGCATCACAAGCTCTGTCTTAGAGATGAGGAAAGTGAAACTCACAGAGATGAAAGGACCACACTACATAGTGACCCGGCAGTCGGCCCTTGATCGGAATCCAGGTCTGTGCTACTGGCCCCATTACTTTTCTCAAAGCCCACCCGGATTGTTGTGTGTTCATGAACATGTCTTCTTAGGGCACTAAGTAAATAGTTCCCGAGCAATATGATGTGCTAGAAAACAGGGGTGACCTGGCTTGGCACGGGGAGCAAGAAGAGCTGATCCAGGCATGTGCCCCTCTGCCCCAAGGGTAAGGTGATTTTCCAGAAGGCTACGTAAGCCCCCCTGGCCAAACACTACTCTAAACTGGAGGATGCCCATTCCCTGCATGAGGGTACACATGAAGGCACCTTCCCCTTCTGCCCTGGGGCTCCCGACCCACTCCTGGGCTCCAGGCAAGGCATGTCCCTCCAGCATCTGGCAAGTGCTAGGAGAAATTAGCAGGGTTGGCGGGAGCTCATGGATGAGGGTTTCTAGGGTACTGAGACCAGAACCTGCTTTGAATCCAACATCTGGGAGAGTTGAAGGGACTAACTCCACAGAACTGGCTGGGAAGAACCTCATTTTATATCTTTTTATCTTATATATTTATGTGTTGATATTTTCAATGATTTGAAAAAGTATTATTTTACAGCATGGGAGAGTTATGAGGAAGGAAACTCGCAACCAGAGCCCAGAATCCAGGGTAGTCCTGTGAAGTCCTGTGACGAGGCCATCAGAGGAATCAGAGTGAGGCCGGAAAGAAGCTTTGGGGTGCACGGAGTAACTATGAACACAGATTGCCTTGTGAGGCCATGCCTACTATGCCATGCTTTGCAACATGAGCTGCTTGCCTCCCTAAGGCAGCCCCTAACCACCGGAAGCTCGGAAGGCTCCTTTGGTCTCTCCTCCCATTAAAGACGCCAGAGCAGAGAGCTTACTCCAAAAACAAAGATGGAGGCAGTGGTAGAGCCAAGCCTCCAGAAAGGAGCTCCATGAAGGGTTTTTCCCCTAAAATAATTCTCCAGAAAGTTATTATCAAACCTAATGGTAATCAGAAGGGAAAGCATATATCCTGAGCAGCTACTACATGCTAGACTTCCAATTTATTATCTAAGTGAGTCCCCACAAGCCACCCCTCCCTTGGGACAACTGAGGGCTTTCACAGGGTATCTCTGACCGCCTCTCCCAGACCCTATTGCAAACGGTCAGGCCCAAGATGGCACACCCTTATTCCTGCGTGCTGCTTCTCCCCAGTGTGCACTTCTGGTCTCCCAGGAGGAGTGTGCTCCTGGAGGACAAAGGCCAGCACCAAGCTGCTGATTCACCAGTGGGTCACCAACACCTCGGGTATCGTGCCTGTATTTCTCTTGAACAGAAAAGACTGCAGAAGCTTTGCCAAACCTCTGGGCTCTGAGAGATCCTCTCACCTGGCTGCTACACACCATGAGGTGCAGCTTTGAGGACCAGAGGCACTGGAGGCTACAGTTCCCCCACCCCACTGGAGGCCTTCCAGCCAGTATATACAGAGTGCTGCCTCTAAGCCAGGCCACCTCTCAGGCCTCCCAGGGGCACTAAGGCCAAGGGATCACTGCAGCAAGGCAACAGTCGGATGCTAGAGCAACACAGAGGGCGGAAGCATGCAGGTTCAGGAAGCAGGAGAGTGGAGGAGGAGAACTTCAAGCCGCTCCCTGAAGTGCCTGCACCCATGCTCCCTGTGGGGAAAGGGAATATAAACACAGAGGAAATGCAGTCCTTGTGTATGAAAGGAAGGCGGGGGGCACAGACTAGCCGGCCTTGAATACTGGACTTTGGGGTGAGGGAAAGAGGAGACGAGGAGGGTTTACAATGGCCAAGTCAGGGTCAGAGGGGCCTGACCTTTGTGGTGTTGGTTGCACAGAATGGTCAGCTCACACTCCCTCCTTCCTCTTGCCTCTGCCCCACCTTTCTCCTTACTGAGAAGCAGGAGGCCTGATCCTGTCAGTTGCATTCTAGGATCCTATGTGGACTACACCTCCCAGGGTTGGGACTTTTGGGGGCTTTCTTGAGTCAGCACATCCACCTGTGCCCACTATGCCTCGGCTGAGGGTAATGAGGTATGATGTGACCGTCAAAGGGGACACAACCATCTCATGCTCTGCCAAGACCCTGTCCCCCAGAAGCAGTCAGGCTAGCTCAGTCCTAGGGACCAGGGCCAATCTCACCTCTGTCTGTCCTCCTCTTGTGGGCTGGCAGGGTGAGCTCCATCAAGGGAGAAATGCTGAGCCTGCCCCACAGGCCGATGCACTTATGAGAAGTACTGGGGCTGGAGGGTCCAAGCCCCCACACTGGAAATGCTCCCCCCGCCCTCCAACACTGTATTAAAAACATCCACAGTTCTTGTGTGGAAGCTCCCTCTTTGGGCTGCTTTCCCCTCTTCCCCACTCCCATACTTTCCACAGCACACCCTGTGGGCAGGAGGACGGCTGGGCAGAGGAAGGTTTGAGAACTTCTGGGCTCCCACCATGGCACTGAGACCCTCTCATCACTGAGGAAGGCAGGGCCCACCTCAAGCGGTCCCTGCCGCATCCTGGGACTCTGCTGGTTAACACTGTGACTCTGGACAGGAAGCAGCCTTGAGCCATGTGACTTCTCCTAAGCTTGGGTCCTTCTCTACCTTCGCAGCCCAATCCCAGCCCCAAGGAAGATTAAGGAAAAAGAAAAAAAGAAAAAAAAAGAAAGACCAGGGACTGTAGGAAGGCCATGTTATGCAGTTTGGAATTGTTTATTTTGTAAACAAACCAACGGCAATAAATTATGCTGAACTTTTAATAAGATGCACATCATATTAGGTCTGTATTTTTGCCAAAAAAGAAAAAAAAAAGGTAGGGGGAAGTAGAGAGAGAAAAATGCCTTGAAGTAAAGATCACAAAAGGGGTTTCCTGTTATGAGATACGGATGCATTTCCTTGACCAAAACCAGACTGATCAAAATGCCAAATCAAGAATTATGAAAACTGCAAACAGGTGACAGATGTGAACTTGCTTCCTCTGCTGCCCAGACCCTAGGAGGCAGCCTGGGGGTCACCCTAGCTCCGGCAGTTGGCAAGCGCCTTGCCATCACCGAAGGCGGCACTGAGGGGCTGCCTCGCGGGTGCCAGTATCAAGGAGACAGCATCTTGGGGTGCCTGGAATCAGTGGCAACCTTTCGAATGGGCCCCCTTTTGTTTTACTTGAGTCTGGGTGACCGAAGGAAACAAATACCCCCGACGGACACATTCCAGTACAGGACCAACGCCACACACGCTGTAGCCAGCAAAATGCCCTGCCCTGGCCTGCTGCTGGCTTGACCACAGCTGCCCTCCCGGCATCCCAGGAGCAGCCCTCCCTGTTGAACACAGCACAGTCCTGGAGACGCAGGCAAGAGGCTGGCTGACTTCCGGTCGAAATGGCGGCAAGCTGCAGTGGAAGGATTGTTTGTTTCTGTTTTTGTTTTGTAACAATTACAATTCAAACAAAGGGTCAAATATCCAAGCATAGTCTTTGCTATTCTATTCTTCTGGGTCTCTGCATAGGCTTCTCCCTCTGATGAGAATGCCCTTTCCTCACTTTTCCCACCTAGCAAACTCCTGTTTACCTTTTAGGAGCAGGTCACATGTCACTTTCTTCTGAGCACCCTCCACATTTTCAAGAAAGCCAACCAGTCCTTCCTTTGGCATCCCCCCTCAGAGCGTGCTCCCAACGTTCAGATTCGGTATCTCTTGGCACTCTCTCTTCCACAGATCATGAGCTCTGACAATAGAGCCAGTGTCTAGTTTAGATCTAGGTCCTTGCCACTCAGCCCAGGGGAGGCACTCAGCACAATGTGCTAAGACTCTCACTTCTGTGCCTAGCAGAGCACTGACCTGTCATTGCTAGGGGCCCAACATCTGACCTTTTTTTAATGTTTGGACATGACCAGGCTGAATACACGTTTCCCCTCTAGGTTCCCCAGCCTAGAACAAAAAGATACAGGTCTTCCTGTATGCACTTCAAATGCCAGGTCCCAGTGGGGTCAGCCAACTCTATTCCTCGTAATCTTCGTGGGGGGATGGAGAGAATGACCTCCTACCTAGGTCAAGGGGGACCCCTTGACCAGGAGGACCGTCTGCTCACCAGGCATCAGGGTCAAGACCCCGGCAGCAAGACATGGATGGCTCTCCATTTCAACATCCCCGCGAGCACCAGCCAGTCAGTCTACTGGAGCCCTGGCCCTGTGCTGGCTGTCTCTTCTGGGACCCCTGGGCCAAGGATACAGCCACATGTAGGGAGCAGCCTTTCACCAATAGCAGAACAAACACTATAGCTCAAATCGGGGGACCGGGAACCTGTGTGCACGTAAGCTTTCCTACATCCTCTGAGTACTGGTACTACTAAAAATATCTACCATTTACAAAACCATGAACTACGAAAGGCATTTTATACATATTTCATTTAATCCTCCTAACAAGTCCACATGGAAGGTATTCCCATCATTGTTTTAGGAAAATTAACTGAGGCTCAGAAAGGTGGAATCATTTGCTCAAGGTCATCAAGCCAGAAAGTGACAGAAATGGCATTCTAAGGCAGCACTTTCTGACTCTAAAGCTTGGGTACTTAAAACTTGGGTGATCCTAAAAGCAAAGTTTGAAAAGGTGGCAGCAAATACAGATGTCTAGTAGAGGCAGACAGACACAGAACTAGAGGAGGAAAGAGAGATGTCCCCACGGGAACCCCTTCTACTCTGAGCTGGTCCCTTGCACATCTACAACTTCCTTCTCCCAGGACACCAGCACCTGCCTCACCTGCCTATCCACATTCCCAGAGTCATCATATAGGCCATAAAGGAATTATCAACTTCAAGAGACTAAAACCATAAAATATTTGTTCTCTCACCACAGTGGAATGAAAGCATAAGTCAACATCAAAAAATTAGAAAATCCCCAATGTTTGGAAATTAAGCAACACATTTATAAATAACTCATGGGTCAAACAAGGAACTACAATTTTGAAAAGTTTGAAAAAAAAACTGAAATAGTTTTAACCAAATGGCAACTAAAAATATGGCATATTATTGGGATGAAACTAAAGTAGTACTTATAGGAAAACTGATAGCTCTAAATTACATATTAAAAAAAGAAAAGGGTTGATAATCAAGGATCTAAGCTTTCATCTTAAGAAGCTAAAGAACTGCACAGTAAATCCAAGGAAAGTAGAAAAAAGAAAATAAGATGGAAGAGAAATCGGCAGAATAGAAGCAAATGAATAATAAAGAAAATCAACATAGCCAAAAGTTGGTTATTTGAAAATATTAGTAAAATTGATAAATACCTAGAAAAACTGGTCAGGAAAAAGAGAAAGAAAAAACCCACAAATCATCATATCAGAAATAAAATGGGGACATCACTACAGATTCCAAAAAATATAAAAAGATAGTAAGAGGATCTTATTAATCATTTTAAGCCAATAAATAGATAAAAATAGGTTAATTCCTTATAAAAACATAACAACAAAACTGATAAAAGAAATAAAAATATATATGACTATATATATATATAAAACTATATATATTTGATATAACTATATATTTGACAACTATATCCAGCAATATAAATCCATCAATATAAAAAAAGAATAATTTTCACAACCAATTAGGATTAATTTGAGGAATGCAAGGTGGGTCTGATATTCAAAAATTAATAAATATTAACTCACCACATTAATAGAATAGAGGGGAAAAATCATATAATTGTCTCAGTAGAAGCAGAAAGGGCATTTTACAAACTTCAACACTTATGTGTGATAAAAACTTTCAGCAAACTAGGAATAGAAAGGAACTTCCCCAATCTGATAAAGAATATGCATGAAAAAAACCATGGCTAACATAAACTGGTGGAATAGTAAACACTTTCCCCTAACATCAGGAAGAAGACAAAGATAATCTGTTCTCTCAACTTCTATTGAACATTGTACTAGTTCCTAAGCAAGTAAATTAAAGTAAGGGAAACAAAATGGCAAAAAAGATAGGGAAAAAAGTTTTTCTAGCTGACATGATTGTTTACTAGATCTAGTGATTTTAGCAAGGTTGCAGGATACATGATCAAAATACATAAACCAATTTTATTTCTATACTGTAGCAACAAAGAATTGGAAAACAAGAAAATATCATTTTCAATAGCATCAAATAAAATACTTAGTAATAAACTTAATAAAAGACCTGCAAAACTTTGCACTTAACACTAAAAAAAAACTGCTGACAGAAAAGAAACACCTAAATCAATGGAAGGATATACCATGTTCATGGATTGGAACAGCTCATATTTATGTGATTTCAATTGTCCCTAAAGTGTTCCATAGGTCCCATACAATGCCAATTAAAATTCCAATACACATTTTTTTTAAAAAAGAAATTGAGTTGATTTGAAGATTTATAAGGATGCAAAGGACCTAAATGGGCCAAGAAAAATATTTTAAAGAAGAAAGACTCAGACTACATGACTTCAAAATTCACTGTAAAGCTACAGTAATCAAGACAGTATAAGACTGGAATAAAAGTAGACAGTTCAAGAGTACAGAACAGCATCCAGAAATAGACCCACTCATATTCAGATGGTAAAATAATTAAACATATGAAAAAACCCACAAAATTCATCACATAATAAAAAAAATAATAATCTGGGATGGAACACAGACCTAAACATAAAAGCTAAAACTATAATGCTTCTAGATGAAAACATAGGAAGGCAAAGACACTCTGGAGTAGGCAAAGACAAAAGTTTCTCTTTTTTTTAAGTTTATTTATTTTGAGAGATAGCATGTGCGTGCATACATGTGCACGCACGAAAATGGGGGGAGGGCCAGAGAGAGAGGATCCCAAGCAGGCTCCACACTGTCAGCACGGAGCCCAATGCAGGGCTCAAACTCATGAACCGTGGGACCATGACCTGAGCTGAGATCAAGAGTCAGACGCTTACCTGACTGAATCACCTAGGTACCTCAAAGACAAAGATTTCTTAGGGCAAAAAAAGCACAAGCCATAAATGAAGTACCGATAGCTGAAGTTCATCAAAATGGAAAACCTTCAAAAGACACCATTAAGAAAATGGAAAGGCAAGCTGCAGACGGGGAGAAATTATCTCACATGTTTTCTGACAAAGGTCGCACATCCCAAATTTATAAGAACTCCTACAGATCAACTGTAAAGTAAACAGCCCAATATAAAAATGTTTCAAAGAATTGAACGATGATTTCAAAATGATAATCAAGTGGCCAATAAACACATTAACAAACAAGCAACATATTTATTCTACTATATTGGTGGCCCCACAGTAATGCAGCAAAAGGATGGACAAAAGGGTGGTCCAGAGGGGTGAGCAAAGGTTCCCAAATGTAGCCCCAAGGCAGGATCCAGGCTGTGGACAGATTTTGTTTGATGCACACTGTGTGACAAAAAAACCTTGAGCCTGTATCTAAATATGGGACACTTCACATGAAGATCTAGATTTCCAGCTTCTCTTTAAAATGGCAAGATGTGGCTATGCCAGCTCTATATTCCCCTACAGAGCTGAGTGGTGAGCAGTGTCTCTTGGGTGCACCAAGGTCTCTGTTACATACACAGGGCACAGAAATGCAATTCCTCTTGTGTGCTGCTTCCCTCCATTTGGCCTCTGCCAGGCCCCAAAGGGCACCTGAGTGTGTGATCCACTCTAGAACCTGTATCTTGGAAAGACTCTGGAAAGCAGTGAGATTGTGCAGGATGCAGAAAAAAACGTGTGACAGGGCCTCCAGGTGTTTGTAAACTGGTTCTACAGGGGGACACCCACTTGGAACTCATCCAGGGGCCAGCACTGAGCCATCCGAGAAAAGCTCTAAGAAGCTAACTGGTGGTACCAAGAGAAAGTGGCAACATTTCTTAGAGAGGCCCAACTGGTTAAGACTCAGCTGTCTCAGGAGGGAAAATGTGTGGGGCATGGATTGAGGAGTACTTACCCTGCACTAGTAAGGAAGCTAGCCCACATCCCTGTCACCACCCCTACCCCCCTCCCCCCCCCCGCTCCAGACTCTGACTTCTGTCCTCTCATCTCCATAGGTCACTACTCCAATTGAAAAGACCACCAAAGGACAATCACAATCACCTTCCCTTGAGAGTCCCATGCCCGAAGCACAAAAGGACCCAAGAGGAACTGTAAATGTTTCAGATAGGAGATCCCTTGACTACAAATAACTTACTAAGCCTTTGAAGAATGCCTGAGCTGTCTGTACTAGCCTAGTCTGACAGTGCAGATCTTAGGGTCTCCTTACAGAAACCCGGCTTACTACAATGATGGGGCAGAACAGTTTCATTTGGAGACTTCTGGTGAAATAAACACTTGTACCTGAGAAGAATAACGTAGAGGCTTCCCATCCAACCCCAACATACCAGCAGACCACCATATCCTATGAGCCAATGGCCACAGTGGGCCCCAAATCCCAGGGCCCAGGGGTGCACATATGTTCAACAAGAGATTCCTGATCCCTGTTCTGGGCCTGTCCCTATCCTAGGATCCCAAGGATGAGTCACCTCAGTGACTACAACCCCAGGCCACAGCCCCCTCGTTTGCAGATCACTGTCAATGGAGGTAGGACTCAGTCTTTTGCTCTAGCCTATATAACTTATATGTGAACATACACATTCTTTCTACCTAGAAGATAGTGAAAAGGGCCCTGGATGTAGAGTTAAGAGACCCAGACTCAGACACCTCTATGATCTGAGCAAAAACATCATTCATCAGAGCCTCAATTTTTGTCTTTGGAGAATCTGCTAAAGCCATCTCCCAAGGATCCTGTGAAAATGTTTTACAAACCAAAAACCACCGAACCCAAAGTAATTGTAAAAAGCACCTGCACCCTGAATTTACACACTAAGACAAGAAATAGAAAGTCTGCAAAAGGTCTGAAGCAACAGATGTGTCCATCACTAGAAGGCCAGTATGAACGAAGGGGCATCTGTACATACTATCACGATGGCAGCGGCAAAAAAAAAAAAAAAAGGGAAATCCAGCTGTTTTCACATGCAAGTATCTTTCAAGACAGACTTTTTGTGGGGAGGAAAAAAAGCAAGGTACAAAACAATGTATATTATGGTATCGTTAATTTAAAGAAAAAACAGGGGGTAGGGAATGTACACGGATATGCTTGAATGTGCATGGACTATTTCTGGAAAGAAATGATACAAGGGTGGAAAACATTCCTTACGTCTTTTGTACAGCTTGGACTTTTTCCTATCATGAGAACGTTATTACCTAATTTTTTTTAGCAATTAAACATTAAGTCAAATACTGTAATTACTGAATCCCCATCTGGGTATAACCCAAGAGGGAACCCGTCCCCCCCTGGTCCCTGGATGCCTCTGGCCCGTGGGCTGACTTTCCCAGAGAGCGACTGACTCCCCAGCCTAGTCCCAGGCAGGCCAACCACTGGGGTTTCCTCCCTCAGCCGTCTGCGCCATTCCTTCCTCCTTCTGTCTACAACTGGCCTTGCTTTACACAGCAATCATTCCAGGGTGTGCTGGGGTCTTAAGGAAGCCAAGGCTAGGAGGTAGGGCGGTGCAGCTGTTAACCAGCTTCTGCCCTTCCCCAGCCTCCTCCATGTCTCCCAGTGAATGCAATTTGCCTGCTGGGACCAGGCCTTCCCAGGGCTCCCTGATTCCACTCCTGGTCTCAGTCCTTCCTCACACGGCATCCTGCCTCGGGGCAACCTTCCACGGCAGCCCCTGGACAGGCCGACCTGCCCGCTCCCCTTTGCGTCACTAAGAGCTTCTCCTCCCAACCTCCTCTCCTTCCCAGCCTGCCTGCAATTCGTGCTCCAGGGTGAAGGCAGACGTTTCACCATTTTATCTGCCAAATTAGCTTTCAGGGTTTGCTCCTCAAAATATCTGCAAGAACAGCAACCTTTCTCTGCCACAGATGGGGCTGGGGAACCTGCAGGCGACCAGTCAAAACAACCCCCGGGGCATGGACTCACAATCTAGTAGAAGTCGCACAGGTGTACGGAGCCTGAATGCAGAAGTGGATGGTGGGTATCAGGTCTGTTGGCGTTGAGGGGAGGTTACCAACAAGCAAGGAGGAAAGGCTAGAATGATCCCTGCGTACTCGCTTAGCGGCAGAGATGCCAGCATCAACTCATGTGTGGCCTGACATAGATACGGACCGATCGTGACCTCTGCATCTACAATTGTAGACACACATGCATGGGTTAGCATACACACACACACCTCCACGCTCTGTCTGCTGAGAGGCCCTAGAAACAATGACATCCTAGCAGCAACAAACACAGCCAGCTCCAGACTTTGGTCTCTGATACCATTCTCCAGGAAAAGGAATGGGACTCCTTCAGAGAAATGGTGGGTTCCAGGGTTAGGACAGGAGTAGCACAAGATGAGCCTGGAACATCTTGTAGTGCCAGAAAGTAAGGAAGTACTCAAAAGGCTAAAGGATGGGGGCATGTCAAGGGACACGGGAGCCAGCCTGGAGGAGCTCCCGGTGGCCAAGGCTGGGACAATTCAAGCAGCAAAATAATATAGTGCTGGATTATAACCCAGAGCATAAAATACATATCCATGGCCTACGCGGATAAAAATAAATACTGAATCTATAAAAGGTGAGAAGAGACAAGTCTCCTATAAAGAATTCCAAATAATTTGCATAGATACTCTGCCCTCAAGGAGGTGGAGGCTCACTTCCCCACCCAAACTTGATCAAGACACTGGTTCTGCCCCCAAAAGAACTTCCAGTGGGTACATGGGGGTGGAGACAGACACCAAACAGGGAGCCAATGAGTGTGCAGGAGCCTTAAGAGAAGGGTGCAAAATGCTCTGGGAATGTCCCTCAAGAGAAAGAGCAGATAAATGAACTAGAGTTGAGTCATAACAGAACACTGCACAGCAGGAGAAATTCATGAGCTAAAACCATACCTATCAGCAAATATAAACCTCAATATCACAGTGTTGGAAGAAAAGGCAAGCCTGGAGTGGGACACACAGAGGACCTTACCATTTGTACATAGCTTTAAAACAAATGAAAAAATGTTATATATTATTTGTGAATACAAACGTGGGGGGGGGGGGGTGGAAGTATTTCTATCAAATTCCAGATAAAAAAAGAATATAAAAGAATATAACTGGCAGAGTGAACTCATGAATCCATGGTTATTGTCAAGTTTCCCTTTTAAATAAATTTAAAAAAAACTTTTAAGTGTGTTGGCTAAACGAATATGGAGTACATGACAGTACAGGTAATACACATATTTGGGAACAATCAGGAAAAGGGTGACAAGAGGCCAAGTGCCAGGTACTTTCCGGGACAATGTGAACCAGCCCTAAGGCCAGACAGGAGCTGGCTAAGCGTGCATGTGCCGGGACAGCTGGGTTGAGGTCCACAGGCTTGCATGTGAAAGGAAACCACAGATGAACTATTGAGAATGCACTACAGATTCGGAGGGAGTGGGTAAGCACACGGGTTAGGGACAGGGTGGGGACTAGTGCCGATCCAGCAAGGAATACAAGGAGGAAGTGGACATTGGGATGGGTGGAGGGAGGAGGGGGGCAGGCAGGAGGAAAGGGAGGAGGGGAGGAGGACACAACGGCATCCAAGTCCTTGCTCTCCCTCTCCCCTCATACCGCTCTGGCCAGTCCTTCTATTTCACAGGCCTGTCCCCTTCTGCTCAGTCATGACATGTCAGTTCTTACAAAAGCAAGGCCTGCTCCTCTTCTTAAGCTCTCCAGCTAATATCATCCT
The DNA here is from genome assembly GCF_018350175.1 of Felis catus. Taxonomy (NCBI): domain Eukaryota; kingdom Metazoa; phylum Chordata; class Mammalia; order Carnivora; family Felidae; genus Felis; species Felis catus. The sequence continues at coordinate 57,984,781 of NC_058369.1, forward strand.
GCCCGCAGCTTCAGTGACTAGTAATCAAGGATGACTCCCGGGGCGCCTGGGTGGCTTGGTCGGTTAAGCGGCCGACTTCGGCTCAGGTCATGATCTCATGGTCCGTGAGTTCGAGCCCCGCGTCAGGCTCTGTGCTGACAGCTCAGAGCCTGGAGCCTGCTTCAGATTCTGTGTCTCCCTCTCTCTCTGCTCCTCCCCTGTTCATGCTCTGTCTCTCTCGTCTCAAAAATAAATACCATTAAAAAAAAATTTTTAAAAAAATATGACTCCTGCCCTGTACAACATTAACTGGGCACCACGTTCTCCTTGCCAATGTCCCTGGCACCGCAGCCTGCACGCCAGGTACACCTTCCTCCATACCCGGTCTCCCTGCACCCTCAGCGCCACCACCCATCTTATCCACTGGTCCTCTTCAGCCCTCCCCCTTCCTCTTGCCTGACCCGGTGCATGATGAAGCCTTACTGTATGCTGGATACATCTCAACCCCGGCCTGTTCTCTCTCCCAGCAGTACCCTAACCCAAACCAACGTCATCCCTCGCCTCCCCACACCCACTCTGGCCTCTAATCAGACCTCTAGCTAGCCGGGGTGGTTACTACTGCCCCCCCCACCCCCACCCCTTCCTTGCTGCTTAAAATCCTTCAGGGCTTCCTCTTGCTCTCTAGGCAAAGACAAATGGGAAGAGGGTTTCCTCATCATCAGGCAACCTGAAGAGCACCAGAAGCCCATTCGGACCCTCTGCCCACAGCCTAGCTGGCCTCTGAGAGGGTCCTGTAACAGGGAAGGTTCCGGATCCCTGGAGACCGGTGACTGCCAGGACCCCTCCCACCGGACAGGCCACCACAGCCTCCAGGGCCTGCTTGCATGGAGCTATTTAGAGGAGCAAACAGACCATACATTTCAACAGCTCCAATCTTGTAATATCAAGTGGTTCATCAAAATGAGCTGAGTCATCAAAAAAAAGATGAAATTATATGCAGTATTCTAGGAAGAATTGTGTAGTTCGAGGAATGAAGGGAGTATAAAACACATTTTAGAAAGATTCCCAAACTCAGATAAAACATAATTACTTCTGTGCTTTACCGTCAGCTTCATGACTATATGATCTCTACTTATTGAAAAGGAATGATGTCCAGATTGTGTGGGAATGGAGGGGGGTGGAGGACGCACAGCAACATATAAATGTGACTCCATGGATGTCATACTGTATCCATGCGTCTGTGGATTCACCAGAGCTTCGGGAGGGGTGCTGACAAAGGGTATCAGCGCTTCTCTCCAGTGGGTGGGACTGGAGGTCATTTTTACATCCTTTTCAGTAGTGTTGAATTTTTAACGATAAGCCTTTTTTTTTTTTCATCTGAAGAAAAGGTTAAAATGTGAGTTTCCCTTTCCCATCGGGAGGGAATGAAGCTTTCTCCAAATCCCCCAATAGGGACACCTTCGTTGGTCCAAGACTGGAAACGGAACAGGTGTTCCTGCAGGCCAGGGGTGATGGCAGTACCACACAGTTGTCTCTGGCCTAAGGTAGACCACCCACGTGCAGCAGAGCCCCCCACGGGCTGCCGGCCAGGCCTCTGATGGTGGCAGCACCTGAGTCCTGGGGATCCGACACTCGCACAGCACCGCCGGGAAGGAGGGGCTGGCCATCGGTTCCGGCTCCGAGAAAGGTAACCTGGAGCTGCTGGCAGCTCCCACAAGGAGAGTCTGTCTGAGGGCAAAACCGTATGGAGCACAGAGTCAGTCAAGAAACGGGAGGAGATTTAAGCCTTCAAGTACCAGAGGAGCCTTGCTTCAAGCGGGAACGCCCTGACTTGTCAGTGATGTAGACAAATAGATTCTCTTCTTCTATGTGTACTCACCTGAGTTGGCCTCCGTCACCGGTAACCAAGCACGAACGAGCTAGTATGCCCACCCCTCCGGGCACAGTGTCCCATTCCAGGGACATGCTGAGCTGGACTAGTACTCCCAAGCTGCCAGCCTGGGGTAGAAAAGAGGTTAACCTTCACCGCCGTCCCTCTGTGTGCCTCCCAGGTATGATGGGGCCCAGGGAACAAGGAAGGGTTAGCTGCAGGAAGGGCTTTCTGAGTAGCCCTGTGTACACACAGCAGGTCCCAATGGAGACGGAGAGATGTATTTTCAGAAGAAATTCACTGCAGGTGTTCTGGCAGGAAACATCCAACTGCATCCACAAGAGAAGGCCACTCACTCAAACAGGAACTACAAGTACAGAGCTCCACATTCCATTCCCTCTCCCTTGCTGACTGCAGACAGACCTGCCTGCTCTCCAGAGCCATCACTCACATCCGGCACAGAGTCCCCACGGTGCGTCTGGGAGGTGGGGTGAGTTGGCCCCAGAGTGGGAAGCCTTGGCCCAGAGCAGGCAGGTCCACAGACAGCCATGGCAGAAACAAGGTTCCACTCAAGCCAGCCTGATCCCAAAGCTACATCAGCCACCAGGCTGCTTCTCCCAAGGGGTAGCAGACCCTAGTTTCTCTGCACCTGACTTCCTGCCATTGCTAGCACCTAGAAGCTGAAAATCTTCAAGCTCAAGTCTCCAGGGAAAGAGGCGACTTCCCCTAACCCTGCGCACAACCATGCATATTCTGTGGAGACTACTCTCCACAGATGCTGCGTGTGCATGTATGCGCGTGTCCTGGCGAGCAGCTCAAGCGCGTGTCAACATGTGGGTCTGCTTTCAATTGTGCTGGAACAATTCTACCTGATAAACAAAAACAGATCCAAAATAACCTTTGGCAAGCAGCATATTTTTAAAAGAAAGAGAAGGTCCGAATGAACTGGCAAGAGTAATGCTTAAGCAAACAAACTTGGTCAAGCCAAACATCCATGGTGCACATCAAAAAGCCCCTCAAAGGGCTCCCTGTGAACCGAGGCCGGCAGCTGGGAAGGAGGCTGGAGCTGATGCACTTATGGCCTGGAACGGGACAGGCCACCCACTTCCCACCACTGGTCACTGGCATTTCATTCAGGTCATAGGATCAGACCACGAGTCAGGGCCAGGAGGCCAGAACCCTGCTCGCAGCAGGAAAGGGCAGAGCCCCCACCATCCCCTCCAGCCAGGCGCCCTTGCTCCAGACAGCCAGCTCCAATGGGCCCTGCAGGGCAGGTGACAGTGAGAGCAAGTGGGCAGCATGGGGCTCTGTGCCATGGGAGACTCTCAGAGTCCCCGCTCGGTGAGACGGCCAAGTTCCCAAGGCTTTTGCTGTCGAAATCCATTCAGACCCAAGGGCCAAGACAGAACGGGGTCTGCAACCGCCTGCTTCGGACTCCACTCCACCACTGACTGAACAGGACTCACGGTTTCCCACCCATCCACCGAGGATCACAGAGCTGGAGTCACCAACCCAGAGCCCCACAGCAAGGGCTGAGGCACAAAGGCTGGTGCTAGGCCCACAGGAGGACACCCAATCGCCTTTCACAGAAGGCGATTTCACCCCTTCACCCAATCACCTGTCCCTGGATGGCTTCACAAGCTGGGCCACCGAGACCTCCAAGGGTAGAGGGCTCCATGCTGCTAGTCCCGGGCTCTGGGCCACCAACTCTGACCTTCGGCAAGAAGGTCCCCTCAGCAAGACACAGAGGACGAGTGCGCACTCCTCTCCATCCTGGTGTTTCCACAGTGAAAACGCCCCAAGAGCTTCCTGTCGCCAGGTCCAAACCCCTTCACCGCCCAGCTTCCTGAGGGCCGTTCTCCAAAGGGGCCGTTCTCTTCACTGTCTCCCCCAACCCCCGAAGTACATGGCTTATGTCTGCCCACAAAGTGTGTTTCTGGGGCCCTGCTCTTACCACAGCTGTGCTGGAGTCAGCCACAGAACCCAAGCCACATGACACCAAACCCATCCTCTCTCAAGGTCCCACAGGCTCAGCCAACACAAAGGATGACCGGGGAGGTCTGTGGAGCCTGAGACCACGCAGTGCTGGCAGGGGCAAGGGCACTCCCAGGGACCCCCACGGAAGCTGAAGAAAGCTGGGCTCAATTCAGGGGGCTCAAATCCAAAGACGCTGTAAACCGTAAGTTACAGGCTCACAGAAGAGGCACATGGGCCAGATCTGTGCCGCGGAGCGCACGTTCTGCTGGGGCCAGGTCTATGTTGAAGACGTGTGAGCCTGGACGAGACGACTTGACTTCTCTGGGCCTTGGTTTGTCCTCACCTGTTCAATGGGGGAGTAAATGCCTCTTTCCTGGGGTCACGGAGAAGCAAGAGAAAAAAGAAGCTGCTATGGCAACGAAGAAAGAGCAAGCTTTTGATACCTGGAAGCTTATCACCGTTATCGCCGCAAAGGCCCGCCTGCCGAGGCTGAGGCCAAGCGGGTGACTGCAAGTGGTGGATCCGGTCTCCCCGGACACGGTCAGGGAAGATGGCCACAGCTGTAAAAGGGACAAGAGTATCCGTATATGCTGAAGTGCAGGAGGCAACGAGGCAGCGGGAGATAAAGATCACCAAGCAAGGACTTTTATGCATCTCTGAGAGGGGAATGTGGAGAGCGCAGAGTGGGGTGGGGGGCTGAAGGCCGGGAGAAATGGGCTAGAACAGCCAGAGACGGGGTGAGGCGGGGACCGTGGCACTTGCTGAGTGCACTGGGCAGGCACAAGGGGCGAGGGGCGGGGTGCCGGGAGCTGGCCCGAGGCCATCCACGAGGAGGGCCCAGGTGACCACCAGCCCTGCCCCCTCGCTCGGGCTGCCGGAGGAAGAGGTGGTCCTCCTGAGCAGCAGAGCCAGGCCTCCCTGGGGAGGATGGCTCTCCCAGGCCCAAGCGGGGTGAGGGCACAAGGGAGGTGAGAGAGAAGCAGGGAAGGGCAGAACGAAAGTTGCTCTTTCTCTGCTTCTTTGCACTTTTTTCTTTCATAAAAGCCACACACGAAACAGATGAACACAAGCTCGCGGTAAAAGATTCGAACACCAATTACAGACTTAGACATGAAAGCTCTCTTTCAGCCCCCTAAATTCCACTTTCCCTCACTCCCCCAAGATGTAACCACTATTCACAGTTTGCTGTGTCTCCTTTCAGATCTTTTGACGCATCTAGATACAAACATATGTACATATGTACACCGTTTTCCTACATAAACGAGACCAATCACACATATTGTTCCGAGACTTGCTTTTCACTTAACAATATACGCATCCCATTTATTTACAAAATGTTTATTAAGGACGGAGAAACAGATGGACCAGAATCTCCAGCCTCGTGGATCTGACGGTTCTAGTGGCAGCCTTGCCACCTACATTGACGTCACCTTTCTCAATGGCTGTGTTGTGCCGCCCGGTTTGTATTAACCAGCCTGTCACTGCACACGGACTCCTGTTCCATCTGCTCACAGCATAAACATCGCTGCAGCAGACACCCCCACGCACGTCTCCTTGGGCTGCCACACTTGGAACAGGCAGAGAAAACAGACCCAGTAACCGGTCCTCCCAGGAAGCAAGAAAGGAGGACGCTTCCTAAACCCCACTCATAACCAGAGGGGCGCCTGGGAGGCTCAGTCAGTTAAGCATCCGACTCTTGATTTTGGCTCAGGTCATGATCCCACGGTTTGTGAGGTTTGTGAGACCCCCCCCTGCATCTGGCTCTGCACTGTGTCAGCATGGAGCCTGCCTGGAAGTCTCTCTCCCTCTCTCTCTCTCTCCCTGCCCCTACCTCACTCTCTTTCTCCCTTTTTCTCAGAATAAAAAAAAAAATTCAAGAAATTTTTAAAAAACACTCACAACCAGAGATACTGTTATAGGCATAGGATCCCCTGGTCCCCCAGCCGACTGTGCCCGGGGAATGCAGAGAGGGGTGCCCAACCAGCTCTCAACCCCAGGAGCACATGAGTTCACATCCCGGCTCCTACTAGCCATGCAACCCTGGGCAGGTCACACCTCCCCTCTGACTCTGTGGCCACCTCTTTCTTGAGAGAATGTGCCCCACGTGCTCACCCCACTCAGGGTCCCACAGAAGGAAGTGGTGTGTCCAAGGACAGATCCCTAAGGGGCACAGGCCAGTCAGAGCCCAGGCCAGGGCCGAGGGACCGAAAATGTCAGGAGACACTTTTGGCCGGCCTGGCGGGGGAGGAGGTGCTGCTGTCATCTCGTGGGTATAGGCCAGGGATGCTGCTAAACATCTTACAAGGCACGGGACTGAGAAACGTGAGTGTGCTCAGGTGGGGAGCCCACTGGCGGCCCAGCAGCCGAAGGGTTAAGCAGCCCACTGCCCAGGCCGCCTTCCTGCCCGCCCGCCTGCCGGCAAGGACTGCATTAAGCCCGGCCAGGAGATGGGCCGCTGCCTTCTGGTTCGCATTAGCGGCGCTCTGCTTGGCAACGTTCCCTCTGGCGGGCTGCCTTCCCTCCCTGCCCCGACCACTCTCCGCCCCAACTCAAAAGAAAATACCAGGATCCACATATAAAACCCGCGCACTCCCCGCCTGTCTCTTACCCCGTCTTGAATAAAACAAGCTCTTAAACTCCTGACCTTCCGCCCAGTCACCCCGTTTGTTTTGTGGCAGCAGCATCTCGGAGGCTGGGGGGCACGGCGCTGCCCTCCTCGCTGCGGGGCGCTTTGCACACCGGGCTGGCACTGGGGCAGGCCAGGGCAGCTCCTCCGGAGGCTGGCCCCGGTGCCTGTGATCTTAAAAAAGGCAACTGTGCCCACAAATACCCTCCCCTCAATCCCCAAATGCCAAAGCCTGAGCTACTCAGGCCCTCACCTTTCAGAGCGGGGAAGGCTCCCAAGCTGAGAACAAGAGGAGGGTTGGGAGCATTTAAACATCAGAAATAAAACCTTAGAAGAAACAGCGAAAGCCCGCTTTTTAACTTTTCTTATCTTTCCTCACCAGAGGCCCCAGCAGCAAAGGTCGGGTACAGTAAGAGCTCACAAACTCAAGTGTCTTCTCCCAAACTTCTCTGAGCTGCAGCCCCATGTATCAGTTTGCCTCCTAGACCTGCGCGCCAACTGGAGGCCCCCAAACACCTCAAACTTATTAAAGCCCACCGCATACTCCCCTCTTGGCCTCCACCCTCACCCTCGGACCTTCCAGGGCTCCCCGCTCGCTAACGGCTCCACTGCCCGGCCTGCTGCTCCAGCCAGAGGTCTGGGAGTTGTCTTGGACATGTCTCTCCCCTCTACTTTCCCCATATCTACTCCATCGCCAAGTCTTGTTAATTCCACCTCCTGAACATCCCTAGGTCCTACTGTGCCGCCACCAGGTTGGCCCAAACGACCTCAATCTGCCTTCACTGCTGCAGCAGCCCCCTTCCTAACTGGGCCCCAGAAAGGTACCGCGGCCATGCCGAACCCGTCCTCCATACTGTCTGCCTCTCCGACACACAATAAATACATACGCACAATGTGATGTATACACACTCCACCCTTCAAAACCATCTGCGTTATTAAAGTAGATAAAATCTTTAATAGACTGCAATCTCTAGACCCTATGTGGTCTGCTCCCACCTACCTCTATCGCACGTCTTACTCCGGGGCTCTGTTTGCTGAGCTCCAGCTAAAACGCCTCGTTTGCAGGTCTTTGAACGCACTAAGTTATCTCCCACCACAGGAGGTAGCTTTGCCCTGGCGGTCCCTCTTCCTGGAACACTGGGTACACCCACGCCTCAGCTCTTTTCCTAGATCAGTCCTCCTCTGCCTTCAGATCCGGGAAAGTCTGCTCCGACCCTCGGCCTCGGTTGGTACCTTTGCTCTCCGCTCTCAGGGAGCTCTACCGGGTCCCAAGGAGGCCCTACCTTGGGCCAAAACTCTACCGGTGTGTGTATGTAGGGAAAGAGTATGCTGTGCGGCCCGCAGAGGCAGTTATGCAGACCGGGGACTCATCCTCATCTGCACACCCGTTTGTGTCTTCACCAACGCCGGTGACTACTAGCAAAGCCAAGGAGGTGGTGGTGCGGTCTGATGGGGGCAGGGGCCGCAGCTGCATCACAGTCGGCCCTGTCCCACAAAGGCTGGCTCAGACTCGCCGAGTTACCCTGGCCCAGCATCATCTCATTTAAATACTTCGGAAAAGACAACAAGAAAAAAAAAGAGAAAACCCTGAATGGCTGGAATTTATTTTTAAACACGGACATGTTATAATCAGGCGTTTTAGCAAAACTTCAAACAAAAGCAGGCGAGTGCCTTTATTTTAATAAGACATCTCACTTGCCCTTTCCCTATGATGATTACAAGTTGAAGCCTGTGAACAATTAAAGCAAAGTTTATGGTATTTTTATTATTGTTTTATTTCTCAAAAGAAGGAATTAGAAATATTCAGTTTAAGTGGTGCATTGGCTTTATGCACACTCAGGAAACACTCAACTTTCCTTTAACAAGAAAAATAAAAACAAAAAGGTCCCAGCAGAGCCCCAGAAGGCTGCCAGGGCAGTTAGGGACTCACCACAAGCTGAAGGTTGGCCTGCCTCTCCATGAGGTGCCAAGTCAGAGGGGCTGGTGGGGGCTGGGAGAGGCACCCTGGTCAGCCCGGCAATGGTTCTTTCAGCTGAGGGAAAGGAAGCCTAGTGAACTGTGTGTTCACAGTCAAACCCAGACCCTGGCCATGGCCTCCGAGGCCCTCGATGATCTCCTCCCCTCTATCTCTCTACCCTCCCCCCTACCTCCCTCCTCTCCATCACAGGGGCTGCATGATGTTGCCACTGTGCTCTTCCCCCAGAGCTCTGACAGTCCAGATCCTTTGTGTCCAGAGTTTTCCTGACCTAAAGCAGCCCCCAACCCCTGCTGTTCTCAGTCACGTCACCATAAGGTAAATCAGGCCATTTTTTTTGCCCATACCCCCTACCGTTAGAAGGTAAACTCTGTGACAACAGAAATATGACCTGCCTTGTTCACCATCGACCCCTATGACCTGGTCTAGCGCCTGGCGCACAGTAGGTAGTCAATGATACGTGCTGAGTGGACACTCTGGCCACTTTATGTGAGGTCTTTATCCCCTCCTACTTCTCAGAGTGACCCTGCAAAGCAGGCGCTGTGATCCATACCTCCCTGCTGTGCAGGTGAGGAAGCCGAGGCAGAGGGAGGTGGCTACACGGCACATGGCAAGTCAGGGATGTGAGCCAGGTCTGTCCAACTCCAGACCCCCAATTCCTGGACGTTAATTCCCTGGTTCCTGTGGACTGGGATTTAGCGAACTAGAGTGGAGCTGAGAATTTCTAACAAGCATCCTCAGTGATTCCGAATGGCCCACCCTCACCCCCAGCTGAGTATGAGAAGTAACGGATCAGATACCGCTAGGCCCTGAATTCCTGTCAAGGGGAGGAAAGCCAGGAACAGAAGCTCCATGAGGGATTTATTCCAAACACTGCACAAAGGGCCTGGGACCAAGCCTGGGGTCCAAAACCAGGAGGGTGTGGAGAGCAAGAAGGAGCCCAGACAAACCAGAACACGGCGCCCAGAGCAGAGGAGCAGGGCACCAGAACCGCCAGAAGACTTCTCTCACGAGAAGCCTAATTCCTGGGTGCAGCGGTGCCTCCCCAACAGGACAAGGCATACTCTCGAGCCACGTGGGACTTTACCATAGGACATGACGCTGCTAGAGCCTCTTCTAGACGTGGCCTTCAGAACACCCTCCCTATGCCCGAAGCCCAGCCCTCCTAGCGATCTTCGGAAGATCGCCAAAACCACGTGCCGCCCAGTCCTCTTCCCAGACTCTGCCACGATGAACGTCACGCTTCCCACGGACGTATCAGCATTCTCTCACCTCTGGGTTTCACCACATGCTACTCTTTTGCTTGGGATGGCCTGGCAAAGCTCCCCGCCGTCCTCTGAGCTTCAGCTTCAGTACGCCCCATCCGAGGAGCGGGGCTGAAAGCTCTCCCGGGGTATTCGCCGGGTGTTCTCACTTAATACCTTTCCCACACGGGGAGACAGCTGCCTGCCGGCCCACCACCCCTATGCCACCTACTCCCACAGCAGGCTCCCCAAGGGTCAGCCCGGGCTTTGACAGCTTTCAGCGCCCAACTCAACGAGAGAGGCACCGACAGTGCTGTGAGAAGGCTGCACTCAGGGCTGGCTTCGCGGGTGTGCAATCTTCCTGGTTAAACAGAACCTGTATGGCCATGCTTCCTGCTTGAACCAGAACTTGCTTCCAGGCAGAAAGAAGGCAATGGACCTCAGGCCAAAGATCAAACACTCTTCCGTGGGGCAGGCGGCACCCATGTTTGCACTGGGCACAGCCTAGCACCAGTCAACTGGCTGCTGACTGAGCGTTTTCTGCAGCAAGACTGCTTCCAGCTAGTGCTCTAATCCTGGCTGGGCTCCCATTTCCTGACGGAGGAAGCCCCCTTTGGGCCCCCAGTGTTCTAGGTCCTGCCTTCTCGGCCTCGCTGCCAGCTCACATTTTCCACCCCCTCGATGACAGGCCTGCACGTCATACTAGCCACGGCCCACAGCCGAGGAGGGAACTGCAGCACCCCCGGGAGTCTCAGTAAGCCCGCATTCATGTCTGTGCCAGTTCCCCTGGGCTGAGTGGGTGCCTCCCCGTGACACTCACCTGACTGCGGTGGGGTCAAGAGCACTGGGAAAGCAGCTGCCCGAGGCCCACGGGAGGAAGGGCTGCAGTGTGAAAACGATTCTTACTTCTCTGTGAAGGTGGCCTGGCAGGAAAGAGGGGAGGGACCTGCCCCTGGTCACACAGCTGGGCATCACACCCAGGACCCCAGACCCTGGTCCCCTGCCTGGAGCGTGGGCAGGGACTGCCCTGGCATGGTGCCTAGGCCACAACATAGCACTCATTAGTGTTCTTTCTAATTGAATCACAGCCTCTTCCAGGACACAATAAACTGATTTAATTTGACTCGGAAGCTTTTATACGTTTGAGGGGTTTCCACACAATGACTTGCAGGGCACAGCAGGTCCCCTGGCTACTCTGGGGGTCTTGTGAGGCCACCATGGTCTGGGACATACACTTTCCTCAGGAGAGGTCTGGAAGCCAGCCACGCTCCCTCCGACCCCACATTTGCCACTTCTGTGTCTGCTTGCCACCCGGCAACCTGCGGGTGCCACCTGGCCACCAGGGCTCTTCCTGGTGCTGGCCAAGGCATGAGGGACACTAGGTTTCACGTGGTGGTAACAATAGGCGATGATTACTGAGCACGTCCTAGAACCTAAGCGCCATCAAAAGATGCCGTATAACCCATCTAATTCTTACAGTGACTCTCTGACGTAGGTAACATTACCCCCACCTTACAGAGGGGGAAGCTGGAGCACACACAGGTGAGGCGGCTTCCTTGTGGTCACAGAGCAGGTGTGTGGCATGCAAACCCAGGCAGAGTGGTGCTCAACGCCCTGCTCTCCACCTCCCTGCTATACTACACGTCGGCTGTGAAGGGAAGGGCACGTGTGGGCAGTGGGGGTGCCTGCATTCAGGCTTCGGGTGGGCAGGCGAGAGGCTGGCTCCCAAGATGTCCATCCAGCCTAGTGAGAGCTGTAGTAGCAGGAAGCTGCAGGGGGGCAGTGCCCACTCTTGCCCTCAGGGGAAGCAGCTGGTCGGATTGGGACGGGTTTTATTTGTGGCCTCAGGGTCCCGAAAAAGGGCTAGGAGGGCTGCAGGTCAACCTGAGCCCAACCTGCCCACGCAGTTGTGAGCACAAGGCTCAGAACATACACCGAGCACAACCAGATGAGCTGGCAGCTTCATAAAGGGGGCCCGCCTTTGCAGTGGGGCAGAACTAAGCTGGGGTGGGCTGGACAGCCACTCCTGGCTCTTGCCCTTTCTTCAGAGGATACCGCTGGGGTTGTAGCAGCCATTTCTCCCCCACTCCAATCGGGGCCTGAGAGAGCCAGGGTCAGCTCTGCAGAGGACGGTGGGGCATGCTCAGACCACCCAGGATCAGATGCAGCCCACTGTGGTTGGTCCAGGCCCCTCCAGGCACCAGAAGCTAGCTGTGGCCCCTGCCCGCACAGCTGTTCTCGGGACAGGCCCAGGACCTCCAGCTCCTGGACGGAGGGTCCCGCGGAGTTATGAAGAAGGATAAGGCAGAATGAAGCAGCACCTCTAAAGTCAGTTCCAGGATCTTCTTGTCTGAGAGTCCCTGGGTCATCTCCATAACGACTTCATCTGATGTGAGAGGGACAGGGTCGAGCTGGCCTCAGTGGCCTCCTCATGCCTACACAGGGAGCTGGAGTGAGCACACATTGGAGAGCCTGGCTGCCAGAATTTGACTCCAGAGTCCTCCACTGATTAGCTTATGGAAGATTTCTGTCTCTGTGTCTCTGTTCCATGCCTATCAAATGGGGGACAACAGCACCTCCTCCAGGGCCGCTGGAAGCACAGAATGAACACCTCCAGAGGTCTTAGGCCCAAGCCTGGGACACAGCACCACTCAAAGACAGCCAACAAACCATCCTACAGTGCTGCCTGCGCTGAGGCTCCTTCCCCATGCCGGCCCAATACCCTGCTGTGTTGCGGAACTCACACTTCTAGAAGCCATCTGAGGCTAAACTAAGAGAAGCTGGACCTCGACGAGGCCAGACGTGGCAGCCTTCTTCATCCAGCCAGCAGCATCTGAGCGATCAGGACCCAGTATGGGCGGTGGGTGTCAGCACCATCTCTGTAGACGGACACATGAGCGTGATGAAATCCATTCTCAGAAATAAAGGAAGACAAACACACAAGAACAAAAGAGAGGGCTTCTGGGAGAAGAAACTGCAGCCTTATCCAGGGGCTGAGGCAGAACGGCACTCGGTTCCCTTGGGACTGAGGGGAGGACAAGCCAGAGGGAGCCCACAGGAAAAGGCCTGTAGGGAGGCGGTATCCTGCAGCCTGCTAGATCTTTACCATGCTGGGCACACGCCTCTGACAACAGCACCTACACAGAAAAACCTTCCTGAGCTCCCTGCCTGCTCTGAGATCAATCTCTGTCCTCGCCTGTCGCCTGTCCTTCCTTCTCAGGGCCTCGCTGGGGAGACAACAGGATATTACAACTCAGCTGCAGATGTGATTCTGATCCCCAGGCCAGAAGGAAGGCGGGGCACAGGCAAAGGTCTCACCGCGCCAAGGTGCTCAGGGTTGAGGGGGGTGGTGTGCAGGCTATGCTAAGCTCAGGGACCCCACCCCTGAGTCACTGCACTCTGTGGGCCAAGTAACAATGCACGGTAAATGGGAGGAAAGACAAGATTCAGAGTGGCACGTGATAACAATGACGGCGATCCCCATGTGCAGGTCTGGTTACAAGCACAGTACGTAAATGTCCTTGAATCTTCACAAGTAGCTCAGGAGAAAACAGGCCCCAGGAGGTGATGTAACTTCCCGAGCAAATAAGTGAGGGGGAGGGACTCAAGCTCAGCCCCTCTGTGTCCCAGGCCGGGCTCTCAAGGCAGCCATACGCAGGAACCAACACCAAGTATGTGGATGTCTCTCAGTTTTGCCCGCCCGGCGTCTATCTCCTAGATCAGTACCCCAACTTCTTTGGGAACCATTCTTCCCAGTAGTCCCCACCCCTGCTCCAGGGGTGGGTGAATGTGAAATCCAGCTCACCCAGCAAATTGTTGCACTCGTCCTGGCCTTGGGGCTGAGCTCCTGGTTCAGCCAGCCAAGCATATCCCATTCTATAACTGCAGACGAGTCTGACTGAACAGAAAGGAAATGTCATTTCTCTCCTAACACCAAGTGCTGAGGTAGGGCAGACTCAGGCACTCGTCAGGGCCCTGCTTTGGGCTGTTTTCCTCTGGCATCTTTCTGCATGCCTCCTCCTCAAACTTACCCCTCAAGTCCAAAGGTCACATGGCCCTCCCTGCTTCAACGTCCAGTAGCAGGAGAAACCCCCCAAGAGACCTCCCTTCCCATCTCACTGGCCAAATCTGGCTCACCAGTCACTGGCAGGGGAGGCGCATCCTCACGTACCAGACATCCTCTGGGTAGAATGGACTTGGGGAGCTAATCCCAAGGCCACAGGCCACTACATCCTAGACTTGAGGGGGAGGAACTAGAAAGCCGGGGTGCAGGGACTAGGCCTGGGAGAGTGGCCCACACAGAACAGGTCCGGAGGGAGGCACCAGCCCCACCTGGCTTAGTAATGGAACCAGCCTGTCCCCTTCACATCAGGCCAGTCTGAGCTGGATTTCTGTCACTGGCCACCAGGGCCCTAACTAACACACGGAGCACAAGAGATCTGGTGTTGCTCTGGGATTAGAAACTGAGGCGGAGTGAGAGAGGTGAGTCACACACACAGAAAGGCAAATACCATGACTTCATTCCTGTGTGGAATCCAAAAAATGAATGAACGAACAAACAGAGACGGACTCATAAATACAGAGAACAAACTGGTGGTTTGGGCAGCAGGGAGGTGGTGAAAAAAACCAGAAAGCAACCGAGGCTGGAGAGGTGACAAAGGGGAGGCTACGGCTAGCTCTCTGCCACACAGAGCACTTCAGATTTCATCCTGGAGACGAGGGGCGCACCAGCAGATAAGTGGGACCAAGCACGGCTCTACAAAGACCTCGCCATCTGTCCCTCTGTCAGCAGGGAGAGGCTGGGCTGGAGGGCTGGCACCTGAGCAGGGGAGGGCTGCAGTCCCAGCGGGAGACAGGGGAAGCTTGAGGGCAAGGGCCTGATGGCAGAGACCACCCCCCCACTCGCCACCCTGAGACAGGACACCAAGTGAAAGTTGATCTGACCACAGGCACCTGATCAACGCCTGCCTCTGCCTCTGCCCCCTCTCCCCTGGCTTTTCCAAACTGTTCCCCATTTCCTTCCTTCCCCTTTCTCCTTCCCTGTCCCCCTCTGCTCCATTAGCTCCACGTCCCTGGCACATGTGACATCCAGGTACAGAGAACGGACTCCCAGGAGTTTCCACCCTGAGGCCAACAACCATGAAAACATCAAACTCACAAAAAGCATTCCTTCTTTATAGATCTTCTGAAACACGAAATGATCAAGGATGACGATCAGGCTTTACATTTTTGATAAAAGACACAGAGACAGAGGGAGCTCAGTCTTAAGAGCTGATGTGCACAGGTGGCTCGGGAAGCTGCTCTGTAGCCCTGGGCCCCTGGTTTATAACCGAAAATGAGCTGGCACTGGGACACAGGAATATCTCGCGCTACTCACTAGTGAGGCATCAAGACTCGAGCCTCAAAAAGAAGACTGCCGGTATAGGAAGCAGCCAGCTGCCCGACTCTAGGCTTCTCCATCTGGATCCACGAGGTTGGGGAGCAGCCGCTGCAAACCCAGCCATCCACAGTCGTTCACTATCTATTCTGAATCAAAATCCTACTACAAAACAAATCATTTATTTGCTTTATGGGTGTTCCCTACTGTTTTTTTTTTTTCATCAACTAGTTTCTGGGGCCTCCTCTGACCCTAGCCCTAGGACAGGTGCTAAGAGCACAGAGAAGGACAGGACCCAGTCTCTGCCCTCCAGGAGATGAGTGTGGTGGGAGACGCAGGCACAGAGACAGACACAGTGCCAGGCAGTGCCTAAGTGCTGACCCAGAGCACCCATGGGAGGCAGCGCCTAACAATCCAGAGAAAGGGAAGAGGTCACGTGCTCCAGGGTAGGGGGACAGCCCACCAAGGCTTCTGGGTGAAAAACAAGGACAAGGGGAGGAGGGTTGCTAGGAGTAGGGGCAGGGCAGGTCAGGCAGAGGATGCGGCTGTGGGCTTGCTGATGGGAGAAAATGCATCTTTCCAGATGCCACGGCCTTCTCTTCTCACCTTGCAATCAACACCCAAGAGTGGAGGCAAAGGTCAGAGTAACAATGTCTAGTAGTATTTGATAATTTTTTTTTCCTTTCTGGAGGTGTTCATAAAGGAAAAAATAAGTCTGAATATGAACTCAATTTAGAGAAATATGCTATCAAATTCTGAACTTTCCTCTAACAGTTTTACCAGCTAAATAGGCATCTTTATATACCTAATAATGTTTGTCACCATGAGAAAACTGACGTGAGGGCCGTGACGCGTATTTCCATCTCAACGACTCATTTAGCAGCCCTGAAAAGAACGTTTCCTTGCAACCTGGGAAGTGCCCTGCCATTTCCTCCTCCCGTACCCAAGAGAAATTCCACAGGAAAGTAACGCTGAATGGCAACAATAAAGACAAGAATTATCACCTAAAACCCACGTGCCTACTCGGTGCTAGGAACCTTCCACCCGCCATCCCCAGTGGGCACCGCACCATAGTGCCCCTCTTCCAGAGGCCCCAGACTGAGGCAAGACTTGAGTTTGTGAAGAATCAGCGAGACAGAGAGAGGCTAAGAACTTGCCTCTGAACTCCCAGACGTCTCTCTCTCTCTCTCTCTCCATGGTGTGTGGCTCTGACAGTTTCTGACGCTACAACTCTGACAGCCAATACCCACTGGAAACATCACTAGCCGAAAATCCCAGGATCAGATGCGACCAGAGGGATTTCCCAGGCCAAAAAGCCTTGAGGAGAAGGCTGGCGAATCTCAAGATGGCTGGTGTTTACGCCATTCTGGGCTCTAAGTGGGATTTGGTTTTTCTCCTTCATTCCCGTTCCCCAACATTTCCTCAATTGGCTAATGGGCCCCAGCTGGGAATGGACACAGGCAGCAGAGACAGGGGCCAGGGTCTGACTGGCTCCAGCGGGCCAGCCCTGGCCAAGAGGGGAATGCGACTGTTTATTTGGAATGGCTGTGCCCTGCCTCTGAGGGAGTTCAAGCGGTCAGATGTGTCCAAGTTGATTAGTGAAATCTGACAAGGATGTCACCAGGTTTGGGAGGAGGGCCATCTAATTTAAAGCCCCCACCCTGCAATGTCCCCAGTGCCCAATAGGCACCGGCCACTAATTATGGTTAGTGGAAAGTGGGGGGTGAGAGGAGGTCAGGAGCTCTAGACCTCAGGAGCTTCTGAAATGTGTTTTTATAGGCTCCGTGGCCCAGGAGAGGCCTCAGTGGGGTACCCGGCTCACCTACAAAGCTGCTCTGGAGGTTGGAGGGTCCTGCCCTTCCCCAAGGAGGAAACGCCACTGGTGCCTACCGTCTCCTTGGGGTCTCCAGGGGCAGTGGGTATAGTGGACAGAGCCTGGTCTTTGGAGCCAGACAAATGGCTTCAAATGCCGGCTCTGCTGTCTGGTTGCAAAACAAAGCCCTGGGCCTAAGTTTTCTCATCTGTTGGGTGGGAACTACAGGAAAGGAAGGAAGGAACAGAGCTAGCCATCAGTATGCAGCGGTACTGACTCTATGTTAACCTGTAAAGTCTTCTACTGCCAACACACACTCAGCTCTCATGGCAACCCCTGCCATTCCTCATGACAAAGTCCAAGCTCAGTGGAGTTAAGAGGCCTGCCCATAACTGCAAAGGACTTCAAACTTGTTCTGACTTCAGTCCTTTCCATCTAAAATCCGTATTCATTTCCTAGGGCTGTCCTAACCAACTACCAAACTTGGTAGTGTTAAACAACAGAAATTTATTCTCTCGC
This sequence comes from Felis catus, assembly GCF_018350175.1. NCBI lineage: Eukaryota > Metazoa > Chordata > Mammalia > Carnivora > Felidae > Felis > Felis catus. The sequence goes on from NC_058369.1 coordinate 58,002,161, forward strand.
AGTTCTGTTGGCCAGAAGTCCAAAATCAGCGTGTCAGTGGGTTTGGTCCCCTCTGGAGCCTCTCAGAGAGAAGTCCTTCCCTACCTTTCTCTTAGTGTCTGGTGGCTTTAGGCAACCACTGGCGTTCCTTGGCTTGGGGCCACATAACTCCAATCTTGGCCTCTAGCCTCATTTGCCCTTCCCTCTGTCAATCTGTGTCACTGGACACACACCGTTGGGTAAAGAGCCCACCCTAACAGGGATGACCTCATCTTGAGAACCTTACCTTAATTACATCTGCAAAGACTTTGTTCCAAGTAAGGTCATTTCTGAGCTTCTAGGTGGATATGGCTTTTGTGGTCCACAGTTCTACAAACCACTACAGTCCGCCCCACCCTCCAGTCCCCAAAACTTCATTCACATGTGTAAAATACATTCACCCCATCCCAACATCCCCGAATTCTCACCTCACTAGACCATACTCTAAGTCCAAAATCTCTTGTAAGTATCACCCGCTCAAAAATATCATTTAACCCCTCTAATCAGGCATGGGTTATACTGATATGATCCATCCTGGGGCCAAATGCCTCTCCATCTACAGATGTGTGAAACTAAAAGACAAATTTTCTGCTTCTAAGATATAGGCACAGGGAAAAAATGAAAGGAACATAGAGGTCACTGGACCCAAGTAAATTTGAAACCCAATAGAGCAAATTCCTTTAGCTTTCCTGGCCTGAAAGTAACCCTCTGTGGCTTGGTCCTCCACCCTCCGGGCCCACAGAGGCTCCACAGGCCCCTGCCTTTAGGCTTGCTTCTCTGGCCTCTGCCTTTGTGTCCGCAGCTCTGCCCCTGGAGTCATTCTTCCCTTTTCTTAAAGGATAACATGAATTAGTAGAGTAATTCTATCAGTCCATTTCCTACAATTAGAATACTAGAAGTCCAAATGCTCTATTTTTTTTTAAAAAAACATTTTACCAGGTCTGTCCCTTTCAGTCCACACTGCCAGTGTTTTTGCGATATAACATTCTCAAAAACCTCGCGTGTCTCCCATGTATATCAAGGGGATCTCCATCATTAAACAAGAAGGTTCTCTATAGATTCTTCCTGGAGAAGCCTGTCTCTAGTCCTGGCTTCTGCTAAGATGTTTGATTGGATCCACGAGTCACATACCCAATCTCCACAGCAAAGGCTGTCTAGCCTCACCGCTGGCCTTTCTCCAGAGCATGCTTTCTCAAAGCCAATTTCCTACTTTTAGCATCCTTTGGCATCTGAAGAGGCAGAGAATCTCCCAAACATCAAGCGCAGGCTTCTTTTTGCTAACAGTTCCATCTCCAATTCACTCCTTTCCTCTCACATTTTACTAGACACAGCAAAGGAGAAACCAGGCTGCATGTTCCATGCTTTGGTTGGAAAATTCCTCAGCCAAATATCTGAGTTCACTACTTACAAATTATGCTTTCCTGACTAGCAACTTAGACAAGAACACGACAATAGAGGGTTGAAAAGTAGGCTGGGGGAAATGGGTGAAGAAAAGCAAGAGAATTAAATTTATATTTGCCAAGCACTTTCCTTGTGTCCAAGTACTGCAGATCAGTAACTGGGACCTTGATAGGCAAGCTCCATTTTCATCAGGATGAAAAAGTAGCCAAAGACCTCAGAACATGTCCCCACTCAAACATCTCTGCCTAACGTGGCTGACTATTTCTGCCTCGGCCCTCCCCAGGTCCACGCTTTCGGTCAAACATGGCAGCCACTGACCCTGTCATCAAGCACCTGTTCCTCCCTCAGGTACTGCACTTCAAAGTCTATGTCCCACAGCGAGTTCTTCTGACACCTCCTTCCTGCTCCCAGCTGCTCTCCCAGGCTGCAAACAGGTCTTCTCCCAAGGAAGAAGGGATACTGGATCAGGGTAGCCCCTTGGGGTCTGCCTCAGGGAAGACCCAGAAGGCAAAGAAATTTAGCATTTGACTCATTCTCTGTTCCAGCTAAGAATTAACACACAGCACCATAATAATCTAAACTGTGTTAAATATAAGTTTGGTTTATTTTCATAATTTTGTGCTTTATTTTTCTAAGATTTACACTTTTAGTCCCTGGCGCAACATGGATTTGATTTAAGTGGTATTTATCCAGGACTAATGGTGTTCAGGGGAGGAGCTACAACAGCCAGTGGAGGAGGGGATTATGACCTTAGGACTCGGGTCCTATGTCAGGGGAGGCCCTAGGCCTCGGAAGGGCAGGGCCTTGTCCTTCAACTCCTGCTGCTGCCCCAGGGAGCCCTGGAACCTGGCCAGTCTCAGGCCTATAAAGGAAGCTTTTCTTTTGGTTGGTCCTCCCTGGTCAGGAGGCTCTTCCCTAATAACCTCAGCCCTGCAGGAGGAAAGCAACAGCCACAGCACCATAAAATGAGTGAAGGGGGTAATTTAAACCTGAGATTTCCTTTACCTGGGGAAGCCCTGGTCATTCCTGTCATTCCTGAAATACCCCTCTCCTACATCCTCCCAGGCTGTCCTAGACCAGAAAAGGCCAACACAACAGATAGGTGCCCCTTGCCCTCCCCTTCCTCAGGGCAGACACTATAATCATGGTTCTCCCCCACAAAAGGGTGATGGTATATTTTACATGTCAACTAGGCTGAGCCACTGTACTGAGATATTTGGTCAAGCACTATTCTGGATATTTCTGTGAGGTTTTTTTTTTCTTTAATTTTTTAATGTTTATTTAGTTTTGAGAGAGAAAGACAGAGCATGAGCAGGAGAGGGGAAGAGAGAGGAAGACACAGAGTCTAACGCAGGCTCCAGGCTCCAAGCTGTCAACACAGAGCCCAACACGGGGCTTGAACCCACAAACCATGAGATCATGACCTGAGCTGAAGCTGGACGCTTAACTAACTGAGCCACCCAGGTACCCCAATGTGAGGGTTTTGGGGGGATGAGATTAACACTAAGACTTTGAGTTAAATAATTAATTAATTAAAAAAAAAAAAAAGACTTTGAGTAAAGCAGATTACTCTCCATAATGTGGGTAGACTCTGTCCAATCAGTTAAAGGCCTGAAAAGAAAGACTGACCTTCTTAGAAGAAAAAATGCTGCCAGTGAACAGCCTTCAGACTTGAACTGCAACTCTTCCCTGGGTCTCCATCTTTGCTGGCTTATCCTGCAGATTTTGGACCTGCTGGGCCTCATAATCATGTGAGCCAACTCCTTAAAACACACCCCTTTCTTTCTGTATATGTATATACCCACATCTTTTTGGTTCTGTTTTTCTGGAGGACCCTGACTAACACATCTAGTGATCCAGACAACCACAGAATCTGTCTCAACACAGCCCTCCAGGAAGCACTCCCAGTTAGCAAGCAAAGTGAACTCACTGACCTAGGGCTGTGCATATCCAGAAGCTGGTATTGTCCCTGGCTTAGTACACGGGGCCAAGTGCATGCCTCCGTGTCCCTGCACTCCAGGCTCTTCTGAGAACTAGACAACCACCCTGGACCCCAGGTTTCCTCATAGGCTTTTCCTAGTTCTAACCAGGCCTTGTTCCCCACCCTTTATACCCCCTGAAGAGAAGGGTGGTTGAGGAGGCTCTAAGTTGTTCTTCTCCAGTTAACTAAAACCATAAGAAAAGCCCACTGAAGATGGGAACTATCAAGGCCATTGAACACCTTTTACATCAGACCAGGCTGGTAGTTACCAGGAGGTGGGGGGCGACAGGGAGATACCCAGCTATCCATCCCTCTCACAGGTCTTCGGAGGGATAACATGGCACCTACTAGTGGTCACTGGGAGTATAAAACTCATCTGGATATCTTCCAGATTTAATGACTCTGAGTGACACAAGATTCTAATTGTGTTTAACTTGAAATCCTTGTAGCTAAGCAAAAAGTACCCAGAAATAAGTGCACATGTACTCGCCACCCTGACGTACGGAGCTGGTAGAAAAGGAGGGTGTACACCCAGCACCCTCACTTGTTGACAGGTGATCCTGGGCCCACCACACCTTCTAGAGCTCCTGTTTCTTTATCTACACAGAACACCCACTCAGGAGGCTCATCACGACACGTCACAGGCCTCCAGTAAATGGGTATTGTTCTGAGGATGAGGGAGAGTGGTGGCTCCAGAATCCAGGCAGGGCAGTACAGAAGACAGAGCAGAGAAGAGCCAGAAGGCCAGCCCCAGGGATCTGGCCCAGGGGCTCAGCCACCGGAGAGGCAAAGGGACTGTCGCTCTCCCTTGCCGCTAGAGACACAGGCCAAAAGGAAGGCCAAGGTAAGACTGACCTTGAGGGCAGGAATCTCCACACTGTCGCCGAGACTGATGGAGCCTGAGAGGATGGTCCCTGTCATCACAGTGCCTTGGCCTCTGATGGAGAAACAGTGGTCCACAGACATGAGGAATGGTCCCGAGGGGTCCCTCGTCGGGATGGGAATCTGGGACGTCAGGAGCTAGAAAAGAGATGCTGCTGCCACACCCTGCTGGGGAGAGGAGCTGAGTGGGGCAGGGCAGAGGAGGGCAGAGGGAGTAGCCAGGAACGGGGCAAGCTGGCCAAGATCAGAAATGGACCGCTTCCTGATTACACTCCAAACTCCTGCTGTGCTCTCAGTTCCTCTCGGTTCAAAGGAACTTCTCTCTCCTCTCATTGGGATAATGAACAGCCTCCTAACAGGCCGACCCCCAGGCCCTCGCCTGCACTGCAGCACAGGGACCTGCTGCAGGACAGCCCTGGACGCGTCAGTTCAAGCCTCATGCTTTCCTAGCCTTCCGAGCCTGCGGAATTTAAGATGTGTCATCATCTAGCCCCTAGGTACCATGGAAGCCTCGTCCCCCACCACTTGCCCTCTCACAGCAGGCACCAGCCGCTGGCAGGCCCTGGAAGTGTACCAGCTAGCTTCACCTCCCTTCTCCAGGGACACATCACCTCTGGGAAGGCTTTCCTACCCTTTCCGTATGGCTCCCTTCCCCAGCCCATCATCAACCAGTTAACATACCACTGTGATCATTTGTTTATTTGTCTCCCTCCTAGAGCCCTGAGTCCTTCCAAGTATCTGTAGCAGCTGGCACGGTGCCCAAGAGAGGGACACGTGTCCAAAGGATGCAGGATAGCAGGGCTGCCACCACGTGTGGCAGGGAAGGAGGGGGTGAATGCTGTTTCTCTAAGCCCCGGCAGAGACAGAGGGACCACCTAATGTCTGCCAAGGCCCGGTGTTGCCCCCTCAATTTGTGGTTCTGAGTTTTCTTCTCCGCTGACACTTTCCACCAGCTTTGACCTCAGCCAGCCCCTTTTCCTCATGCTATCTATGTGCTCAGAAATGTCAGAGCTAATTCCTTATAAACAAATGGAAATAAAGGCTGCATTATTCCTTTTATTTTGCTGCTTTCTCCTTTCATCAGGGAAGAGGCTGTCAAAAAGTATTCGGTAGTGAAGGTTCTAAACTCTCAGCCTTGTGATAACAATTCTGGAAAAAGACTAAATATTCAAAACAGGCTTTGCCTGATATTTATGCAGAGGCTTCTTAAAGGAATAGACAAACATCTTTCATAGCAACATGGGTGAATTCTGCTTTAATAAAAATGACTGTCCCAGGCTCCCAGACCAGTGCTCCCTGAAGCTGACGAAAAAATAACAAAAGCGTCACCCAGAAAAGGTTTGCTTTGCAGAGTCAGCCAGATCAGCACCTTGTTATCATAGAAATGGTGGCAGTGTACTCGGTCACATTTGATCTTGGCTCTGTGGGTCCAGATACAGGTGGACCCCAAAGACACCCAACAACCGACCTGGGACTAAATGCCAGCTCCACCACATACTTGCTGTGAGACCTTGGGCAAGTTACTTGACTTCCCTGAGTCTGACACTTTCCTTGGTAAGATGCAGATAACTTAAGCCTCCCAGGGCCACTGTGAAAGCTAATGATCACTGTGAAAAGGTTAATGATCACTTAACCTTCACACCAAGTCCAAAGGGAAGTGGTGCTGGGATTTTCCCTACTTAAAACTGAGGGAATAGAGGCAAGAGACAGCAGGTGGTAGGCCCAGCACGCAGCCCCAGAGTCGAGATACCTCGCCACTCCGCCCCTCTTAGTGAGGGACACTGAGGTCCCCCTTCTCACCGCCATCCTTCCAGCAGCATCACCACCACCCCACCATCCCCAACCTGCCCTCTGGCTACCCTGGACACCCCACGGTGGCTGGGCTCCCTCCCTTTATCTACCACTGAGCCTGGACACAGAGCCTGTGCCTCAGAAGCTCCACTATTTGGTGGAGACCATGAGGACCTGAGCTGCACTGCCCATCTCCATCAGCCAGTGGGACACACTGGGGGACAGGCACAGTCTGCAGGCCTGGAATGGATGACATGGCCCAGAGCTCCAGGAGGCAGGAGCTGCTGTGTCCGGGTGGGGGTGTTCAGCAAGAGAAAGGAAAAAGAAAGACTTACAAGAGTGTGGACAGCTGGGCAGGACTTTGAACGAGACGGGGGGGAGGGGGGGGCTCTGCTTCTCTTTTGGTTTAACTCTTGCAGGGAGGTGAGGGAGGATATACTAAGGTGCTCATGTACCTGGGGGAGGGGTGGTGGTAGTTAAAGGAACCAGCTCAGAGTCGTCTTGCTGGGGTGCCTCCTCTCTCTCTCCCCATCAGACCAAGCAGGACACAAAGGGACCTGCCTGAGTGAGACTGGGGCCAGAGGCCAGCCTGGATTCAAGTACCTCAATGAGCTCTGAGATGCCCTGTGGAGCTTCTGTTTCAGGGGCCTCTGGTCCCCCAGGCTTGGCCGCCACGGATATAATCGGTGCACCTCGGAACCTGAAATGGAAAAACAAGCCCCGCCAAGTTACAGAGATCACCAGCACGGACACAGCACATCTGTGGAGTACCTGGCAGAGCACCAAGCACTTCGGATAGCCTCTCCTTCCATCCTTTGGAAAGTATCAAGGAAGAGAGTACCATCATTTTCCCACTCAGCAGATGAGGAAACAGAGGCCCACAAGAAAACCTTTGGATTGGACAATAGAATTTAAAAGGGCGCTCTTAGGTTTTAACCACCACGTTCAGAACCCACTCTGAGGAGGCAGCAGTGAACCCTGGCCCCCAGGACGCTGAATAAAAGACCCTCTTGAAGAAGACCAGGAAATACATCCTAGTTTCCTGCAGAGACTCGGGAAATACTGGTTACCAAAAAGTCCCTGAAGATGCATCTGGAAACACACTTCCACTATCCCAGTGTCTAATGGGGGGGTGTTCCTGCCTGGGCCCTCCTGAAGAGCCTCTCCTTCTTTAAGAAGAGATTCTTACTGTGAGTAGACATTTATCTTTCCCAGTGATTTTTTAAAAATGGAAAAGAGAACATATACAACCCATAATCCTGCCATTGTGGTGTGCTTTCTTCCAACCTTGGTTTTTCCATGTGTTGCCAGGCATTTTTTTTTTTCTTATATTTTGGTTACAGCATACATAAAATTTCACATCCTTCTAGCTGTTATTTGCCATTATAGCATAACAAATTTTCTGTTGGATGATAGCAACAACAGCGATAACAACTCACTTGGCTGAGCCACACATATTGCCTGGACACCTTCACTGACAGCTCACAGCACCACTATGGAACTGTCACCATTTAAAAAAAAATTTTTGATGTTTATTTATTTTTGTGTGTGTGAGAGAGAGAGAGAGTGCGAGTGGGGGAGGAGCAGAGAGAAGGAGACACAGAATCCAAAGCAGGCTCCAGGCTCCGAGCTGTCAGCACAGAGCCCGACATGGGGCTCGAACTCACAGACCGCGAGATCATGACCTGAGCTGAAGTCGGATGCTTAACCTACTGAGCCACCCAGGCACCCCGTAACTGTCACCATTTTATAGATGAGAAATTGAGGCTTAGAGGGGCAAATTAATTTGCTCCAAGTCATTGGAGCAAACTCCAATCCAGCCCATGTGGCCCTAGAATCAAGACTCACAGCTTCCATGTTATAATTCCACCTTCCAGGCCTCCTCTTTCTTTCCTAACGGCTGCATAATAGTGTTACCCAGAATTTACACACTTTCCCCCACCAATGTCACTGATTTAGAACATTTCAAATTTTTCACTATTATAAGTAACACTGATAAAACATGTTGGTGAATGTGAGTGGGTTTTTCCCCCCTTGCTTTGGGGTTCATTCATAAGAAAGAAGTCTAAGACTCAATATACATTGAAAAATCAGCAAGATGGTAGAATAAAGACATTCAACAAGTCTCTCCTCCATAAAAGCAAAAAAAGAACAGTGGCAAAAATCATCAGAAGTAACTTTTCCAGAATTCTAGAAATTAACCAAAGGTTTGCAGCAACCTGTGGAATGTTTATTCAAGAAAAATGGCTGAACCTTGGTAAGAATAACAAAGCTTTGTGGCAGGGCACCTGGGTGGCTCAGTCAGTTGAGCGTCCAACTCTTGGTTTCGATTCAGGTCATGATCTCACAGTTCATGGGACCAAGCCCCAGGTCAGGCTGTGTGCTGACAGCATGGAACCTGCTTGGTATTCTCTCTCCCTCTCTCTCTCTCTGCCCCTTCCCCACTTGCACGTGCTCTCTCTCTCAAAATAAATAAATAAACATTTTTTAAAAAAGAGCTTTGTGGCATTTTAACTTGCTTTATTCCCATCCACCCCTCCCCAACTTCGCACTAGCCCTAATAGCCAACATCTGCAATCAGAATGGAAGCCAGCAGCCTGACAGCAGGTTGCAGAGTGGGTTTGAGTTCCATCAAAGCCCCTTTCCCAGAGAAGTATCATTATTTTTCCAATCTGGTAGCTCCCTGGAAGACTATATTTACAAGGCTATCTTTATTTGACCTGCTTTGGAGTTTGCCCAGTGTGAACAGCATTTTCCTCGAGGGCATTTGTTGAAAACAATTAGAGGCAGCTGCTTGAGGCAGAGGATAACAGTTTGGGCAAACTGGTCATAGAAGGAAAAGCTGGGAGCTCCCATGGGAGGTTTGGAGCTTTCCTGGTAGTCTATAAGGTTATTTGACAGCAAAAAGCTATGGGCATGCCTGGGCACTGTCAGGAAAGATATGAGAAGGCCCTAAACTCTCACCTTTGGCTGATCATAAGATTCTATGCAAGCAGGAAGTGAAGGCCAAGGCAGAGTTGTCAAATGCCTGCCTGAGCACTGAAAGCATGACCCAATAGAAATCCTTGGCAGGGGCCCCTGAGTGGCTCAGTCAGTTAAGCATCCGACTTCTGCTAAGGTCATGATCTTTCAGTCAGTGGGTTCAAGCCCCACGTTGGGCTCTGTGCTGACAGCTCAGAGCCTGGAGCCTGCTTTGGGTTCTGTGTCTCCTTCTCTCTGCCCCTCCCCCCGCTTGCACTCTATCTCTCTCTCACACACACACAAATAAATAAACATTAAAAAAAATTTTTTTTTAATCCTTGGCAAAGACTGGGAGACTTACTGATTCTAGGCTTAATGAAAATCTCTGTCTAATCATTAGCTGACCAGTAAGCTAACTGAGCAGAGACTTCAGTGGTCACACATGACTGTACAGAATTACTTCACAAAAGTCACTAACAAAATAATAGCAACAAACTCTGAAAGTGTGGGTGAAGAGAATCTGACATCCAGAACTGCCACATTATATTATTCTATATGTCCAGTGTTCAACAAAAAAATAACAATACAACAAAGAAACAAAAGTATGGTCCATCCACAAAGAAAAAAAGGAGTTAATAAAAATTGTTCATGAGAAAGCCCTACTAGACAAAAACTGAAAATCAGCTATTTTAAATATATTCAAGAAACAAAGGAAACCGTGTCTAAAGAGCTAAAGGAAAGAATGAAGATAATGAGTCACCAAATAGGAAATATCGAAAAAGAGTTAGAAATTACAAAAAAGAACCAAATAGAAATTCTGGAATGGAATAATTTGAGCAGGCAGAAGAAGCAACAAACTTGAGAATAGGTCAATAGAGGTTATGCAATCTGAGGAAAACTAAGAAAAAAGAGAGAAGAGAAATGAACATGGCCTCAACGATACAGGAGACATCATCAAGTACATCAACATATGCATATTGAGAAGTTCAAAAACAAAGGACAGAGATGGCGCAGAAAGATCTGAATAAACTTCAAAAACTTTGGAAGTTTTTGAAGGACATCTACAAAGCTCAGCAAATTCCAAGTGGGAAAAACTCAGAGATGTGATCTAGACACACCATAATCAAGCTGTCAAAGCCAATGACAAGGAGAAAGCAACCAGAGAGAAGTGGCTCATTCAGTACAAGGCATCCTCAATAAGATTAACAGCTGTTCTCTCATCAGAAACCAGCGCAGCCAATCCCAAATACCTAAACAACAATAACAACACCCCCCAAAATCTATCATAGAGTAGACACTTGATAAGTATTTATTAAATAAATGAATAAATGAACAAGTTAAAAAAAGAAAAGAAAAAAAAAGAAATCATGGCAGCTTAGAAGGTAATGCAGATGCCATATTCAAAATGCTGAAAGTTAAGAAAAAAAAAAGTCAACCAAGTCTTATGTTTCCAGCAAAAGAAACCTGCTTCAAAAATGAAGGAGATGTAGAATTACCATATGGCCCAGAGATTTCTATGTATAAACTCAAAAGAATGGGAGGCAGGTACTCAAACAAATACTTGTGCATGTATGTTCATAAAAGCGCTATTCACAAAAGCCAAAATGTGGAAACAGCCTAAGTGCCCATCAATGCTAAGTGAATGAAGCCAGATGTAAGAGGTGACATATTGCGTGATTTTTATGAAATATCCAGAATAGGCAAATTCAGAGAGACAGAAAACAGACTGGTGGTTTCCAGGGCTGAGGGAATAGGAAACAGCTGCTTAATGGGTACAGTGTTTTTGAAATCAGATAATGGTGATGGTTGTGTAATTCTATATACAATAAAAGGGTGAATTTTATGGTATGTGATTTATCTCAATTAAAAAGAAAAAAACATACATTGAAAGGTTTGCTACCCTTTTCACTACCACAGTGAACATCTGGTATGTCTATTTCACTAAACATACATCAAAAGCTCATTATTTTTTATACATACCTCATTTTAATTTGTATTTCCTTAGTAAGCCAGATAATGTTGAACATCTTCCATCTGTTTACATACTAAGTGTACTTTCAGGGGACATTTCCATACCACTTCTGGTTCTGGTCTTTGCCTCCTCCAGTAGATGCACCCTTACCTTCCCCCACGTCTAAAAATTTCTCCAAAGTGCCTCTTTGTATGCAATCCAGTGTCCAGTACAGTGGGGGTGAAGGGAAGGGGCGGGGTCAAGTACCACAGTCCCAGCACCTGTGCTAGAAGCTCTGCACTCCTCATGTTATCAACCCCATGAGGTGGCTGTGATTCCTCCTCCTCCAGTATTACAGAAGGGGGTCCTAAGCTGGCCAGGTTCTGTCATTTGCTCTAGGTCACACAGCTAATGAGTGGTGGGGCTATGATTAAAAGGTAACTCTGGGTTTACCATCCCCCTGAGAATATCAAGAGAACAGTGTTCCATCTGCCTGGGTTAGAGGTAGGGCTGTGTGCCTTTTCTCAAATCCATGAGAATTTGGAAAGTGGCTGATCTTCAAAGATCAGGGAACATAACATATTTAAGTCCTATAAATGGAGTAACAAAATCCTTGCCCTTCAGTAAATTTTATTCTCAAACCAATGAAAGAAAGATGATAATAACTATAATGACAGTACTTAATATTCTCAGTTTGCTATCAGTTTCAGATAAAGACATAAATTTACTGGGATCCTTAAAACAACCCTCGGAGGTAGGAAGAATCGTTAACATTCCCATGACGTTATTTGAGCACTATGTGAGTGGCATAATGCTTGGCTAAAAGCCTTCATACACATCACCCCATTTAACCCTCACGGTAATGAAGGGAGGGGTAAAAGTGGCATTTTAGAGATGGGGAAACTGAGGCACAGAGAGGTTAAATGATTGCTAAAGAGTCGTAAGTGAAGTAAATGGCAGAGGCAAAAAGCCCTGTTCTAGAGTAGTGTCCTTCCCACTGTGTTGGACAACCTAAGGGTGACCCCCACCATCCCTCCCCTGGGAATGACTACTGTGTCAGATGTCACCACGGCTCCCTTGAAACAGAAGAACAGAAGATGGAGTCCAGTGCCCCCACCCACCAGGACAGGGCTGGGCTGCTCTGCTCCATTCCCTTCTGCCTCTATTTCAGTGTCACCTTCACACGGGTCACTGGTCCTAATGCCCTCTTCACAAGGTTCGTCAAATTGACGTACCACCTAAGCTATTACTTTCTCAGTTTTTTTTCCTTTAAAACAGTTCACATTCCTCCTTAAATACATTTATTGAAAAACATGACTCTGTTACTATCTACATGGAAAACCAGTATCATCTGCAGCAAAGAAAAGGCACAGGAGAGGCCCTCCCACCACCAGCCACAAGGACAGCCATTGGCGGATGGGTCTTCACTCCCTCTGCTCTGCAAAACCCGTGCCTAAAGCCTAGTGCACTAGGTGCCCACACCCAGGAGACGGCTTGAGTTTCGAAGCCCCGCTCGAGAGTCTAGTCCACCCCACACTTTTGCCTTCACCACCTGACCTTTAAGTTGAACAGGAGACACAGTGGTTATGGCATAAACTTGGTAATGCCAGCTGTGTTATTTTAATTTAATTTAGTATCATAAAACACCAGTGTGAAAAATAGCTGTTTCTATGAGAGCTAAATAGAATTATTTAGAAAGATGACATACAGGCAGATCTCTTTACAACCTGGTGCCAAATTAAGTGCGAATAAGAAAATGATAAAAGACTTCAGAGGAGGCTGTGAAAACACAGAAAAATTCACTCACGCTGCTGTGCAAATGGGGCTTCACTTTAAGGAGACCCAAACTGCAGACGGTGCATTTGGGAATGGCTTATATGCCAGTCAGCGGGCTCAAACTAGAAGAAAAGATGGGGCGGGCAAAACATTTTCCAGCAAGTGACAGATATAACAAGGTCATGAGTTACTGGGGCAAGGACTTTGGCCACAGGAAGCCATGTGATGCCGATACTCACAACAGAACTGAAGCCATTTGTTTCGTTTTCTCCAGGTTATTTAACTGGAGAACACCTCTAACACACTGGTAGAACTATTCTAACTTATGCTACCAAGAGAAACAATCACACACACACACTCACACACACACACACACACACACACACACACACACACACACACACACACAAGCATGCTGCACCTGGATATTAAAAAAAAAAAGCGCCAAAATGACAACCCCAGCTGCCTAAGGTACTGCAGCTGGACTCGCAAATTACAACTTTTTAATGCTGGCAAAGCAACAAACCCTAGAGCTTTTAAAAATATAAATTCTGACCAAGAAGAACATCCAGAATATAGCTTCCTTTCCTGAATTCAGACCAAAAGAATGAATGGTAACATGAATCAGGAGTGCTAACTTGTGTGATATTGAAATTACAGATAGTGCAGAAATCACACATGCCTAAACAAAACAGCACAAAGAAGAGGAGATGGGCCTGAATTCAGGATGCAAAATTGCCCGCAAAGCCAAGATGACTCCGATGAGCCTGGATTAGCTGCTAATGGAGAAGGAGAGGCACGATGCTGAGAGCCTTTTATGTTTCCCCGGAGCAACTTATGTTATTGATACTATAAGAATGCACGGATATACTCTAAATTAAAATATTATATAAGGTTTGAATGTGCCATTTTTTATGATTCTCTGCTTTAAGGGACGTTTGATTAATCACCCACAGTTCCCTTCAGGGGACAAGAAATCTACTACTGCAGCTACAAAAATAAATAAAGAAAACAAAAGAAGGCTATTAAATCCTAGCTAGATACTATTCCTTGCTGAAGGTTCTGAGCCTGGTTAGAAAGTTAGGGAAGCACTAAAGACATACATACGAGGACCAAGCTGAGACATTTTCTTGCACTTAACCGATGAAATTTAAAGATAACTGAAAAAGAATTAACTTTCTTTTTTTTTTAATGTTTATTTATTTTTGAGACAGAGAGAGACAGAGCATGAACGGGGGAGGGTCAGAGAGAGAGGGAGACACAGAATCTCAAACAGGCTCCAGGCTCTGAGCTGTCAGCACAGAGCCTGACACGGGGCTTGAACTCACGAACCGCGAGATCATGACCCAAGCCGAAGTCGGACACTTAACCGACTGAGCCACCCAGGCGCCCCAAGAATTAACTTTCTAAGATAACTCCATGCATTTCCCCCCCACTCCCAATTTTTTTTATAGTGGTAAAATAAATACCCATAACAAAAAAAATACACATAACAAAAAAAAAACACATAAAAATACACATAACAAAATACACATAACAAAAATACACACCTTAACCATATTTAAGTGTGCAGTTCAGTGGTATAAAATACATCTGTAATGTTGTGCAGCCATCACCACCATCCATCTCCACAGCTCTTTTTTCTTGTAAAACTGAAACTCCATACCGATTAAACAATAACCCCATCCTCCCATCCCTCAGCTCCTGGCAACAGTACTCTGGCTCTATGATTTTGACTATTCTAATTATCTCATGTAAATGGCATCATGCAGTATTTGCCTTCTTGTGACTGCCTTATTTCATGTAGCAAAATATCGTTGAGGTTCATCTATGTTGTGGCATGTATCAGAATTTCCTCCAGTTTTAGAGATAAATAATATTCCATTGTATGTATTCCACAATTTGCTTATCCATTCTTCCATCAACGGACACCTGGTTTGCTTCCACCTTTCGGCTATCGTGAATGATGTTATTATGAACATCTCTTGGGGACCCGGTTTTCAATTCTTTTGAGTATATACCCAGAAGAAGAATTGGTGCATGGTAATTCTATTTTTAGTTTTTTAAAGTTTTTACTTAAATTCCAGTTAGTTAACATTACTATTTTTTAATTTTTGAGGAACCTCCATACCATTATCCATGTCGGCTGCAGCATTTTACATTCCCACCAACAGTGCACAATGGCTCCAATTATGCACATTTCGTCAACGCTTACCTCCTTGTTTTTGACAACTGCAATCCAAATAGGTGTGAACTGGTATCTCACTGCAGTTTTATTTGCAATTCCCTAATGATTAGTGACGCTGGCATTTTTTTTTTTTTTTCATGTACTCATTGGCCATTTGTGTATCTTCTTTGGAGAAATGTCTATTCAGGTCTTTCCCATTTTTGAATCAGGTCATTTGTTTTTTGTTCTTCAGTTTTAGGAGTTACTATATATACTTATTATCAGATATACAGATTTACAAATATTTTCTCCCATTCTGTAGGTGGTCTTTTTATTCTGCTGATACGGTCTTTTGATGCACAAATTTAAAAAAATTTTTCTTCTGAGAGTTTTAAGTCCTACATTTGGTTCTTTGATCCCTTTTGAGCTAATGTTTGTATATGATGTTAGATATATTTGCATGTGGATATCCATCCAATTTTCCCAGCAGCATTTGTTGAAAGACTGTCCTTCCCCCATTGAATGGTTTTGGCCCCCTTGTCAACCCTCCTTTGACCATATATGCAAGAGTTTATTTCTGGGCTCTCTACTCTATTCCATTGGTGTATATGTCTGCCTTATGCCAGTACCATACTGCTTCGATTACCGTAGCACTGTAGTAAGATTTGAAATCATGAAGTGTGAACTGTCTAGTTTTGTTCGTCTTTTTCAAGAATGTTTTGGCTATTTGGGGAATTTTCAGACCCCATATGAATTTCAGTACAGGTTTTTTTATTTTTGCAAAAAACTTGATTGGGATTTTGATAGGGATTATGTTGAATCTGTAAATTGCTTGGGGTAGCACTGACATGTTGACAGTAATAAGTCTTCCAATCCATGAACATGAAATGTGTTTCCATTTATTTATGTCTTTTTAAATTTCTTTCAGCAATGTCTTCATTAGTCTTCATTATATAAGTCTTTTGTCTCCTTTGTTAATTCCTAAGTATTTTATTATTTTGGATGCTACTACAAATGGAATTCTTTTCATAATTTGATTTTCAGATTATTCATTGTTAATATATAGAAATCCAACTGATTTTTACACATTGGCTTTGTATCCTGCTACTCTGCTGAATTCATTTATAAGCTTAATGAGGTTTTCCACATATAAGATCATATCATCCATGAAGGGATAATTTTACTTCTTCCTTTCCAACTTGGATGCTTTTATTTACTTTTCTTGCCTAATTGCTCTGGCTAGAACTTCCAGTACTGTTTTGAATAGAAGGGGTAAAAAGTGGTAACATCTGTCTTGTTCCTGATCTTAAAGGAAAAACTTTAGCCTTCTACAACTTCATATGATGTTTGTTGTACATTTTTCACATATGGCTTTTATTATTTTGAGGTACTTTCCTTCTCTTCCTGGTTTGTTGATTGTTTTTAGCATGAAAGGGTATTGAATTTTGTCAAATGCTTTTTCCCTATCAATTGATGACCATGTGGTATTTTACATTAAATGGTTTTTGTATGTTAAACCATCCTTGCATTCCAGGAATAAGCCCCACTTAGTTGTGGTATATAATCCTTTTAGTATGCTGCTAAATTCAGTTTGCTAGCATTCTGCTGAGGATTTTTACATCAATATTCATAAGGGATTTGGGTCTGCAGTTTTCTTCTCTTTTAGTATCTTTGTCTGACTTTGGTATCAAGGTAGTGCTGACCTCAAAGAATGAGCTAGAAAGTGTTCTCTCCTCTTCGATTTGTTTGGAAAAGTTTAAGAATTGGTGTTAGCTCTTCTCTAACTGTTGGGATTTGCCAATTAATCAGATCCAGAGTTTTTCTTTGTTACGGGATTTTTGATTGCTGACTCAATCTCCTTCAAACAGGTCTATTCAGATTGTCTATGTATTTGTGATTTGGTCTTGGTAGATTTTATTTTTCCAGGACTTTGTCCATTTCATCAGGGTTGTCCAATTTTAGTTTCTATAGACTTAATAGTAATATTCCCATTTTCATTTCTGATTTTAATAATTTGAGTCTTCTCTCTTTTTTTCTTAGTCCATCTAGCTTGTCAATTTGGTTGATCTTTTCGAAACCAACTTCTGGTTTCCTTTTCTCTATTGTTTTTCTTTTCCTATTTCATTTTCTCTTCTCTAATCTTTTATTATTAACTTCTTTGTGCTATCCTTAAGTTTAGTTTGTTCTTTTTCTGGTTCCTTAAGTTGTAAAGTTAGGTTGCTAATTTCAAATCATTCTTATTTTTTAATGTTAGAATTTATAACTATAAATTTCCCACTCATCACTGCTTTTACTGCATTCCATAATAGTATGTTTTGGTTATCATTCATCTCCAAGTATTTCTAATTTGCCTTATGATTTCTTCCTTGATCCATTGGTTGTTTACATATATTAATTTCCACAAATCTGTGAATTTTCCAATCTTACCTCTGTTATTCATTTCTACCTTTATCCTGTTGTGGTCAGAAAAGATATTTAGTAGGAGATCTGACTTTTTAAATCTATTGAGACTTAATTTGGCACGGCCTGTCCTGGAAAATGTCCCATGTGCATGTGGGAAGAATGTTGGATCAAGTGTTTTGTATATGGCTGTTAGGCTAGTTGGTTTGTTGTGTTAAGTCCTCTATTTCCTTCCTTATCTTCTGTCTGGTTCCTCTATCTATCATTGTAATCTCTAACTATTGTTCTAGAACTAGGTCTATTTCAATTCTGTCAGTTTTTACTTCATATATTTTGAGGGTCTGTCATTAGGTATGTAATATGCTTATAACTGTTATTTCTTCTTGCTGTATTGGAACTTCTATTAATATATAATATCCTTCTTTATCTCTCATAATCTTTTTTTATTGAAAGTCTATTTTGTCTAATATAAACATAGCCATCCCTGGTCTCTTTTGATTATCATTTGCACGGAATATCTTTTTTCATCCATTCACTTTCAATTGATTTGTGTCTTTGGATCTAAAGTGAGCCTCTAGTAGAGCACCTATAGTTAGACCATGTATTTTTGTCTATTCTGCCACTGCCTCCCCTTTAATTGGTGAACTTAATCAATTTACATTTAAAGAAACTACTAATAAGGAGGGAATTCTGTCATTATGCTATTTGTTCCCTATGTGCCTTAGAGCTTTTTTGGTCTCTTATTTCTTGCGTTAGTATCTTTTTTGGTGTTTAGTTGTTGTTGTTGTTGTTTTGTTGTTGTTGTTGTGAAACAGTTAACTTTCCTTCCCGTTTCTTTTTATATATATTCTATAGCTTTGTGTGTGTGTGTGTGTGTGTGTGTGTGTGTGGCTAACATGGAGATTATATTTAGCATCCTAAAGTTATAATATTCTAATGTGAACTTATAGCAGCTTAACTTCAATAACATACAAAAACTCTGTTCCTATACAGCTCTGACCCCATCTTTTTCTGTTGTTCATGCCACAAAATGACACCTTTATACACTATGTGCCCCAAATCAACTAATATTCTTTTAAATACATTAGTCTCTTAAATCATGTAGAAAACAAAATGTAGAGTTAAGGACCAAAGTTACAATACTACTATCTTTCAGACAAATCATTGTTTTATTCTTTTATCTTTATTAGTCTCTTAAATCATATAGAAAAAACATGGAATCACAAACCTCACCATAATACCAGCTTTTATAATTGCCCACGTGAGACTGGATCTCACTATAGAGCTTCAAGTTACTACCTAGTATCTTTTCATTTCACTGTGCAGGACTCTGGAGCATCTCTGCATGGCAGGTATAGTAGTAACAAACTCCCTCAGCTTTTGTTTATCTAAGAATGTCTTAATTTCTCCCTCAGTTCTCAAGGCAGTTTTTCTAGATATACAATTCTTCACTGACAGTGGTTTTTTTTTTTTCCTTTAACACTTTGAATGTATGGGCCTACTACCTTCCAGCTTCCACAGACTGTGCTGAGAAATCTGCTTATTATCTTATTAAGGATCCCTTGTGTGTGGCAAGTCACTTCTTGTTGCTTTCCAGATCTTCTTTTTGTCTTTGACTTTTGCCAAGTTGCATGATTATATGTCTCAGTGTGAGTCTCTTAAAGTTCATTTTACTTGGAGTTGATTGAGCTTCTTGGATGTTTATATTAATGTCTTTCCTAAAATTTGGGATTTTCAAATATCCTCTCTGCTTGCTTGCTTGCTTGCTTGCTTCCTTCCTTCCTTGACTCCCACAATGTATATGTTCATCCACTTGATGGCATCCTACAGGTCCTTTAGGCTCTGTTTACTTTTCTTCAATTTTTTTCTTTCTGTTCCTCAGACTGGATAATTTCTATTGTCCTATCTTCAAGTCTGCCAATTCTTTCTTCTGCCTGCTCAAATTTGCTTTTTAAATCTCTCTAGTGATTTTTTTTTCCTTTCAGTTATTGTACTTTTCAGATCCAGGATTTCTTTAGTTCCTTTTTAGATTAAATTTTTTTGGTTAATATTTCCATTTTGTTCATACATTACTTTCTTGACTTTCTCCACATTCTCCTCTACTTTTTTTGACTGTTTTTAAGATAGTTAAAGTCTTTGTCTAGTATATCTACCATCAGGTCTTTTTCCAGGACACTTTCTATTGATTCTTTTTCCTTTGGGCCATACTTTCCTGCTTCTTCTTATGCCTTATGATTTTTTTGTTGGGAGCTGGAAATTTGAGTCAAATAAGATGGTTAACTCTATAAATCAGATTCTTCCCCTTCCCTGCAGTTTCCTCTTTTTTGTTGTTGTTCTTGGGGTTTTTTGTTTTTCTTTTTATTATTGAAGGCTGTCTCTATGCTGTCTCAGCCTGAAGTATAAACTTAGAAGTCTTCTTAGGTCTTATCTGAGCCCTTTCCCTGGGCATGTGGTTACTCTGTAATTTTCTTCCATATGTTTGCAGTTGTTTCTGAATGTTCTAGTCTTTAATGTCTGACTTCTGAAAGAGGAAAAAGAAAAGAATGAAGGGGGAACCAAAAAAAGGGGGGGCGCTGGTCCTTCAAATCCTTCAGAAGTCACTTCCGCTGGGGAGAGGGTTCTTGTAATAGTGGAGGGAGGTACAAAAATAATGGCTGCCTGTCTGTCTGTCTGCACCTCTGTGATCAGAAGCAGCAATCAGTGATCAGAGCACAGACCTCTGATATTTGGAGGACAGGGTCATTTTTGCCCACTCTGGTTCCTGCAAGCTGTGTGCAAGCTGCTCTAGAAACACCTGCACAGACGCCTGCCATGAGACTGAGGGATGGGGATGGATAGCTGCTATTGTGTCAAGAGCTAAAATTAAGTGAAATTAAGCCTTCCCCTTGTAAGCCTTCTCCTTGCAAGCCTTCAATAGACTCCAGAGTTCCAAAATGGTTCTATAAGACAGATTCTGCCAGTGTAATTGTTGTGCAGATAGGGAAATGGATTCCTGGTGCTCCTACTCTTCCATCTTTCCAGAATCTTCTCCATACATTTGTGCCACATCCAAGTACAATCTCAGACATCTTTTGCCTAACATACAGTGTAAGACCTTTACTGTGAATAATATGGCTTTCTTCATCTTCCTCAAGACCCTTGGCCATTTCTTCACATTTCTCTACTGTGGCACCCAATGGGAAGCAGGACAAAGGACCCAGTTCAAGAACAGGCAAAAGAAGGCAAGAGTCCAAGAAAAAAAATCTACTGCTACCTGGTCTCCCTGTCATGTCTGAAGGTATCCTCTGTCTGACCACCCTCATCCCCAATCCTCCCTTCACCAACCCCTCCAATGCTGTCTCTAGACTCATGCCTGCTGCCCATTTTCTGTATCACCAGATTTCTCTTCTCTTGTGGGAGAGGAAATCCTTTTGCTTGACACCATTCACTCTTTCCCCACTCACATCTCAAAATCAACACCACTTCTGTTTACTCACCAGGAGCTTAAGCTTGATTTCCTTACAACATCATTTCTGTCTCTGCTTTCAAGCTGAGGGACATTTACTAAGTATCTCCTCTGTGCTGGCCTTCACGAAGGTTGCACAATAAACAAAGGGCTCCCCAAGCAATGGGTCAAGAGGGTCTGGGGCACCAACTCTGACTTCAAGAGGGATGGGGGAGGGGTCACAGAAGAGAACTAAGTTCCTAAAGGACAAGAGCAACTCCAGTGGTCAAGTCAATGTTCTTCCCTCAGACTCTCTCTATGACATCTGACCGAGATGACCATCAGCCAGCTGGCTCCTTTCCCTCTTCGCCCACAACCCCAAGGCTTTATTTCCATGGCCTTCTATCGAGGGCCTTTACCTCCTCAAGAGGCCTTCTTCCTTCCCTAGCCACTGCAAGTCTCTCCCAAGAGTACCCTGAGAGTCCAGCTCTTTTCCCCCTGGACGGCTATCCTCCAGGTGTTCCCCATACTCTGATGACCTGTGCCAAGGCTTCTCTGTGGATGGTTCCCAAATCTGTGTCTTCAGGTAAGGCCCCTTTCCCGCACTGTAACCATGTACCATCACCTGCCAGCAACACTTTCCCAATACCACATTCCCTGGTTTCTGATCACAGGACAACATTCCCTGGTTTCTGAAGCCATCACTGGCTGCATGGTCACCACTGTCTTCCTCAGTCACTGCATTTGATCAGTTCTTCTCTTGGGATCTGGCTCCAATCCATCCCCTGATGTTCATCCTCAACAAGTTCCACTTTGGGTCAGGCCCTTACCATCCCAGGCCAACTACTTTCCAAAGTCTGTGCACAGCCCTATACCAGGCACTGACCATGGCTGTGATGATCTTCCACCTACACCACTCTGAAGTATCAGCCTTCTCCCCTACACACTTTCAGGGGCTCCATGACTATCCCAGGATGAAGCCCAGCATCCAGGCTGGCCCACAAGGCCCTCTATGGTCTGCCCCAACCTTCTCATACTGACCCAACTCATCAAACCCCTGGAAATACAGGTAAAAACTCAAGCCTCTGCCTAGTGCCAAACTCTAATCTGACTGCTGCCCCCACTCCCCTCCTTTCCTCTGCCTATCCAAACCTAACCCTGGTGACAGGCAACCTGAGGCAAGGCACAGAGAATGGGACTTTGAGCAAGAAACCTAGGACCCTAGGAATACCGATCCGAATCTGACTCCGCCTCCATGTCCCTGTCTTATAGGAAACAGCATGACCTACGCTGCAGGGTTGTCTCCCACTGCAAACAAGTTCATGTGTGGAAAGTACTGTGGGGAGTCTGGAACCAGTCCTTGGAATCAGGGCAGCCACTAGCCGCCTACATCCCTTCTGAGTGGTCAATGCCCTGACCTGCATCACATATTGTGAAACTCGTCCCTGCTTGGTTATCACTTGCACTTCTAGAACCAATTCAAATTCCTGACTTCCAGGCCAGAAGCAAATTCTCCTTCTCAGAAGCCCCCCATGATATTCTGGAGAAGCCAATTCAGCTCTCCTCTTGAACTGCTGGGCAAATCTCCCACTGTTACTTCCTCCACAAGTTGGTCTTTCCTGTTCAAGTACACAGTACATGTCTTACATGTTCAGTTGGTCTTTGACTCTATGCCCACTGGGTCTGGCCTGCTTGGGCAGGCAAGCCCTTTAAAAAACTAGATTTTTAAAAATGTTTATTTATTTTTCAGAGAGAGGGAGAGCAAGTGGGGGAGGGGCAGAGAGAGACAGGGAGATAGAGGATGTGAAGCAGGCTCTGTGCTGTCAGTGCAGAGCCCAATGTGGGACTTGAACTCACAAACCGTGAGATCATGACTTGAGCTGAAATCGGACGCTTAACCAACTGAGCCACCCAGGTACCCCAGATTTTTTTTTTAAAGAATAAAGGAAGTAACTCTGACAAGCAGGAGTTACCTAGAGAGTAAGTTAAACAATCTCTGGAGCCACTGGCTGCCCAAAGGTCAGTGTGCAAAATGATGCAAGTTCACAGGGGAGATTCCAAACAGGGCCTGCGACCCACTCACCCAACAACCCCAGAACAGCTCAGACGGGCCGTGCTACCCCGCCAAAATGGCAAGATGGAGATATCAGCCTTGGGAAGGCCAACACCCAGAGCTGACTGTGAAAGAAGAGACACTGGAGAGGGAGGGATGGAGGGAAAAGAATGAAAAAGAAAAGAATAGTGAGGGGAGAGAGGGAAGCAATAAAAACACCAACGAAGAGAGACAGAGAAAGAAAGAAAGAAACACAAGAGAAAAAGAAAGCAAAGGAAAGGAAAGGAGCAGACACCCTGCTCTGTGCCAGCACCATGCTACGTGCTCTCGTGTGATCCCAACACCCCATGAGCAGGGGGCCTCTGATGTGTATTCAGAGAAGCCAAGTGACTTGCCTGAGGCTGCCAGGGGGCACAGGGAGTAAGTGGCTGGTCTGTAGGAGTCCAGAGTCCAGGCCTCTCCCATGACAGAGGAGAGGAAGTGTCCATTCTCAATCCGTAGGGAGGGCTCCAGCCACGGCAATCAGTGACCCAGGACCCAACCACAAGCCAGGGCCCAGTACATGTGCATCATCTCTGCTTACACTCCATGAGCCTGAGGCCCAGAGGGACAGGGAAGGGTAAAAGCGTGCACTGAGAATTCCAGCGATTAACCATAAAGCTTTCGGAAATTCAATTATTTTTTATCCAAACCCTTTTGGGCAATGTATTGTAACAAAACATAAAGGCGTGTTGGGCCCTTTCCCAGGCTCAAGAGAAGCTGGCCTTGCTGATTTCCTGAACATGCCACACACTGGGGATCCTGGCTTCTGGAGGCAGAAGTAGAGTTCAGCAGCCCCTTGGGGGAAAAGAGGCCCCTCTCGCCCTGGGTTTCAGATCCAGACTGGTGTCTGGGTTCTAGAAGCACAAGAGGCTCCAACCAGAGATGTCAGGATGAGCCCTGAGCCCAGCCCCACAGCTCAGCGGTGCAGGCAGGGGCTGACCTGGAGCACATTCAAGTGCTTCTCCTGTTCCCAGCACCCACCACCTCCTCCAGACTCCCCGCACAGCTGTGGTGCATCACGCTTCCAACCAAGCCCAGACATGCTGACTATGCACGCAGGCTGACCTTCGACAACACACGAAAACGATCTGAGATAAGTTAAAATGTGTGTGTGTATGCGCGTGTGTGTGTAACTTGTGTAAGAGACATAAACAATAGACTACAGGTTTCCCCACTATCTGAAAATAGAGCGTTTCTATGAAATGTTCAGCGAGGCAAAATGGCATAAAGAAGCAATTACCATTCGTTTATATGGAGAAATTAGCGTTCCCAGACCCAAAAAATAACTTCTCCTAGGCTCTTCTGATACCTTAGGACACATCTTACTAACAGATGCACAAGATAAATCGACATAAAGCACAGATGCTCACAGACACAGTTCAAAGCTCTGGCGGCTGGATGCTGAGTGCAGTCCCGGGGAAAGGGACTTGGTGGGGCTGCTCTCGCTGTCTGGGGTGCATGCACACTGCCTCTGTGATGACGCTCTGCAAAGCAGACACTGAACACTATTGTCGCTTTTCACCTTTTTTCGTAACAACAAAAATCCTCTCCAGATTTCTTTTGGTTAGCGAAAACAACTAATAAGGTAGATCTTTCATAACAGCAAAGTGGTGCTATGCAATCTTTGAAAAGCAGGGGATACTTGTGTAAGTTTTAGGTCTGGAATAGTAAAATTCAAAATAACCAGCATTTATTATACTTTGTTTTTTTTCTCACCAGTCAACCCAGATACAAACCTCCCTCCTGGGGTAACTGAGGATGGGACTGGGTATGGGAAATCCCTAACATAGTGCCAGGCACACAGTAGGTGCTCCACACCTTACAGCTGTGATTGCTAAGACCCTACTGTGTGCCGGGCCCCACGTCAAACGCTCTCTCACAACAAATGCTGAACTTAACAGTGCCCATTTTACAAAAGAAGAAATACAAACTCAGATGAAGTGAGTTGCCTAAGACCACACAGCTAGTTGGCCACAAAGCCAGTATGAAAGGCACACCTTGTAAGTCAGCTCGGCAGCAGCCCAATCACTTGGGATTTGGCAATGCACCCAATCCCAGGGAGGGAGGCAGGGCCAAGGGAGCCCCGGGTGGGTTTAGCAGATGGCCTTGGCTACAACAGAAACAAAGAAATAGAAAGTGTTTAAAAAGTAGGCGGAAACACAGAGGCAGCCGGAGTGAAAGATGCATCAAGGATGCTGTCAGATGATAACATTTAGTGGAAAAAATAAACAGAAAAGCCTAGAACACAGAACAGTGTCAATGTTGTGATAACAACTACCTCAAATTATGTACATGTGGGAAAGAATGACAGGGATCCTAGGGAAAGAACACTTTAATTTGATGCATTGGAGAGATTGTGGGTACGTTTTTATCTTCTATTTTGATTTCTGTTAACATTGATAAATGCTTATGCAAGAGTAATTTTAAATGCTTTCAAAGATAAAGAAATCACAAAGAAAAACAATCAAACAGTTTGACTACATAAAAATTAGAAACTTCTGCATGTCAAAAAAAAAAAGCAACTAACATGGAAAGACAACCAACAAATGCTGAAGGCTTATTTGTAGCAAATACGATAGGCAAAGGGTTAATTAATAACAACATCTTTGTTAATATTAAACACTCCTGAAAATCAAAAACATAGCATTAAAATCGCTAGAAGCAAACAGACAACATATATGGGCATAGCACATAGCACAAAAGCACAACTGTTTAGTACATGTAAGGAGAAATGTTCAATGTTCCCAATAATTACGGATTCACACATTAAAACAAGAGTAACATTCCACTTCTGTCCTACTAAGTTTCAAATACATGTTAAAATTAGAAACCAAAGGTAGCTGCCAACACCTGTGTAAACACTTTTGGAAAAGAATACGGCACTACACAACAAGTTTGAAAGGATTCATGCCCCTCAGTCCAGTAATCTCACACCTGGAAATGTCTCAAGAGGAAAAAAAAATGAGAATACAGAAAAAGTTTAAGGATGGTCAAAAATGTTCACCCCAGGATTACTTCCTTATAAGAAGGAAACCTTATGCCAATCTAAGGGGCCAACAAGGAAGTGATGGTTACATGAAGAAGTGCTACACAGATGTTAAGTAACACAGGTAGAAATCCAAGATGCAAATACCTCATCTGTTTCAAAGGGAGAAGTGAATTCAGCAAAGTTGCAGGGTACAAGATCAACACACAAAAATCAGTGTGTTTCTATACTCTAGCAAATAACAATCTGAAAAGGAAATTAAGAAAGCAATTCCATTTATAATGGCATTTAAGAGAATTAAATGCTTAGGAATAAATCTAACCAAGGATGTGAAAGACCTGTAGACTGAAAACTACAAAACACTGATGAGAGAAATTAAAGATCTAAACAAATGGAAAGGCATCGTGTTCATAGACTGGAAGACTTCATTACCACTGTTTAGATGTTCGTACTACCCAAAGCGATCTACAGATTCAAGGCGATCCCTATCAACGTTCCAACAACCACTTTTTGCAGAAATGGAAAAGCAGATCCTCCAAATTGCAAGGGGCCTCAAATAGCCAAAATAACCTTGGAGAAGAAGCATAAAAACATTGGAGAACTCAACTTCCTGACTTTGAAACTTACTACAAAGGTAAACAAAGTGGTGTGGTACTGGCATAAGAACAGACACACAGACCAATGGAAGAGAACAGAGAACCCAGAAGTAAGCCCACACATGTATGATCAATTTAGTTTTGACAAGGGTAAAAGGGGAAAGGACAATCCTTTCAACAAACGGTGCTGGGAAAACTGGATAGCCACATGCCAATAATAAAGTTGGGCCCTTAACTTACACCATACATAAACTTACACCATATATACCAATTTGCTAGAAGTAGATGAATGACCTAAACTTAAGAGCTAACACTACAAAATTCTTAAGAAAAAATTTGGGGAAAATCTTCATGACATTGCATTTGGCAACAATTTCATGGATATGACACCAAAAACACAGGCAACAAAAGAAAAATCAATATATTAGATTTTATAAAAGTTAAAAACTTTTTTTTAATTTTATTTTTAATTTTTTAAAATTTACATCCAAATTAGTTAGCATATAGTGAAACAATGATTTCAGGAGTAGACCCCTTAATGCCCCTTACCCATTTAGCCCACCCCCCCCTCCCATAACCCCTCCAGCAACCCTCAGTTTGTTCTCCATATTTATGAGTCTCTTCTGTTTTGTCCCCCTCTGTTTTTATATCATTTTTGTTTCCCTTCCCTTATGTTCATGTGCCTCCAAGGACAGTATGAAGAAAGTGAAAAGTCAACCTACAGAATAGGAGAAAACATTTGCACATCATATATGTGACAAGGGATTAATATCCAGAATATATAAAGAACTGCTACAATTCAACAACAACAAAAACCCAACAAAACAACAACAAAAACCTGATAGAAAGTGGGCACAAGACCTAAATAGACATTTCTCCAAAGAAGATACATGAAAGGCCAACAGGTACATGAAAAGATGCTCATCATCACTAGTCATTAAGAAAATGTAAGTTAAAACCATAATGAGATATCACTATCACTTCATACGTGTTACTATGGCCACCACCAAAAAGACAACAGATAACAAATGCTGGTGAGGATGTGGAGAAAGGGGAACGCTTGTGCACCATGGGTGGGAGTATCAACTGGTGCAGCCACTATGGAAAACAGTATGGAGGAGCTACAAAAAATTAAAAATAGAACTACCATATGATCCACTTCTGGGAATATATCCAAAGGAAATGAAAACACTGACTTGGAAAGATATCTGCACCCTCATGTTCACTGCAGCATTATTTACAGTAGCCAAGACATGGAAACAGCCTAAGTGTCCATAGATGGATGAATGGATAAAGAAGTTGTGGTGTGTATGTATGTACGTGTGTGTGTGTGTGTGTGTGTGTATTTGAATATCATTTATCCATAAAAAATCCTACCATATGCTATAACATGGATGGACCTCAAAGGCATTATGCTAAACGAAAGAAGTCAGAGAAAGACAAATACTGTGTGTTATTCGCAGAATCTAAAAAAACAAAAACAAAAACACGAGAAACACAACTCAGAAAAAGAGATCAGACTTGTGGTCACCAGAGGCAGAAGGCTGGGAAAGAGAGAACTGGAGAAGGTGGTCAAAAGATACAAACCTGCAGTTGTAGCATAAGTCCTAGAAACATGATGTACAACGTGATGACTGTGGCTAACACTACCATCTGATATGCAGGAAAGGTGTTAAGAGAGTAGATCATAAGAAATCTCATCACAAGAACATGTTTTTCCTTTTTTCTTTCCTTCTTTTCTTTGTAATGTATCTATATAGGAGGATGGATGTTAGCTGAACTGACTGCTAATCATTTCACAATATGTGTAAATCAAACCATCATGGTGTATGCCTTAAACTTATATATTGATATATGTCAACTATTTCTCAATAATACAGGTGGTGGTGGGGGAACCAGCAAAAGGGGATAGGGGAAGCCGAAATGAGATACCACTTCATAGCTACTAGGATAACTATTAAAAAAAAAAAAGAAGAAGAAGAAAAATGACAGGTGTTGGTGAGGATGTGGAGAAATTAGAGCCCTAACACATTGTTGGCAGGAATGTAAAATGGTGCAGCCACTGTGGAAAACTGTTTGGTGGTTCCTCAAAACGTTAATCATAAAACTACCATATGATCCAGCAATTCCACTCCTAGGTATAGACCCAAAGGAATTGAAAGCAAGGACTTGAATAGATATTTGTAAACCAATGTTCATACAGCATTATTCACAATAGCCAAAGGAAGTAAGACAAGTGATTATCCATGATGAATGGAAAAACAAAATATGGTACATACACACAATAGAAAATTATTCAGCTATAAAGGAGTGACATTCTGACACCTGCTACAACAAGGATGGGCCCTGAAAGCATTATGCTAATGGAAATAAGCCAGACACAGAAAGCCGAATATATGACTCCATTTATATAAGGTACTTGCAATAGGCAAATTCAAAGAAACAGAAAGCAGAATAAAGGCTATGGGGGGGAAGGGGAGGAGAGAAGGGGGAGTTACTGTTTAAAGGATACAGAGTTTCTGTTGGGAATCCCGAAAAAGTTTTAGGTATAGACAGTGGTGATGGGGACACAGCTTTGTGAATGCATTTGATGCCAATGAACTGTATATTTGCAAATGGGTAAAATAATAATTTTATGGGTATTTTAGTATGCATATTTTACCACAATTAAAAAAATGTGGACGAAAAGGGGGGTGGTAATATTACACACAATGAAAAGATAGGAATGAAATAAACCAAAATGTCAGCAGTTATTTTGAAAAAAGAAATCTTTGGGTGGTCTCCTCTTTCTTTTAATATTTTTTCTCCATTTTCTAATTTTAATTACTCTTTGGAT
Organism: Felis catus; assembly: GCF_018350175.1. Lineage (NCBI taxonomy): Eukaryota > Metazoa > Chordata > Mammalia > Carnivora > Felidae > Felis > Felis catus. The sequence continues at coordinate 58,031,426 of NC_058369.1, forward strand.
GGAAAAAATACGTTATGTTTTTAACAGGTTTTATATTTTCAGTTTTGATATGTACATAATTCATCAGCCCAAATTTTTCCTTTTTAGGCAGAAAGTTTCTTCACATATGGGCCAGCATTTACAAAGGATTTACTTCACAAGGGACCATAAGGAAAGGAGATGGTCACTTAAGATGACTTAAAGTTCTCTGCTGCACAGAGGTAAAAGCTCATGTTCTCTTACAACCTGGCCTGGCCACCGGCCCTGGAGCCCACTAGCTACAACCCATCAGGGTGGCAATCCTTTCTTTTATGGGAGTTTCTCCCCCCGCCCTCCGGGCACTGAATGAGGAGAGGAGAGGTTTCAGGTGGACAACTGCCTCTGGATATGATACAGTCCATAATTTGACCTTCAAGCAATAAATTAAAATAGGAATAATAACTTAAACATGAAGGTGAGAATCTGCCTTAAATTTAACTGATCGAAATAGCTAATATTAATTTACCCTTTATGGTACCCCAAACCCTTCCCAGAAGGTCCCGTTTATATACAAATGATACTGACATTGTACTGGGTCTTCATGCAGGAGTCCAAAGGACCTGTTCTCCCCTTTCTGACAAGTAAATAAAACGGCAGGGAGATCAAATAACTCACTAAAAAGAAGATATAATTTTTTATCTTCCTTTTTACAGTCTCATATCCACTTCCGTTGGGAATAACAAAGTCTGAATTCTTATGCAACACTTATCTAAATGTGTCGATTTTATCGGATTGATGAATTTTGCTAACAAAAGGCAGTGCTAGGAAATCTTTTATGACATATTTGGCCCATTCACAGGGCTGGAGCTTTAATTTAACCAACTTGAGAATTCTGAGGGAGAGCTGCAGGTGTTGGATCTGAAAAAAAAAATCATAAATGGGAAGGCATATCAATCTTTATGACGGGGAAACAAAAACACTCTCTACTTGCTTGCCCTCCACAGGCAGGAGAAGGAGAGGTGGCAGCAGCAGGATATTGTCTCGGGCTGCATAGCAAAGAGGAAGCATCGCTGTCTCCCAGTGACCGCTATTTAGTATTGATCAAAAGGCGCTGGCCCAGAGAGGAAGAGAGGAATTGATAAAACAATGAGGTTTGCCAACACTGTGTTCTCAACAAGGACATTTTCTCATTCTCTTGACCACACCAGAGTAAGTCACTCCTGTGGCCGCCTGAGCGACCCGGCGGCTTTCTGTCCCACGGCCCCACAGCACCGCTACCTCTCTGCCCTCATGGACCTGTCCTCAAGGACCGTAAGCGTAGCCAATCACTTGACAAGGCCTGTTGCTTCTCCTGTCAAAGGTCTCCCCGAGTCACCCCTCCCCTCCCTCCACAGCCTTAACTCGGACCACACTTCTCTCCCTGAGAACACCACCAAATTGCCTCTCCCTCTCTGTTCTCGGCTCCCCCTGGATCCTCATCGCTGAGCCATCCCTTCTGCCTGCCGCCAGTCAGCTCTGCATGGGAGAACTTCTCAGCCACTTCTTGCACAAACTCTTTAAGGACTCCTTACTTTCTGCAAGACGAAATCGTAAACTCGCTGGCATGAGATATTACAAAGGTCCTTTTGTGATCTCGCCTTTCCCAGTCTCCCCTCCAACAGCAAAGTCTGCCCATCCATCTACCCAATTTTACAAGCCTCTGTGACAGAAACATCCAGTCATCCACCAAAACTCATCTCCACCTTCAGATAACCGAGTTGCAGCTAAGCAGATGGTAAGGGGATGTGTTTCCTGGCTTGACACCGAGGCATGACCAACATGAACGGGCAGGACTGAGGCCTCACCCACAGAATCTGTGGCAAGGGTGTGTGCCTCTTCCAGTCTGGGCATTCCTTATACACTGGACTCTCCTGTGAACGTGAATGCAGCACTGTCCGTGCCTGTCTTTGACCCCACGGACAGGGACACACCCTAGGTGGAAGCAGGACGGAGGACACCGGGGTTTCTGAATGCTGCACAGAGAAGAAACCCCCTTGTGCTCACGTTAGGAAATTACCTGGAAAATCAGCTTCTAGTCTCTTTACGCTTCTGTATTTTTTGGTCTCTTGCAACAGCATCTTAGTCTTTACTCTTGCCGTGCGCAAGGGCCAGGTGAGATCCCGCTTACTAGGACCCACAGCTGACACCCGCCTGCCCAACCTGTGTTAATGAAATGAAGCATGCCCCAGAGCCAGCTTAGACACGTGGACACTCCTCTCATTAGCAAACCTACTTGGTGTTCTCTAGGGTCTTCTGCATTTTCTTTGTCATTTTATCAATCGCTGCCTGTCTCTTCCCTTCAGCTAAGAGGTCTATTTTGTTCAGCACCACGACCAGCTTCTGGCAGGCGATCTGTCCAATCACAAGGCACTCCGCGGACTGGGTCTGCATCCCTTTGGTCACGTCGATGACCAGCATCATCAGATCAATGATCTGGGCCCCTGCAAGGAGAGAAAGACAAGGTTAGAAAGGGAAATGGGGGAGAGGACTCTGTAGAAAGTTGCCCAATTCCTGAGCTTCAGCAGAACCAGCCAAATTCAAGTATGAAGATAAAGGTGGGTGGGATGACCACCACACGCCTCCTAGCCCCGGCCATGGGGGACGGACTCAGACCAACATGATTTCACTGAATCCTCACGACCACCATGAGGGACGGGCGTGTTACCTCATCTGGAGAGGAAGAAACTGAGGCCCGCAAAATACAGAGAGCCCACCAAGAGCCATGGCCAGCACGCAGTAGGGCTGGGGACCCCAAAACACCCTTTTACTGCATCAATCCCTTCATTTTATTCCCATCTTGGACCTGGCAAACGCCTAGAGATCTGCCCTTGACAAGACAGCAGATGGAAGGAATGGAAAACTACCAGGGAGGTGGGGGCTCATCTCCTCTATGGCTCCTGGGTCTTCTGCTCACGGTAGTTGGGTTTAGTCATGATCCTCCTACGCATGGCTGCGTCACATCTACTCGCTTCTTTTGCCCTCTCCATTCCAGTGGTAGGCTCCCGTCCTTTCAAGGAGGTAAGAGCAACCCAAGGTTCAACTACATCAACGCTGAGCACCGCCAGCATGTACGTGTGTGTATTTCTATATGTGTGTGTGCGTGCGCATGTGTGTGCATTCCACACGTATGCATGCATGCCTGGCTGGGAACATGCCCTAAATACACAGCCACACCTGAGCTGAACAACAGCAGAGGGAGGAATTACAGAGGAGTCCATGAGGGGAAACCGCCCCGAGCCATGTTAGGAATACTCAAGTTAGCCAATGAAGGGAATGTGTCCTTTTTAATGGGATTTGAAGTAGTTTTACCAACAAAGAGGGAGGGAAGTTATTTTGGGGGATACAGAATATGCAGCTATTTCCCCCTTTGCCCCAGGAGGGATTTCCAAGGCCCAACTATTGTTGTGGTGAAACGGAGGAGGACTGCTCTGTGGGTGACTCTCATGACCCAAGATCATTCCTGGGGAGTGAGGGAAGGCGAGGAGGAGGGCAGTTTTCTCTGCTGGCACATTTACTGTGTGCGCTAGTCAACCCCTTAATCTCCACGACCAGTGTTTCAGACGAAGGTGGACTCACGGGGTACTTGCTTTGGCACTAAGGGCCACCAGACACCGGGGAGCCTGGCTGCACTGCTGAAGGATTCTTTCCTGGTCACCACTGACGTGCGCAGCTCCTCCAGCCTCCCCCCAGGAGAAACAATAGGCGTCTCCGGCTCTAGGCAGGCCTCAAAATGTCCCAGCTATCCTCCCTGGCCCTTCTGTCTGCCCTCCCAAGCCCCCTCTTCCACCTCACCCAGTCCCAGGGACTCCGTGCTGCTGTGGTCCAAGGGGCCTGGAGGGGCAGGCTGGTGCTCACAGCAGCCGGCACTGGCATCTCCCTTGTCCCGCCGGGCAGCATGTGGGGACACAGCAGGGGATGACGCTGGTTCTATCACCTACACCTTTTAAACAATGGAGGTCTAAAAACCTCACCATCTGACAGACTCCCTCTCTTATCTACCGAATCACCAGCTCCCCTCTGGGATGCATCTCTGCTGCAGCCTCAACCCCCATGGCGCATGGCAGGCCCATGTCAGCTGCTCCCTAGCGGGAAGAGACCTGTTCTTTGCCTCAGACTTGTCCCTCTGAAATCCATCCTCCAAACAGCCTCCCAGAAGGAACTTCCTAAAACTCTATGACTAATTCATACACTGAGTCAGGGATGGGGGTAAATCGGTATTTCTATGAAAGTCAATCGGAAAACAGCTATCAGAATTCACAGCATCTTTGACCCAGCCAAGCCCACACACATGTGCAGGGTCCCATAGTGTAAGCAGGCTTGTTGTAGCTACAGTTGGAAACCATGTAAATGCCCATCACCAGGGGGCATGTTAAAAACAAAGAATGTTACACCCACTCCAGGAGAATACTATCCCATCATTAAAAGGAATGAAGAAGCTCTTTGTGTACCACTATGGAACAGTCCCCAAGGTAGAGCGAGTGAGAAGAACAAAGGGCAGAGCGATGTAATCTGTGTCAAAAGCGGGGGGCGGTGGGGAAAGGTGTGTGTGTATGGGTGCTGTATGGGAGGAAGTGTTTGCTCCTCTGCACATAAAACATGTCTGAAGGAATGCAACAGAAACAGCTAACTTTTGGTTGTTTGTCGGGAGAGCCAGGTGGCAGGTGTGGGATGGGGTAGGAAGGAAACCAGACTGCATGTTCTTCTGTACCTTTTACACAGGTGTGCAGTACCCATTCAGAAATAAATAAAATGGCGCGATGTACATAAACAGATAATGAACTAAACGCTGATCTGCTGTTCACCTGCTAAGAGCCCTCGCTGTCTTCTAACTGAACGGGAACTCCGTGCTGTGGCTTTGGGCCCCCTCTTCTACCTCACGGTCCTGGCACGTCCTCCTTGCGCTGCGCACCAGGGTGCACCTCACGGAGCCCTCCCCGGTGCTCCCTGCCCTGCCCCAGGGCACATGTGTGTGCGCACATGCACGCCCCCGCTCAAAGCCTGAGCCCAGCTCTCCCCAGAAGAGGTGACTTCCCCCCAAGCAAACCTGTCATCAGTCACAGGGCTGTGTGGCGAGGTGTTGAGGCAGGATAGGACAAAGCCCACAGGTGAGCAGAAGGAGGAGTGCCTGGGGTTCCCAGCCTATGAGCCGTTCTCCAGGAAGACTAGAGAGCCACCTTCACACGAAATGGTCCCAAGCGCCTGACCAGGTGACCCCCAACTGTAGTGGGCAAAGCTGTGCCCACAAAGCCAAGGCTACGCTATCCCAAGGATGTCTCAAGGACTTTTCCAGAGTACTTCCAACTGCCCTGGCTCCCTCTAGGACCTAAACATCATCCCCTCCCTTACCCAAACTACCATGGACCCCCTGTACGGATGAGTCACTCAGCAAATAGGTGCTAAAGGAGAGATCTGAACACTGGTGCCTGTCCTCACCTATGTGCCATGTGGCCTGTCCTTCTACATGGGGACCCATCCCCTCTCCAGCCTCTTCTCTTACTCGTCCTATTCCTCGCCCACTCCTCATTTTTACACTGAGAATCAAGGTACACTCCACGATAATTCTTACCCTTCCCTGCCCGGCTTTTGCTCCTGCCCCTCTACCTATACTTCACTCACCCCTGGCCCTTCCTCCCCAACTACCCCAATGCTCAGAGCTTACAGATCACAGGTCGGGCTGTCAATCTGGATTTGTAGGACCCAGCACAGGACCTAGCGGGCACAGCATGGGCAATCTTTCATGGACTGAACTGAGCTAATGATAGCTTGCCCACCCCCCACCCCCACTCTATTCACTAGGACTCTGTTCCTTTTCTCAGAGATTCAGTTCCCCATTGGTATATAAAACTACCCAGGAGCACCTTGTCTTGGCCCAGTGGCTGGAGGGGAAGAACTCGTATATTCTACGTATTTAGCCCATCTCACTTATGACGCCTGTTGGGATCCTGGGGATAGAGATGAAACTGGCCTGACAGAGCCAGAAAGACAGGTGCAGATGAGACCCAAGCACTCAGACTGGTCAGGATTTCCTCTGCAGCTTTAATCCAGCGTCCACAAGCCGCCTTTGTTGCAGGGAGCACACAGCTCCATTCCAAAAGGCCAGGCTCTTGAGCAGACCCGCTGCCAACATCAGGCACTTCTAAGGAGACCAGAGGTCACAGCGACGTGACAGGCCCCACTGAGAACCAGGGGTCATCATCAGGCAACTGCCTGCTGCCCAGCAGCGGCTCTCAGTTACTCCCGTTGCTTCATCAAACTTTTGATCAGGCGACAGGAAGTGACATAACTGGCCCGTCTTGTCTTTTTCAAGATCCCCAGTACTTCCACAGAATGAATCAAGCAGTGTCCTTCCCAATTCCCACGAACCCAGGGTAGGAAACCATTCTGAGACGAGAGGGGCACAGCGAGCGAGTGGGCGGGAAACACAAGTCAGGAACTTGCAGCTTACAAATGACCCTCTATATTTTTCAGTCTATCAGAGTTTTTCATCTAGTTGTTCTGACTATAGATCCCTTTAAAGGTTTGCAGAATAATTATAACAGGGTTCAAGTTTCTCAGTACTTTTATAAGTTACAATTTCCAATTCTGTAGAGGATACATCTTAATCATTTCAAAAACAAAAATAAAGAAAAACTGACAAAGGTCGGCATTTAACAAAGTGTAAGTTATCTGTGAGATGTAATTTTCCTTCTGGGACTGAAGGCGGAAAACATGCGTGTGCAGAAAAAAAATGTTTCAGCCAGAGAAACTGAACATAAAACTTTAAACATTTTAGCAGCCTCAAAATCAGGTATTTAATCAAAATGTGATTTTTTTTTATTCAAAAGCTATGAACATCCTAAAAAGAAGAGAATAGTATTAAATTTAAAATAAAGAAAAATGTATTTTTAACTAGTGACTTATTAAATACTCAATGAACAATGTAAATACACTGTCATCAACAATATAAAAGTGCAGTGGCAATTTATGTCCTATTATTATTCCAACCCGTTCGCTGGATACATCAGACCTCCGTGGGCCTCAGCTTCCTGGTCTCCATGAGGACAAGGGTGAGCCCAGCCAGCGGGCTGCAGTGAAGGTTAAAAGAGATAACACGCGGAGCGGGTTCAGAACAACACGTCGGCCATAGGAAATCCTCCATAACGTTAGCTGCTGTGATTGTTTTTCCTTCTACAACTCCTACTGTGGCAAGCACGTTTGCTTCTCGTCTTAACTTTGCCATGTGGGGATCACAGAATCACAGACGGCAAAACAAAAGCTCAGAGAGGTGAAGTGACCAAGTCAAGTCAGGGGCAAGGGCTCAGTTGGAGCGATGTGAACATGGGCCCCCAGACCCCTTTCTCCCACAGCACCCTGTGTCCCTGGGCTGCGATCCTGCGCCCAGAGTGAAACGTTCACCCCGTGCGTGGGTGAGGACTTGTGCATCAGCCCCTGTGGGTGCTGCAGAATGGCAAAGCAAGTGTCAGAAGTCCCTCTTGGAGCGTGGGGCGGGAGGAGGGGCTGCAGCTCTACAATCCCAAGGTGCCGTCGGTATTGCTGTTATTTGTATTCATTTATTCAATATATTGCTTGTTTCCCCATTTTCCAGGCAAGAAGACTGAGGCTCGGGCAGGTTAAATACTTGCCCCAGGCTATCTAGCTAGGGTGAGAAGCCAGCATCGTTTTGACACCAACACAGGCTCACCTGTCCTGGCCCCGCCTCTCGGCCAGGAGGCATCGAGACTTCCATCACACTGGAGCCCGTGATTCCTCTCAAGGAGAGTCCCCCCGCGTGTGTGTCCATTTTGTGCATTTCAGTTTTCCTCCCTCTGTATCCTTTCCCCCAAAGTACAGTGGCCTGGGAACCCCCTCTCAGATTCCTACTGGCACAGGAGAGTGTACAACTGAGCACCAGGGATGTCCGTCCTGCCCTCCTCAGCACAGAATCAGAGGGTTTGGAAATGGGGCTTGGTAAAGAAGGTCCATATGCAGGTGGGGAGCCAAGGGCCACGAGCGGGAGGAAGAGGTGAGCGCTGGGCTCGGAGGCACCCAACCGGGCATTCAAACCACAGCACCCCTGGGGGCCTCCATTTCCTCATCTGTAAATCAGAATCTAAACAAAGATGCCCACTGCAAGAGGTTGGGGCGGGGGTAGGGGGCATGGAATCAAAGGGGAAGGCCAGCCGGGCACTCAGTAAGCAGAGCTACATTTAGGGCTGTTGGTGCCGAGCCAAGCTCTCAGCCCAGCCTCACATTCAGAGGCTGCTGTTCCCACCTGTTCAGGATGCCCCCAGGCAAACACATGTGGACAAAGAACTGAGGTTACTGACCAAGTTGGGGGGGGAGGGGAGTGGAGAAGGAAAAGCTTGCAGAGTGGTCAGACGTGCACCCACCTGGGCACAGGCGCATGTCCAACTTGCACACACTGCCCGCCAGCCCCTCTCCTCACTCTCCTTGCCGGCTTTCTTCAGGACCTCCCTCCCTCACAATTCCTATGCTGCTGGCCAGGCCCAGAGCCTCCAGTGGGGGGACAGAAAGCCAAAGGAGATTCCAGTCACTGGAGGAAGTTCCGAGGACCATGCCCCTTGCTCCTATCAGATGACCATTTTCACGAACACCTTCAGACAGGGAAATTTCTTAATGCTATTTACCCTCTCTGAGCTCTAGTTCCTCATCTGTAAAACAGGGATGATCACCCCACTGTGATTTCGACTGACCTGGTTGAAAATCTCAGATACGGACATAGGACACAGCCCAGAGGGACAGCATACTTGTACGTGGGGCATGTGAGCAAAAGAAAGCCTTGGAGGGGGTGCTGCCCTTTAGCGGAAAGAAAGCTGCAGGAGCATGGAAGGCCACCTCACGTGCCCTGGAAGGCATGCTATGGAGAGCAGCAGGGCAGGGAGGCGGGGAGCCTGAGGGGCTGGCCCCAAGCCAAGGCACAGCTTCACCCCTGCCGGCTGTGCAGCCTCAGGCACTCATGTGAGTACACCTCTTGACCTCTTGGAGCCTGGGATTCCTCTCCTATATCCTGCTGATGTCAGAGACAACACCTTAAGGTGCAGGGAGGACATCGAGCACAGCACGTGGCCCATACTAAGAGCTCAAGAAACACAAGCTACTATCAGTATTGGGACTTGTATCATGAAGCCCAGCACAGTAAAAGCTCAAAAGGGGCCATCTCCTTCCCTGTGGCTCACATGTCCACAAAGGCCCCATGCCCTTCCCAGGCAGAGAAGAGACAGTATCAACAACAGCATGGAACAAATACTAACGATACCTCCCGCGATCCAGCAGTATCCACAAGGCCCCTCACAGGGGATGAGTGCCAGACCACAGCCTGGAGCACTGCATCCACCAAGGGGCAGGAAGCCCTTACTGTTTTAACCCGGTCTGCAAAGGTAGGCTCCCCCACAAACATCCTGCCAAATCCCACCAGACCAGCAGGGAGACACCTGAGCAAGAGAACTTGGGTGGGCAGGACTGGACATCTTCAACAAGTCGTCAAGGTTCCACAGCCCATTCACACAGCCTCCCTCACTCCTGTTTTCTAGGAAAATGATACGCTTCACCGAATGAACTAGAAGAACAAGCTTCGGGTGTTCCAAATACTGTAGGTAGCAAGCAGGAGTGGAGCTGACCTAGTAGCCAGCGGAACCAGCGTAATTCTTGACTGACAAGAAAGCCAACAAGAGCAGCCACAATCCAAGTGACTGCTACCATGGCTTGGGGGCTGGATCAGTGCCAGGCCCCGGGCTGAGGACCATCCGCATCCCTGATTTCAAACCGACAAAGATACACCAGGCTCTAGAAAGGACACTGTTTAGCCTGCATGGTGATTCTGGGAATATGAATGCACTGGGAAACACTTACAGTTCGAGAGGTCACATAAAATCCTTATGAATCAGCAGATATGGCAACACTGGGCCTGTGCCCAACGTGGCTGAGGAGCAGCTGCCCCCTGGAGAGCGGCTATCTTTCCCAATTTTACCCTGGTCTCCACAACTCCCTACTACCCCATACCTGGCATTTATGCCATCAGCCTGGCTCCTAACAGGCAAATGGGCTCATGACTCCAGCTTGACATGTGTTAGCTCTGACCCTCACCACGTCCCACGAGGAGGAGGCTCTCCCATTCGAATCACGAGAAATCCGAGGTCTGGTCACACAACAGTAGCCAGCAGAGGCGGGGCTAGAACTCAGGGCTGGCTGACTTAAACATGTCTTCCTTTTCTATTGCCAGCTGCCTCTTGGCCAGGGTCCCGCATGGCCGAGTCTCCAGGGAACCCTACGGTACCCCAGGGAGGAGGCGGGCAAGGCCCTGGGGATGGGAAGAGGAAGGAGAGCGCACAAGGTGTGCAAAGGCAAACTGCCAGCGTCCTTTAGGACACGTCCAAAACCAGAGGCACGGTCCTTCAGGAGGGAACGAAAGGAGGCATTCATCAGCACCTAAAGAAACCCGGGAGGAGAACAATGGGAGCCATGTTAGCAGTGGAGGAACAGGGGAAAGAACAAAGAGAGCCCGTGTAAGAGACCCAGGAAAAAAATAAACAGCTGCAGACAAGATAGCAGACAAATAGAGGCGCTGGAGCCCCGCCAAACGGAGGAAAAGCCAAAAAACAATAAACGCTGGAGACTCGCGGCCAAACACCCGCAGAGCTGAGAGAGGGCAGTGGTGCAGAATAGGACGCACCGGCCGCAGATCCTGGGTGAGTCGCCTCCCTGTCCACATCTGTCGATGGGAAAAGCACACACCTGGGACACAGGGACAGCGGGTGGCCGTCTAGATAAAACTAAGGTTGAGTCTCCACCTCATACATCACACCAAAATAAATGCCAAAGGACCAAAGCTTTCAGCATAAAGATATAAAACCATAAAAGTCCTGGAAGAAAATATGTGAGAGAATTTTTTTATAATCTTAAAAGTAAAAAAAAAAAAAAACCAAAAAACCAAACCAAACCAAACCAAACAAACAAAAAAACAACTTAGGTAAGATACAAAACCCGGAAACACGTAAAAGAAAAAAAATGAAAGACTGACAAATTCAGCAACGTAAAAATCAGACATTCCTGCATGGACAAAAATATGATAAAGGCCAACACGACCAGGGACATGCTACCCACAAAGGACTACTCTCCTTAATAGTTAAAAAGCTTCTTCAAGTGGATAATAAAAAGAGCAACAATCCAATCAAAAACGGCAACCGTATCTACACATAGCTCACACTAAGCACATTCACGGAGTGCTTCCTACTTGCCAGCCCCCTAAGCTGGTGCTTGGCACCCTGGAGATGAGGACAGATGACAGTCCCTACCCCTTACAAGAGGGACTCACCGTCCAGTGAAATAAGGCTAAAAGTAAACAATACATCTAAGACATGAGTTTCACAGAAGGGGGGAAGATGGTTAAGTATCCTGGGGAAAAAGAGAGCAGAAAAAAAGGCTCAGGAATGTACAGGAGGCAGGCGGGTTACAATTTTAATTCAGGCTGTCAGGGTGGGCCTTCCTGAGAAGGAGACATTTGAGCCAGGACTTGGAGGAGAGGAGCTGGCAGTTAACCAGGGGAAGGGCATTCCAGGCAGACAGAGGGGCTGGTACAAAGACCCCGTGGGGTGTCAAGGTGTCTGGGTGTCCAAGGACCAGCGAAGAGAGATGGGTGGCTGGAGGGAAGTCAGGAAACAGGGCAAAGAAAAGAAATACAAAGAGTTCAGACATATAATAAGATGCCTTACCTCACCAATAACAAGAAAATGCAAACTGAAATGACCCCAAGATTCTAGCTTTCACCTGGTGGGTTGACAAAATCATACCACAATAAAAGGGCCAGATGAGTAGTAAGGTCTTGCCCTGCCAGGCACTACTGACTGACTCCTGGAGCCCTCCAGACAACCTTCCATCACTACCCCCATTGAGAGGTGAGATTAGGTCACACGACTGGGAAGTGAGGGCTAGAATTCAGAGTCAAGCTCTGCCAGCTTCAGGGTCACGTCATCCCTCAAAACACTGACGACACCCTGCCGCTAAGAGTGTGGGGAGACAGGCAGTCCCGTCCATCTGGGACATGTGCTGACAAGACCTCTTCTGAGGCCATTCTGGCAACAGCCATCCAAAGTGTGGATGCACAATACCCTGGGACCTGGCAACATCCCACATGCAAATGAGGTACATACAAGGCCACTGTTGCAACGTGTCTGCAGTAACCCAAACGTGGGGCCAGCCTAGCTGCCCATCGGGAGCGAGGCAATTATGTACATCACAGTATATCCACATAACAAAACAGTATACAGCTACTAAGAAGCACAGAGCAGCGCTATGCCCTGAGTGGGAGTCTCACCAAGGCAGCGTGCACAGTACCCTGCCATTTCTATAGGCTGTGCATTAGCACGTATATGCCTGAAATCACTGTCCTTGTAATTTTTAGAAGAAACTGGTCACAGTCATTTGTCCCTGGGGAAGTAAACCAGGTAAGCAGGGACCCGGATCCAAGGGAGATCCACTTCTTACTGTCTATGCTTTCGTACCTTTTAATTTTGTTTTTCTTTTTTTTTTTTAAGTAGGCTCCACGCCCAGTGCGGAGCCCAACGCAGGGCTTGAACTCACAACCTTGAGATCAACACCTGAGCTGAGATCAAGAGTTGGACACCAGCTGCGCCATCCAGGTGCCCCTGCGTTTGTACCTTTTAAATTTCAAACCACAGGGGCTCCTGGGTGGCTCGGTCGGTTAAGTGTTGGACTTCAGCTCAGGTCATGATCTCGTGGTTCGTAGGTTCGAGCCCTGCATCGGGCTTTGTGTTGACAGCTGGGAGCCTGGAGCTTGCTTCAGGTTCTGTGCCGTCCTCTCTCTCTTGGTCCCTCTCCTGTTCGTGCTTGCTTCCTCTCTCTCTCTCTCTCTCTCTCTCTCTCTCTCTCTCTCTCTCAAAAATAAACATTAAAAAAAATTAAATTTCAAACAACATGCATATATTACTGGTTCAAAATCAATTTGTTTTTAAAAATTTTAAGTTAAAAAAAAAAAACTACCTACCATAAGTAAAAGGACCAAAAAAAAGGACAGAAAAACGAAAACACTGCTACTAAATTCTAGCCAGACACAGTTGCTGCCATAGGTACATAGCTCACAATGTTAAGAGAAGTGTTAAAACTCCAGACACCAGAGATATTCTCCTTAATGGAATCAGAGGATTTAAAGAATCCCGAAAACAGAACTCTCTTGCAGTGGTTAATGTTTCTTAGTGCTGTACCTACACACACATAAAAGCATCTCAGACACCATCCCTGGCATGCATCTCTCCAGCTTGGAAACTCTCCTAGTAAAGAGCCTGGACTTGGATCCTGCGACAGGGGCAGGGGCATAAGAGAGAAGGAGGTAGAACTCATCATGTCTGTTTAGAGGTCATAGAGATGTTCTGTGAATGACATTTTGTCCTTCCGCAAGACCGATGTAAGAACCACAGACCTGTCCTCATCCCACTCGGTGATGGTCAGGCGCGCTGGAGAGAGATCCCCATGTCTGGGTGCATCAAAATCAGACAAGGCATTTGGAGATGGTCCTGAGGATCACTAAAGAGTGGAGGGTATATGGCAGTTTTCTGTACTATTACAACCGTTCTGTAGGTTGGAAATTATCTCAAAATGAAAAAGATAAACAAAACAATGACTGAAGCATCAGGAAATTGGGGAAACAGAGAAAGAAAATGAACATTCAGTGAGTGCCCAGGAATGTACCATGCACACTATTTCAATCAGTCTTCACTACAGCCCAAGAAGGAGGAGTTTATTTAATTATGCACACTTTATAAATGGAGAAACTGAGGCTTGGAGAGACCTAAAGTGACTCTCCCACAGTCACACAGCTAGCAAACTGGAGGTATGAATTCAAACCCAGAGCAGTGTGCTACCAAACACTGTGTGGCCACAACAAGGTCGAGGGAAGAGGAAATCAGAAGCTGCCAAGTTCAGAGGTTGAGACCACATGTTCCTCATTGGAGGAAAAGACAAAGGAAGCGATCTTAAACAGAAGCATGAAGGAACTCAGGTAGATCTATAAGAGAACTTCCTGAGCGGCAGGGCTAGTAAAGATGTACATGACATCTTTATACAATCAAAGGGCTCTTTGCTGGAGGTCTTGGGAACAGTTGCGTCCTGCTGCAGGGAGGGAGGATGAATTACACCAGGGCTCCCCATCCGTGCAACACCTCCGATCTCTGCCATGCCTGTGGATGCTACTTCTGCTGTTATTTACTTAATGTGGGTTAAGTCATTTTTTTGAACTCAAATCCATTTATATTTAAAAGAACTTGACTCGACAATAAATGCATTAAACTTGCCATAAGTAGAAGTTAACCATAAAGATGAATAAAATGAGACACAAAGCGATGCTATTACATGCTAACGAGATAATGCTGGCTGCGGAAGCCCTGAACCCGAGGCCTGCTCTCTGTGAAAAGAGGATCGGCAAGAGCCAGTATAAGACATCCTAGCACTAACGTGAGTCTCTCTCCGACAGGCGGGAGGGACAGGATGAGAACTGGAAAAGGCACGACCTTCCAACCCTGTCAAGCAGGAGTGTCAATCATGGGCCAGGCACCGCCTTGTACCACACCACCAGGCGTGTGGCCCACCCTTAGGAGGCCCTGGAGTAAACACCATTCGCACTGCCCACCTCAGGAGAGGGGCAGAGGCAGGGTCAGGCATCGCAGCCAGAGCAGAGGGGTCCACGCTCCCTCGGGTCAAAGGGCCAAAGGGGGTGCCAGCCTCTCTGCCTCCTTTCCTGATAGAGGCAGACGCATGGGTTCTGCGGGGCCACGACTCCCAACTTAATAGAAAGTTTTGCCTGTTTGCTTCTTTAAGCTACTGTGTCATAGTCTATCTGGGGTAATCTTTTTAGCTGACTTTGCACAACAGTACAACTCCTGTTCTAGAGCAGTGAAAAGGAGCAGAAAATGGAATTTGAAATGTAGAAATAAAATAATTGTGGGCCATGAGCTATAATTTGATTTCATGCTTTACAAGGAAATGAAAGAAGGCTTCCTTAAAATGTATGGTTTCTGCTCCCCCTCCTCCGTAAGCCCCCTCCCCCCGCCTTTTAACCATTTTAGGATTTCCTCTAGCACCGAAGAGAAAATAGGATTGTGGAAAATGTTCAGTTCTCAAGTGTCACTGCCACTCAGGGGCAAGCTCGATTTTAATGTGAACTTCCCATTCTGGGTAAGAGGAAATTCTTCAATTAATAAACCGGGTGTGCGGAGGCCAGTCTTTAAGGTTTAATCAATTTCATCTGTACTTAGGATAAAAAGACTGACTATTCTACTTTTTTCCCCCCTCGTTTTCCTTCTTTAAAAAAATAATAAAATGAATGTTTTATTTTAAATTCTTTGAGGTTCGTATCTCCTGTTTCAGGAAATATTGTCTATTTCATGCGGTGAGTATGAAAACTCCCCCCTCCTTTTTTACTTTTGCTAAGAATCTTTTTTCAAAAATAACGAAATTATCCTCTGCCCTCATATACTATAACAGCTTGGGAGATGATACGAATTATACAGGATTCTGGCAGACACCTTGGGGTCGGTGGGCGGGGGGAGGGAAACAGAGACAAATCACCAAATATGGATGCAAGAGCTTCTTCTGGACAGTAAGAGGTGGACATGGGAATGTAAATTATGAGGAAAACCCGTCCTAAGGCGGCCGAGGCCAACTTCACAGTCAGTGATGTCTGGGAGGCCCAACACAAACCTCTCCAAGAAAGAGACCCTGCCCCGTGGGTCATCCTGTCTCTCTCAGGTCTCTCAGCCAGGGGTGGGCACAGGAGGGTGGCTCAGAATCTCAGAATCAAACCAGGGACCTCCCAACAGCAGCACAGAATAAATATTCAGATTTGGTGATCGACCAGGAACAACAGGACTTTACGAGGGATGAAGAGTTCCTGAGTCCTCCTTAAGTGGTCACTCGACACTCTGGGTACGCTCAGGTGCCGGGGCAGAAGTTACAGTCAGGTCCCGCAGTGGAGAGTTCAAGAGCACAAGCTTTGCAGAGGGGCAACTCAGATTTAAGTCTGAATCTCTGCTTGCCTTACCAGCTGCTATGTCTTTCACATCCCACCTAAATTCTCTGGGCCTGTTTCTTCACCTGTGAAATGGAGATAAAACCAGTGCTAATCTTTTAAGAAGCTATGTACCTCACACAGTGCTTGGAACAAAGAAGGCACCTGATCCACAGGAACAGAAGGACCCAGCATTACGGGGACCTGTATCCCAGTGTATCCCAGGCCTTCCCAATGCTTTGATCAAGGTGCCCTGGGGAAAATGCTACTTGTTTTTGTTTTTTTTTAGGTTTATTTACTTATTGAGAGAGAGAGAGAGAGAGAGAGAGAGAGAGAGAGAAAGAGAGAGAGAGACTGTGAATGGGGGAGGAGTAGAGAGAGAAGAAAAAGAGAGAATCCCTGACTCAGGCCTTGATCTCACGAACCGTGAGATCATGACCTGAGCCGAAATCAAGAGTCAGTCAGCCACTTAACTGACTAAGCCACCCAGGCACCCTGAAAATGCTTTTTAAGTCAATATTTTCATGAAAAGTCTATAATCCTAGGGCCCTGTCAATGTGATTTCCAATGTGAAAATGAGCAACAGAGGCTCACGGTTCCTAACAGAGCCTACCAGTCATCGAAGGTCTAAACTTTGCAGGCCATAGACCCAGGCAACAGCCCAGATACACATGAGAAATCTGCGGCTCAGAAAGTAAACTAAGAGCTCACTAAGTGTGAGAGAGGAGGGCAAGGAGCAGGGGAGAGAAGACAGAAGAAGGAGACGGAGGCAAAAAAGGAAGGGAGTTAGGGGCGCCTGGGTGGCTCAGTCAGTTAAGCGTCTGACGTCAGCTCAGGTCATGATCTCACGGTTGGTGAGTTCGAGCCCCGCGTCAGGCTCTGTGCTGACAGCTCGGAGCCTGGAGCCTGCTTCCGATTCTGTGTCTCCCTCTCCCTCTGCCCCTTCCCCACTCACACTCTGTCTCTGTCTCTCAAAAATGAATAAACCTTAAGAAAAAAATTTTTAATTATTTTTTTTAAAAAGGGGAGGGAGGAGCAGAGATAGTGCAAGCCTATGACTAGCTGGATGATGGTGGAGCCAGAGCCGAACTTGGGTCTACCTGATCTGAGGCCCATTTCTTTTCCACCAGGCCTCCTTCCTGAAGTGGCACCCGAGAGGATTTCTCTTAAAGACGGCCCCCTGTGACCCCAAGGGAAACTCTGCAGGAAGCTTTACCAGGTGGCTTTCCATCCCCAGGAGCAGGCGGTCCCTGGGTCTTACATCACACACATCTCCTGTTCCTACGAGAGCTGTGAGAAGAAACACACGTCTCAAGGTGCAGCTCAAGGTGAGAACGCCAAATGTCAAGGAAGGGTGTGGGGGGGGGCAGGGGGGAGACACACGTAGGCTTTGCAGGGAACATGTTGGATCCCACTTCAGCCTCCCCCACCTACATGCCTAGTGAGACCCGCCCAAGGCCTTTACCTCTCTGAGCCTCCGTCTCTCCCACCTGCAACATGGGGATTATTCACAGGGCAGCGTGGGGCTCACAGATCATGAATGCAAACCTCATAACTCAGGGCCCGGAACATAGCAGGTGCTTAACTACGTAAGTGATAATGATCAGTGTTCTTGGGTGTGAGTTCTCATTCTCACAAATTCTAGCACTGGACAAAGGCCCACCTGAAATGGAGACCATGAGGAGCAATGTCCCCAAACGTCAAAGCCCGCAAGGCTTGGTGGGCACCTGAAAGTGAGTGACGTGGGCTAGGTGCAAGATAAGGTGTCAGTCCAGAGGGGACAGAAACGGCTGTGCCCCAGCTGGAAGGGACAGTGTCTCCTCAGCCCCAGCCCATGTGGCCAGACAGGAATGTTGGGCCTGGAGTTGCCCGATCTTCCGATTTTTCAAGAGAAGCCAAAAATCTGGACTATTATATGAAATTTGCCAATTTTTAAATGTTGACAACCAATTCAAAAAATGTTTAAACCGTGTGGCCCAAACAAAACATGGCCATGGGCCAAAACTGGCCCACAGCTCCCCAGTATAAGACCTATGGAGTGCATTTTCTCCAGAAAGGCAAGTTGGAAGAAACAATAAACATCCAGCTTCTTTGTTACCTTTTTGAATCAGAAAAGCACTCAGAATCAGTCTGCTGAGCTGGGAGGTTTGACAGCCCCATGGCCAATGGCCTCTGTGTCCCACATTTGGCCTTGATGGGGGTGGGGAAGGTGGACACCAGGAAGGGTTCATCCTGGAAGAAAAGGGCGGTGTGACCTCTGGTGTCACCAGGCCCTAGAGGACCAGAGCAGGGGACAAGAGACAACGGGCTTGGGGTCAAACCTCGGCTTGAACCTGGCCCCCACTGGGCCACAGGGCAAGGACGGTTCCTCTCCGACCTCAGCCCCTCCAGGCTGGACAAGGGACAGTGCTGGCATCCCCACACCCCGACATTCTGACTAGACCCTTGCCTACTGCAACCCTCACACACAGCAACACCATATAAAAATGGGGACAACAGAAATAGCACCCACTTCAGCATCAAAGCAGTTCACACCACCTGACCTGTTATTTTCTCTCTGGTGGAGT
The DNA here is from genome assembly GCF_018350175.1 of Felis catus. NCBI lineage: Eukaryota > Metazoa > Chordata > Mammalia > Carnivora > Felidae > Felis > Felis catus. The sequence goes on from NC_058369.1 coordinate 58,050,005, forward strand.
TTCTTTGTATGGTTTCAAGCACCCCATACTGAGTCTCAAAATACCCCCAGTGAGTAGAAAGTCTGAGAAAAACTTAACGCAATGATTTTCCTGGAAGAATGGAGCAGGAAAACCTCAGAGACACCAGCTGGAATTTCCTGCAGGGCAGAAGTTATCCTGAGTCTCTGGTATAAGCTCTTTCCTTAAAAATTGAGTGTTGTCTTCAGAGCCAACTCTTAACGAGGTGCTTTTTATGAGTGAGGCACTCTTGTAAGTGCTGTGTATGATTGATTAGCTCATTTAATTCAGTCCTAGGATGTAGGTGCTTTTAGCAACACCCCCTTTTTGCAGATGAACACATCAAGGCACAGAGTGTAAATCACTTGCCCTAAATCAAAGTGGCAGACACAGGCACTCTGGGCCCAGAGTCCTGGTTTCTTTAAAAAAAAAAAAAAAATTTTTAATGTTTATTTATTTTTGAGACAGAGAGAGACAGATCATGAAGGGGGAGGGGCAGAGAGAGAGGGAGACACAGAATTCGAAACAGGCTCTGGGCTCCGAGCTGTCAGCACAGAGCCCGACGCGGGGCTCAAACTCACGGACCGTGAGATCATGACCTGAGCCAAAGTTGGATACTTAACCGACTGAGCCACCCAGGCGCCCTGAGTCCTGGTTTCTAAAGGCTCTGTGTTACCCTGCATGGTGAAGGCAGTGGGAAAACCAGTACTCCCACTGAGGAACAGAGAGGAGGGCAAAGGGTTGGGCCCCTACCTCCAGCAGCATACCTCCCAGCCCCATCCAGCACTCCCTACACCTCCTCACATTCCCTGCTGCGGCCGTGTTCTTGCCCACCCCAGCAACTTGGCAAGAAGACAGGGGCCTGAAGCACTCTTTTCACCCCGTCCCATCTCCTGGCACTTCAGCTTTCCGATTTCAGCTCAGACGCCACCTCCCAGGTATTTTCCCAACTCTCTTGGGTCTGGACGAGGTGGCCCTGTCTGGGGTTCCATGGTGCCCACACCGCCCAGAAGAGCCCTGTCCTGCAATTCACTGGCTTCCCTACAGGCTCAGCCACCGGAACAGGGACCGGGCTGGCTTCTTCCCACAGAATCCCTCATACCCAGCAGCACACAGCAGGTGCTCAACAAATATTTACGGAGTAAAAAGAACTGGGAAGCCAGAGAGGACTGAGCCTTCTAAATTACTTACAATGTCCCCTCTATTAGCAATTAATAGATTCTTCTCTACTCTTCAGCAGTGACATTCTAGCGCACTCCAAAAAAGTATGTGTGCTTTTGCTCAGAAACAGAAAGAGAAGGAAGAAAAGCTGAGTGACGGAAGCAACTGTGCCAAGGCCAGGACTGCATGCCATGAAGATCAGGCAGCCCGGGTCCCAGGGGCCACCAAGGGCCACCAAGGGCTGCATTCACTTGGAGAAGACCCAAGCAAACCCCAAGCGGGGGAGGACAGGTCCTCACACATCCACTTTACAAATGAAGAAACTGAGGCTCAGAGTGGTAACGAGTCGTCCACTGCCGCCAAAGGCAGTTGTTCTGGGGAACAATGGTTGTCGCTGTGGCCACAGACAAACGGGCCCTTGTAGAAATGGGTCCTGGGGCCCCAGAGAGCCCCTCCTCTGAAGCACAGAAACCAAGGCAAGGCATTCCGGACTAACCCCGGGCAGAAGGTGCTGGAAGGGCAAGGCCCATCCGCAGCTCCACCGAATGAAACGCTGAGTTTGAGGAGTCATGAGCCTGAGAGAGTGGACTTAGGAAACTGTTTACTGGGGAAACAGGAGGAAAAAAGAAGAAAAGAAGGGGGGAAATCGACCATAAAAAGTAAGTAAAATCAGCAGAATTCCTTCATGAAAAGGGTGGAATTAGCATATGGCCTCAGCTGCCAAGTGAGGCCATTGAAGCAAGCAATGTAAATGAGTTCAAGATACAATTAGACATTTTTCTGGACGCAGACAGAGGGGACTGAAGAAGGCATGGCAGGTCACATTTCAGATGGAGCAGCAGGAACACATTTCACTGCAGAGCCCACCATGTGACAGCCCTGAGCGAGCGGCTGCAGGGACGGGGCACAGAGGCCAGGCCGGGCTAACGTCCCAGGCAAGAGTGCCCACACCGGGGGGTGGGGAGGGGCGGTGGTGCTGTCCATCCCCACTACTGATGTCCCAAGGTGCCTCATACAGGACCTGCGAACCAGCCACCCGTTTATTTTAGTGAAATAAGAGTTCACTGCCATTCCACTCCACACACCTGTATGCGGTTCCCTGGACTGGGTCCCAGTCCCTGCCCTCAAGGAGCTCACAGTCTGATAGGGGAGGCACACACAAGCCCGAATAACAACAGAGGGAAGTACATCCAAGTAAGACAAGGAGTTTCTGCTAAGCAAGCACAGAAGGGGAATTTAGCAACTGGAGGGAGGGAGGAGTCCGGAAAGCCAAGGGGAGAGGCCGTTCCAGGCAGAGGACACAGCAGGACGCTACGGAAGCCCCAGCTGCCAGTGTCTCACAGAGGATGCTGAGCACGCAGTTCCCCCAGGATCTTTTGGGGAGAGGGCCAAATCACCTCAAGCTTCGTGAAAAAGGACGGGATGACCAGAGGCGCCAACCGCTGGCCCATGGACCAGATATGACTCAACGGCAACAGCTGTTCCCAATCTTCTCCAGAGTGCAGCACATGTGGCCCACCCAAGGAACAGACAAGGCCGGGTCCTTGTGAGGGACACAATTTATTAGGCCCTCTCTAGCCCAATTGGTCCTGATGTCCTCCTTTATGTGGCTCACCGCATGGGCCATCTAGCTTCGTCAAGCTCTCGGGCCCCAGTTCCCTTCTAGGTGAAATACATGTTTACTGCAGTCACTCCAAAAGGACCACAGACATTTCCTTTGTGTCCTCAGCGCACTCGATGGTGAAGAGCATTTCCATGGCCCCTGCGCTCCAGCCCCAACCCTGAGCAGGGTTCTGCCCCCTGCATATCCTAAGAGTCAGAACAACCTCTGCCCACCTCTTGCGTCAAAGAACTGGGTCTCTGGATATGAAACCAGAAACGATGTACACCAGTCTGAGAAGAAAATGAGGTACTTCCTCGTCTAGCCCAGCAATCAGTCCATGAAGTGGCCTCACACCGCACCAGGTGGAGTGACAGCACACAGGGCAAATGCACGGCACCGTCCTTCCGTTCTTCTCTCCAGAGCCCCATAAAAACTGGGCCCCTGGCCACCAGACCACCTTGTACAACGGCAAGGGAGAGAGAAAAGGGCTGTAGGAGGTGCTCAGCAACGGAGGGCAGGGGAGGGCAATGGCTGGTGCTGACTCTCCCTGTCTGGCAGAGAGAAACGGGATTATGCTCACATTTATCATCAACCACTCTGCCTGGCACATGCTGGGGACACTTTTACCTATATTCACATAGTTCACAACAACCCTTCAAGGTGAGCCCAGTAATTCCATCTTCCAAAGGCAGAAGCTGGATCAGAGAGGTCAATGAACATGCCCAAACACACAGTGAATGAACAGCAAAGCCAAGACCCCAGAGGCCATGCCATGCTCCTCCCTGTAGCCATGTGTCCTCATTTTAGGGGGCCTTGTGACAGCCACTGTTCCTGCCCCAGGAGGAGGGCCTCAAGAGTAGACACAAAACCAACAAGAAACTACGCTGGCCAGGGCTGGTGCTGGAACTGCCTCACCATGGCAACCAGCTCCATCTTTTTTTTTTTTTTTCCAAGTTTACTTATTTTGAGAGAGACAGAGACAGTGTGCGTGGAGGAGGGGCAGAGAGAGAGGAGAGAGAGAGAATCCCAAGCTGGCTCTGCGTGGGGCTCAAACCCAGAAAGCTGTGAGATCATGACCTGAGCTGAAACCAAGAGTCGGATGCTTAACAGACTGAGCTGCCCGGGCACCCTGCATCGCTTACCATTCTTGAAAGAAGAGATACATACTACAAATGATTTCACTAAAACTAAGGAAAAAACCGTGGAACAAACAACCAAAACCAGGAAGGCAACTCAGAGCAGGGCTTCATTCTGGAAGTCAGAAGCTTGAGAAATTCAGGCTTCAGTATGTTTATTGAGATACGAAGTCACTACTGGTTAAACCAATACTAGCTCTAAAGAAAAATAAGCTGTCAACTTATGCAAATTTTAAAAATCAGAGAGAGAAAATCACATAGAAAGTAGGAGAAATAAAGAATACAGCAAGGAAGCATATAAAATGTTTTGAAAAAATAGAATATGGTGACAAAAGACCAAAAATGTAATAATAAATGTAAAAGGGATATGGTAACCTATTAAAAGGATGGGGCTTTCAAAATACAAAATAGAATCCTCTTTCGATGTCTTTGGTTGGGTGGCAGCATTTGAAATGATTTCTTCTCCCCCCCCCCAGGTATATTTTCTGATTTTCTCACAATGAACACAGGCACATGCACAGGCATTTCATGTTGCTTTCAATGGGCCAGGCACTGGTCTAAGCACTGCACAAAGATTATCATACAACAAACCTAGGTTGTTATTACATTTTCCATTTTACAGATAGGAATATTGAGACACAGAAATCAACCTTTCATTCTCTTACCTAATCAAAGTATAATTTTGTACATAAGCCTTGGCAAGTAATTGGTAATATATATCATAAATGGTGAGTTGCACAAGTTGAGGAAAGGTCCCCAACAAGACTGCCCTCATTTTAGACACCAGCCACCAGTTCAGGGGTTCCCAGGCCACATGCATTTCAGATCCACTGGCTACAGATCTGAGTGGTCCTCACAACACCCCTCACGTTAGATACTTCACAAGAACAACTCACAGAACTTAGGAAGTACTACACTTACAATTACAGTTTTATTATGAAGGGATTTTTATGCAAATCAGAACCAGCCAAACAAAGAGACACATAGGGCAAGTTATCTCTCCCCACAGAACTGGGACGTATCACCCTCCTGGCACATCAGACTGTTCACTAACCAGGAAGTTCCACTGAACCTCAGTGCCCAGAGTTTTTATTGGGGTTTCATTAACAGAGCTGTGACTGATTGAAGCATTGGCCATGAGATGAACACAATCTCCAGCCCTTCGCCTCTCCCCAGAGGTCAAGAGGTCAGACTGGTGTCTCTGGCCCAAAGCCCCAACCCTCTAATCACATGGATGGTCTTCCAGGAATTACCAGCACATCCTAATTCTTCTCTCTCTCTCTCTCTCTTTTTTTTTTTTTAATTTTTAACATTTATTCAGTTTTGAGAGACAGAGAGAACAGAGTGTGAGTAGGGGAGGGGCAGAGAGAGAGGGAGACAGAATCCAAAACAGTCTTCAGGCTCTGAGCTATCAGCACAGAGCCCAATGCGGGGCTCAAACTCACTGACCATGAGATCATGACCTGAGCCAAAGTGGGATGCTTAACTGACTGAGCCACCCAGGTGCCCCTAATTCTTCTCTTTAGAGAAGGTGTGGTCCAAGGGCCCACCATGAACAACAAGGACACTCCTATCACTGGGGAAATTCCAACAGTTTTAGAAGTTCCATCTCAGGAATGCAGGACAAGTATCGGAGATAGCTAGGCACACCTGGATGGCTCAGTCGGTTAAGCGACCAACTTTGGCTCAGGTCATGATCTTGAGGTTCGTGGGTTCAAGCATTGGGCTTTGTGTTGACATCTCAGAGCCTGGAGCCTGCTTTGGATTCTGTGTCTCTCTCACTCTGTCCCTCCTCCGATTGCACGCACTCTCCCTCTCAAAATACATAAACATTAAAAAAAATAAGATAGCTAAAATATGTTCAGATATAACTGTCTTCCATTCCCTCCTACCCCCACTGCAGACTGTAAGTTCCTATCTATTGATGAACCTATCTCATTTCTCATGTGTTCTAAAGAATAATCTGAAATGCCAACAAATGCTGATTATAGTGTTATTAGACTACAAAATATTATACACAATGAATATATTCATCAAGAACAGTGGATAAGCATAGGAAAGCAAGACAATAGAGCCACTAAATATGTTTTCAAAGAATACTTAATGATATAGAATAAGACTCATGGTTCAAAAAACTTTCTAAATCAGGGTCTAAAATTCTACATTCAGTGGGGTTCCTACTAGAAAAAAGAATATGTCAAAATATTAACAGGAATTATCCTGAGTAAACTACATTCTTATGTCTTCTTTATATTCCCTTCTATTTTCCAGATTTTCAATATTCATAAATTACTAACATATTTAGGGAGAGAAAGGCTTTTAAAAATAACACATGAAGAAGAAAACTACCTACTGCCATAAACTGCCAAAAAACTACTAACTGCCATAAAGTGTTAATAAGCTCATTAATCTGAAAGTATACGGCAATGACTACATTTTCAATACTTAGAATTTCTTTTTAGCTCTTTTTCAAACCCACCTATTCTTTTTTCATAATGTCCTAATCTCGTTATGGATTCTATTCCTTCATTTACATTTCAAACATTTCTTATTTTAAAGCCCCTTTCAGATTTGTTTTATGGTTTCTAGTTCCTAGAATGTGAATTTTCACACTTGTGTCTATAGAATGTCATTTCCATGGTGGTAATTCTCCTTACATGCCTCGTGATTTGTCTGTAAATTCAGCCCCAGCAAGGACTGTGTTTTGTGGGAGGTGCCACATGTGTGTGACTGAAGTGCCCTATGGGTTCAGGAGCTACAGTGGCCAGGGCCATACGGCTTCACAAGTGTTGACGTTAATTTCTTAGCTCAGGGTTTCCAAGAAGCACCATGATGTGAATATGGGCCCTGCATCTATCTGAACGCATGCAGTCTTGAGACTTCTGTCCTCTCCTGGGTGACCGGAGCTCTTTCTGAGCTCACCTTCCAAGGTAAGCAATTTAATCCTGACCTGTTAGAGAACTTTCCTAGTTCCTATTCTTAATTTATGAGGGAACTCTTCATATCTCCAATTTTGATACCCCTGTGAACCAACAGCTTCCAGTCCTATTCAGTGTTGTGACTGTGACTTTCTTTTTGTGTCCAGCCCTTAAAGATGTTCCTTTTCAGGAGCACCTGGGTGCCTCAGCTGGTTAAGCGTCCGACTTGGGCTCAGGTCATGGTCTCGTGGCCCGCAGGTTCGAGCCCCGTGTTGGGCTCTGTCTGACAATATAGCCTGGAACCTGCTTCGGATTCTGTGTCTCCCTCTCTCTCTGCCCCTCCCCCGCTCATGCTCGCTCTCTCTCTCTCTCTTTCTCTCTCTCTCAAAAATAAAGAAAAACATTTAAAAAACCCCAAAAAACATGTTTCTTTCCAGCTTCCGAACCTAGCTGCATCCGTCTGCTTCTCTTTGAGTTTCTTCACTTCATCCAGCTTGTCAATGTATCTGGGACACAAGACTTCCAGGGACAACATGGCCTACCACATTAACCAAAAGTCTGAAAGAATGTGGTGAACTGTGAAGGTCAGGTGTGGCACCCTGTGAGGGAGACCGGACATTGTGCCATTCTCACCACTCGAAAACACTGATAGAAACTAAATTTATTGGGGCACCTGGGTGGCTCAGTCGGTTGAGCGTCCGTCTCATAACTTCCGTTCAGGTCATGATCTCACAGTTCATGAGTTCAAGCTCTGCGTTGGGGTCTGCGCTGACAGCACACAGCCTGCTTGGGATTCTCTCTCCCTCTCTTTCTCTCTCTGCCCCTCCCCTGCTTGCTCCCTCTCTCAAAATAAATAAATAAACTGGAAAAAAAAAACTAAATTTACTGGAAGTAACTGGAAGTCATTCTGGTGAACAGAGAACTATAACTGGAATTGTGTTGGAGTCTCAAAGCCACAAAGACCTGGATTCGAACCAGGACTCTGCCAGCTTTGTAATCTAGGGTCGCTCTTCTGTCCCAAAACGCACCCACAGGGGTATTGTGAAAACTGGCGATAACGCAGAGAGCACTGCAGAGGAAACGCAGCTGCTCCAATCTGCTGCTGGGAAATTGAGCTTTGCTCCGCCCTGTCTCATAGTACACATCCACTGATGGACTGGGGTTATATACCAGCTACTTCGGACAGGCACAAAGTCAGAGCTCCAGAGCAGTGAGTTAGAAGTGGGGACCAATAGGGGTGCCTGGGTGGCGCAGTCGGTTAAGCGTCCGACTTCAGCCAGGTCACGATCTCGCGGTCCGTGAGTTCGAGCCCCGCGTCAGGCTCTGGGCTGATGGCTCAGAGCCTGGAGCCTGTTTCCGATTCTGTGTCTCCCTCTCTCTCTGCCCCTCCCCCGTTCATGCTCTGTCTCTCTCTGTCCCAAAAATAAACGTTCAAAAAAAAGAAAATTTTAAAAAAATAAATTAAAAAAAAAAAAAAAAAGAAGAAGTGGGGACCAATAGGAATGACTAACGGAGCGTCTTACCCCTGGAGGAATCCTCAGACCACGTGGCTAGTAGCGGCCACAGCTGTATGTCCCTGGGAACTTAGGAGAACCTCGCCGGTCACAGCTCTGTCTGAGAGCAGGTTGTGGTCTCTCCTGCTTCCTACAAGTGGTCTTCCTATCGTCTGACCTGAAACGTTTATGGCCTCTGTGTCTGCGGGCACTTTTGCACCAGTGACAGCACTGGCCACACTGCAACAGCCACAAAAACACCCTAACAGAGTGCTCCGTAAGTGGGAGTTATCACCCCTCTTCCCAGTTCTACCTCTAGAGACATAATGTGTCCAATTCATTCGGCTCCAAAGATAATGCTAAAAGGAACTCAGGCACCTTTGGATGAGAGCACAGACTCTGGAGCCAGAGTGTCTGGCTTCAAATCTTAGTCCCACGGCTTATAATTAGTGACTTTGTTAAGTAACGCTCCCAGTCCTTGGTTTCCTTATCTGCAAAATAGGGATGATAATAGCACCTATCCCATAGGGTAGTAGTGAGGAAAGCATGTTGCCACAATAAAGTACACAGAACAGTGCCTGGCACACAGCAAGTGTTACACGAGGCTTTGCGTTTATTACTACTGTCAGTCATTCTTCTTGCTCAAAAGTGCTATTTAGCGGAAACACTGTACTCCCGGCACACAACTCTAAGTATACCTAGGGCAATGTTTTCCCTAATGAGCTCAGACAGCAGGGTGGTGCTAGGTCACAGGGACACACTGAAAGAGCACTCTCTCAAGATCCATTTAACCAGGACATTTTTGTTTAGTGTCTACTACGGGCCAAGCACTGCTCTAAGGGATGCAGCGTTTTCACAAAACAAACAAGGTCCCTGTCCTCATGGGGTCCGTATTCTAGTGCGAGACACAGATATTTTTACAAAGAGATAAATGTTATGCAGTAAATAAACAGTGTTATGGTAGATAGAGTGGTAGGTGCAGTGGGGCAATATTCTAAAAAGAATAGTCAGGAAGGTTCTCTTAGAAGATAAACGTGGAGAGTGTTCTCGACAGAGGAAAGATCAGATGAGAAGGCCCTGGTGGGAGAACAGCTCTGAATGGCTGGACACAGGGAGCAAAGGGGAGGGCGAGAGGGGAAAGGGCTGAGTCACGTGGATCCTTAAGGCTAAAGTAGGTGCTTGGATTTTATTTTACTTGTAACAGAAGGCCAGTGGAGGTTTTTTAGTTGGGGTTGCAATATGCTTTTTAAAGTTCACTGTGGTCCCCGTCAAAGGCAAGGGCACGAACAGGGAGGCCAGCGGGGAAGCTGCTGCTGGCCATGAGAGAGGGTGGTGGCAGGGGCCGGCAGCACTGGGGAGGCTGGCGTGCTCTGCTCCAAAGCACACGGCTGTGGTGAACCAGGAAGACGCTCGGGATGACAAAGCTGACCAGGGATCTCAGCCCCTGCCCCTTCCTCGGATCTAACACAGAATGTTTACTCCTTGGACCAGGCCTTACCCACCTTCTCTCATGGCCCGTTCACAGGCCCACCTCCCTGCTGGGCTGTGAGCTTCCTGGAAGCAAGCGGTGGGTTTTATTCAACTGGAAAGTATTCTCAGAGCACAGTGCTCCCTAAGCTTTTGGAAGACAGAAAGGAACACGGGTCTGCAACTGAAAAGAGTAGATGGAAAGGGGAAGAATTCTTGTGTTCCTCAGGAGGACGTCTACAGACAGTATCTAAAACCGAGGAAGACAAAAAGTAGCACAATAAACACGTTTTACAGATTGTACAAAAATAATCAGGTGAAAGAGCTGAAATGGTCGCCTCTGGAGAGACGTGCTCTGTGCTTACTTACTCACTTGGCTGGCTGGCTTCTCTGGCTCCCAGGCCAGGAAGGGCCGGGGCCCTGATCCTACTGACCCAGTGCACCAGCACGGTGCTGGCCACATAGGACGCATTCAGTAAATGCTGCCCCAACGAATATCCAGTCCAGAATCACTCCTTTAAGCCCAAACCTAAGCCTCTGGAAACGTACCAAAACAACGACTGAATGAACACATCTAAAGAAAGGCTGAAACACAAATCAAGACAGTGGGGCGGCTCAAGGAGCCCACTCCAGCACACGGACACTGAGTTTGGCCCAGAAAGCCAGCCGCATCTGTTTGTTAAAAGCAACTAAAACAAAAATTGTTTTAAGTTACAGCTGGTGTCTGGGCCACTTTATCAAGCACTTAAGATATAGAGCTGATTATGTTTCTGGCAACAACGAAAACAGAAAGGCTGAAAGTACGGTGTCCTGTTACCAGCTGTCTCCGGAGCGGCTCTTACAATCTCTGTCTGTGTCGGGGCCAGAGACGACTAAAAAGGCCTCTACGCGACGCTTGCAGTGGTTGGTCTTTTTTTTTTTTTTCGGTCGTTTTCCCCCTCTTGCATTTCAGTTCCTTGAATCACACGAAGTACAACCCCTGGGAGAGCATCTTTCTGTGTTCACTGCTATTTGCAAAAACAACAACAACAACAACAACAAAAACCAAAGCAAAAAACCCTTAAAAGGAGACTTGGCTTAAAAGAAACATGTGTGCTGTGGTCCTGACTCTTGGTCTTTCCCCCTTACTGGGATCTGGATTCCAACACCAGCTCTCACTGGCCTACTGTGTGGCCTTGAGCAAGCCTCCCCCCTCCCGACTCTGAACCCCGGTTTCCTCATCTGTAAAACCTGAGACATTGGGAAAAAAGTGGTAATGCTTTCCTAGTGCCAAGCATAAAGCCTGAAATATGGAAGGTGCTCAATAAGTGGAATGACAATTAACATTCGATTCACCCTCATCACTCACACCACCCCTCTCCCTATAACACGGAGGCTTCCCCTGAGGCCCGCCTCCAGGACCGTAACAACGGCCAGAAGAAAGAAGGCTACAGCTGAGCCCACACTTGCGTACATGGGAGACGGGTCAGGGGAGCTGGCCCCTTGCTCCCTGACTCTTAGGCAGGCAACTTAATTCACACACGTCCACACAGGTCCTAGGTGTGAGTGAGCAGGCCTAGGGGGTTCTAGGCAGTGGGGCCTAAGGGCCAGGCTGGAGGGCCAAGGAGTATGTCTAACCGTCTCACTGAGTAATCCTTAAGCACATACTGCTGAGGGGCGAGGGAGGCAGGGCCCTGTCCTGGGCTATGCCATGGCGGCCTATGGTGGCGGGGACAGGGCACCACCTCTACCCCAACCACATTCCATCGGGAACAATATCCACACAAGTACCCGGTTAACACTCGGTCAACCCTTGGGTGACATGTAAACCAGGGCTTTACATCAGCAGCGTAGGTGTCCTTGTCACATGCCCACATCACCAGAGACCTGACTTCTGTTCCAGAACTAGGGATGGGGATAATAGTATCTCCTCCTACCTCATATTTCTGCTGTAAGAATTCAACGAGTACATATTTTAAAAGCTCTCACAACGGTGACTAGCACAAAGCAAAAGCCATAAAAGCGTTAGCTGCTATCATTATTAACATCTCTGGAGGCGGGGTTATGAGTAATTTTTATTTTCTCCTTCCTGTGCCATTTCCCAAAATCAGGATAAGAAAACTCACTTCACAATTCATATAAGTACTTTATAATAGAAATTATTACCTACTACAATATTCAAGTAAAATGCTGGAACTACATATATGATAAGCATCCATCCCAGGAGCCAGAGGTTTCCATCTGTTATATCAGGCATCTGAACCAGTTTTCAGGACCACTGCCAAAGCCAGTAGGGCAAAGTCTGCCCCCGCCTGCCTCTCCTGCCAAGGGATTCCAACCTACCTGCAGTCCCCACTGTCTAAGTCAGTCACAATGGTGGGACTACATTCAGCCCCAGGAGTGGCCTCACCAGAAACCAGCCAGCGGCCTGCAAGCTAGGCCAACAAGGTTCTCCGAGGACCCTGGGAGTGATTCACTGGGAGATGGGGCCAGTGAGCCGGACAACAGGGTGAAGGGTATGAGGCAGATCCCAAGTACCGGCAGCTGTCAGAAGCCAGGCGTGGGTCCAAGTGGGCCAGTCAAGGGGCAAAGGAGCAGATGGGTGGGCAGGCCCCCTGGCTGGGGCAGGCAGAGGGCCAAGCCACATCACCGTGACCACCTTGTATGGACAACCACTGGACAACCACCTGCTGCAACTTTGGCTCAGCAGGCCCAGCCCAGGCACAGCTCTGCTTCTCCCAAACCACTCCCTTTACTAGACCCATGCTGAGCGGTTTCTGCTTCCTGCAACCAATCAAGCCCAAACTAAAACTCCAGGTCTGCAGACCTATTAGTGGACATGAAGCCACTCCAGTGGAGCTGAGTTTGGTGACAGGCCAAGCTTTGATGTTCCTCCATTCCACAACTGGCCAGAGTCTCAGACTTGTTTATTTTTCCTGTATAACTTTTGCAATGTTTCAACTAAACAGGACAGTTTTTATCAACAATTTCCAAAGCAAGAAAAATAGCAGGATGCCTGGTTTGTAACGAGGACTAGTAGATCTGTTAGGCTGTGTGATGCATGAGAAAAGGTCCTACAAGAGATGCAGAAGTCCACGCAGGAGTTGCACATCTTCTGTTGCAGTGGAGACCCAGCACCCCTTCGAATGACTGGTCACAGAGCCTCTCTTCCTTTGGGATCGTCCCTTTCCCTGCCTCAGTCCCTAGTGTTCAGGTGGTAGGAACTTCAGTCCCAGCTCCAGGTGTGGGCACAGGACCCAGGTCCAGCCACTCAGTTTCTCCTGCGTCTTCTGCTGGGACTCCGGGAAAGAGATCTCTCTCTGTCAGAGGAGCTGACTTGGCAGGACAAAAGTCAACTTGGGAGAACCATGGGCACTCCACTATCTCATGGGAGTCAACGGGCCTGAGAAATAAGCTGACATGAGAAAAGCGAACCCAGGAAATGGAGGCAGGGTCCTGACCACATCATTTGAGGGCCTGGATCCAGCTGTGCTTAAAGCTGGCCTTTTTGACCTTGCTGGTTTTAAGCAGTAGTGTGGGTGACATTTCTGTCTTTCACAGCCCAAGACCATATGGACGAATGCAGTGTATTAGCCCCTGCTTTAACAATCCAATTCAACTTGAGTATTGTGATTTTAACACCATCATAGCATCTTCCATACCACCAAACTATGTACACACGTCATGTCACTTGACCCATCAACGTGGTACAGTGCCCGCTACAGCTACCCTTACTTCACAGACCAGGCCCAGTGCATTAGCTAACGTCTGCAGCTACTAGGTAGTAGAATCAGGATCCAGACCCAAATCCTCTGACTCCAAAACCCACGCCTCTTCCCTTGGGGAAGGCCCTGCTGCCTCTGTGTGGACAATCCCATCGTAAATGCAGGCAGACACACAGGAGGAGCATGTGCCACATCCCATCACATCCAAGGGCTTGCAATCGCCTTGAAACTAGACATAAGTCCATGAACCACTTAGGGATATTAAAAGCCATTATATAATTGAGAGTCCAAATGTGTGGCCCAGATTCTATTCACCTGGCAGGAAGGCGAGGTGGTGAAGGGCTGCGTGTCGGTACAGAATATTCACCGATGTTAGGGGTGCCTGGGTGGTTCATTTGGTTAAGCGTCTGACCGACTCAGGTCATGATCTCGCGGTTTGTGAGCTCGAGCCCCACGACGGTTCTGTGCAGACAGCTCATGAAGCCTGGAGCCTGCTTCAGATTCTCTGTGTGTGTGTCTCTCTCTACCCCTCCCCTCCTCACTCTAATAAAAAATAAACATTAAAAAAATTTTTTAAAAAAACACTATCACCAACATTATTACAACCTCAGTAATGAAACACTGCGCCTTTTGAGTCAGTTCTTCACCAGCCACCTCAACTGCCCCACAACCACATTCAACTAAGGCTTCCTCTGTTATGCGTTTTTTGCTGCCCTCCCTCCCGAGATTGCAAAAGTGTTCCGCCATAACTATACACTAAGAGTTACAGAGATCACCGCCAGGAACTGCAGCCCACCACCTTCGTGAAGAGCCCCTTAATTATAGCTTTCAGGAGACATGGAGCATGATAATTTTCCGTTTCCCTCCTGGAAATAAGGAGAGCTCAGGTAATTCTATAATCCTACATTACATCATTAATATTCTAGTGTCAACTGATGGCCTCTGGGTCTGTACTAGGTCATTTTCTATTAAGTATCTTAACTGGTGACTACAAATAGTTACTGAATGAATTCCACCTCACTGATTGAGACAAAATTTTTAATTTAGCCATCTCATTTTATGTAACTGAGAAAACTGATATTTTTTATCTCGTATCGTATTTTCTAACCAACTTACATTATATTAGTGATGTGTCACTGAATGATTTTTCTTAGGTCAAAATTGTTTCTTATCAAATCATAATATAATATTAAAGATATGTTCCAGAAATGAAAAGTCAGCAAGGACTTCAAAAGGACTTGAAGGAAAGTCCCACAGCATTGGGTGGTTCTCAAATATTAGTCACTCCTGTGCCACCATCGCAAATTCTGCTCTATCTACCATATACATCCTAGTCTCATTTTCTTCTTCAAGGATTCTATGCTCACGGACCTTACACTCTTGTGAGAGAACAGATAAATGATACCATAAAATTAATTACAGAGGTCATTTCATGTGGGGACAAATGCAGTGAAGAAATTAAAGTGTGGGGCCGTTTTGGGTGTCTCACTAGGTTAATTGTCCACCTTCGGCTCAGGTCATGATCTCACAGTTCGTGAGTTATGTTCCACGTTGGGCTCTGTGCTGACAGCTCGGAGCCTGGAGCCTGCTTTATATTCTGTGTCTCCCTCTCTCTCTCTGCCCTTCCCCTGCTTGTGCGCTCTCTCTCTCTCTCTCTCTCTCAAAAATAAACATTAAAAAATATTTTTAAAAAAGAAATTAAAGTTTGATGTTGTGACAGTGACTTGGAAATTAGAAAGCAAGTTTGGGGACCCCTCACTCAGAGAGTTACCTTAGAGCTCAGATCAAAATGGTAAAACAGAGGCAAAGTAGTACAAGCCAGGGAAACAGCAAAAATGCAAAGGCCCTGAGATTCAAACAACTGGCCTGTGCAACTGAAGGACAAAGGAGAGGATAACCATCTAGGTGCCACCTGTCACCACGAGGGGCCTGGTGTGAGTCAGAGCATGATGCCGAGCCACGGGAGGGTTTCTTCATGGGGGACAAGCTTATCGCTGCTTTTAGTTGTTTACTTTCCTAACTTTGTTGAAAAACTTCAAACCTATAGGAAAGTGGAAAGAACAGAATAACGAGCACAGTATACCCCTCATCTGCTTGCCACCAATGGTTAACGGTTTGCTACATTTGTGTTTTCTCCTTGTACATATGTGCATGTACATATGACATAAGTATACATGATACATACAATATATACATAATTATGTAATAGGTAATAATATAGAAGACATAATTAAACATATAATTTCTATAACATATATAAATGTTTCCCTAACCATTTTATAGTAGATTATAGACATGACGATACTTAAACCCTTAACATCTATCTTCCGAGACTTAGGACATTCTCCTACCCAAGAAATTTAACAGTGATGCCATAATATTACCTAATCTACTGCCAGTATTCAAATTTACCCCAATTATCCCCACAGTACCTGTCACAAATATTATTTTTTTCCAGATCTGGCCTCTTTAGTTTCCTTTAATCTGGAAGTGTCACCTGTTTTTTTTGGGGGGGGGGGTCTCTTATGATTTTGACATTCTTTTTTTTTTTAATTTTTTTTTTCAACGTTTATTTATTTTTGGGACAGAGAGAGACAGAGCATGAACGGGGGAGGGGCAGAGAGAGAGGGAGACACAGAATCGGAAACAGGCTCCAGGCTCTGAGCCATCAGCCCAGAGCCTGACGCAGGGCTCGAACTCACGGACCGCGAGATCGTGACCTGGCTGAAATCGGACGCTTAACCAACTGCGCCACCCAGGCGCCCCTGATTTTGACATTCTTGAAGAGTCTTGCCTAGTTTATTATTTAGTTAATATTTTTCTTTACATTGACACACTTTTTTACACTGAAAAAATAAAGCTAAAGAAGAGCAAAACCTTCCATAAAAATTCCAGGTTTGATGTACTATGTTGTTTGAGCTTTTTCCTAATATACATTAAAATAAGGATGTAACTTTTAAGACTAAAAGTGTCTGTCTGATGGTACTCAGAGTTTAAGTGTCTGTGTGTCACCTATAACAAGAAGCCACTTGAGTCCAGCCCGGTCCCCACCCAGGCTCGGCCTGACTCCTCCACTGGTTCAGCAGCCCAATGGCCCGTGCCACTGTGTGGGGCGGCTCCACCAATGGTTCCAGAGCTTCTCCTTCCTCAGGAGGAGTCAAGACCTCCCTGTCAGGGACTTCTGCCAAGTCCCAGATGATGGCACTGGGCCAGGTGTCTACTCTGAGATAAGTGCCACACTCCTGCTGTACAGATAAGAAAACTGAGGCTTGCAGAGATTATGACACTGGCTCCAATCCTCCAAAGCAGCTAGACTGTAAAAGCATTTTCCACTATACCACCTACATGCCGAAACATGCCAGCACTTTCCTCCTGTCCTGGCTACAGACTCCCAGACCCATCACCAAAGGCATCCCCAACTCCACAGGCAGATGAAGAGGTGTGCCCAAGCCACACGGCCAATGAGGAACACAGCCGTCACAGCCGGGGTCTCTGACGCCTGCTCCTTGGTCTCCCAGTCACCCTGCCTAGCCAAGGCCTTCCCTCAAGGCAATCCACCGGGTAATTAGGGAGGTGTGGTGTAATAGCCAAACCTCCCCTGGGGGGTTGGTGAAGGTTGTCAAGGTTCTTCCTAAAACGGAAGCCCAAGGACAGAAGCCAGTGCTCCAGCTGTGTGCTGGCTGCCTGCTGCCCCCCAGCACGTGGCCACCATGCTCACGGGAAAGCAGCCCTGCAGGGAGCTCACTGACGTGGCAGCCCCAGGCCAGCCCTGCTCGGGGAAGCTGGCAGTCAGCTACAGCTCCCAAGGCTCCTTCCACTCACTCCTGTCCCATTCGCCATGTTGGCCTTGGTTCAACATCCAAGCCCACAGAGACGACCTGACTCTTGATTCCGCTGTCTCCAACGGAGTAGAAACTACACCTCCAGATATGCTTCTGCTCTTTTCACAAGCCTTTCTGAAAACATCAAACAGCAGAAGGCCAGAGCAGAATTCCCATGTCTCTAAACCAGAATCTTCCCCCTGCTGACACAGCTTTTAACCACTGCTTTTAACCACTGTTCTTGGGATGTGATTCTCACCCAGCGTCAAACCCTCCTCCAGGGCAGCCCTCACATCACTGCCCTACACACTCACTATCAGGAAGAGGTGAAGCTGAAGAGCAGGGCTTTAAGTGCAACAAGAGCTCTCCAGGGTCTCTCCCGGAGAGCAGAGGACCTGAAGCCCAAAGCTCCCAGCAGGCAGGACAGCCAGTCCCTGCCTGGCGCACGGAGAAGCAGATGGAACAACAGAGGGAGACGACTCCAGAACTGAAGGGCTGTGGCAGGAACCCTTGTGACGAAGGGCCAGCCCCTGTTCGGACTAACCCGGGGCCGCCTCCTGACCCTTCCACAGCCTCAAAAGAAAACCAGAGATGTCTTCCAAAGTCCCATTCCACACCAACACTCTCTGAGTGGGAAGCAGTATATGCAACTTTCTTTTTGGCCAGTCTGGATTTTCACAAGTTGCATTACCAAGCAACAGAGTTTCATCTCTGGACCAAGGCTTTCTTTCATGTTACTACCAGCCTCCCCACATCCCTCCACATTGAGAAGTTGTCCACTACGAACCTTCACCGGTGACAGAGAACTGAGAACAATAATCCCTGTATTTTAAGTATACACCACCGACCTGCACATGAGGCTAAACTGCCTCTCCGCATATATTATCTCAAAACCTCCCAACCGCTCTGCAAAGTAAGCATTAGTGATCCTATTTTGAATGAAAACACAGAGGCTTAAGGCAGTGCCACTGCCTAGGCTCACATAGCCAGGAAGGGACAGAGGCCATCCGACTGCAAAGCATCCCTTCCCCCCTACACCTGTCTAAGCTCTTGGGCAGCTGGTAGAGCCTGTGACCAGACTGGCAGGGCCCTTTCCTTTCTGTTCACGTAGGAGCCGACAGAAATGGACAGGAAAGAATGTCGGTGATGCCCGGCTGTCCCGAGCCTCTGAACCCTGGCAGCAGCAATGAGCATCTTTCCGGAGGACAAAGATCAGTGACATACGCCCCACGTGTGTGTTTTTTCTACCCATGGGAAGGAATGCTGCACCCAGTTGCCTTAGTGGTAAAAAAAACTTCCATATGATTATTTAAAATGCAAAAACTGAATTGATTCAAAGAAAAACATTAAATCATGACGTACGTGGCACCAAGACCAAGACAGAGAACGCGAAGACAGTTCTAAAAGGACTGTACTTCGAGGAAGACAGACCCACCATGCGAAGCAGTTTTCGGGAAGCTGGCCCTTTCTCTCCAAGTCCCTTGAATCTCTTCATCGCCTTTTGCTCCCACATGTCTTCTACTCAGATACCCAAACCCACAATTTTCTGGGTCAGCCATGGTTTTTCAAACCTACGTGACTCTGCATGTGCTATCCACCCTGCCTAAACCAATCCTTCAAGATAAGTTTGAGAAACACTAAATACCACACCCTGCTCTTTAAGATTCATAATAATACATAGTATATTTCAGATTAAAGGCTCTGAGAAGTCCTATGAGGGAGGAGAGAGGTCACTGAACTTTGTTCAGCCAGTGCTTCCCAAGCTGACCCTCTTCTTTTCCCATAACACAGATCATCATCCCGTGGAACAAATGTGCCAGGAAGTGTGCTTTGGGAAAACACTGGCCCGGAATGTGCTCCCTTTCCCCATCTACTCAAATTCCACTCCTGACTCATTCCTCAAGAACTTACTCAAATGTCACTTCTTTGAGAAGGCTTCCCTACGTCCCCCCACATGATCAGGTGTTCCTCTCATCCATGTGACTGTAAAACTCTGTGAAATCACACCATATTTGTATTTAACTCACAGGAATTCATTGAGGAAACAAAGGGAGGGAGAGAGAGAGAAGTTCAGTGAGCCTGAGAACTGCACAGCACCTGTGCGCTTCCCCGCTCGGTAAGCTGACGTGCCAAGTGGTCCCTGAGTCATCTCAAGTGTCGCAGGCCTTTCCACAGTGACCACCTTCCTAGGTGAGCTGGGATTCTAACAGTTAAAAGGTAGGCATTTTTCTGGGCACCTGGGTGGCTCAGTCAGTTAAATGACCGGCTTCGGCTCAGGTCATGATCTCGCGGTTCATGGGTTCGAGCCCCGCGTCAGGCTCTGCACGGACAGCTCAGAGCCTGGAGCCTGCTTCAGAGTCTGTGTCTCCCCCTGTCTCTCTGCCTCCCCCCCACCCCCACTCACACTCTGTCTCTCTCTCCTTCAGAAATAAACATTAAAAATAAAATAAAATAGGGGCGCCTGGGTGGCTCAGTCGGTTGGGCGGCCGACTTCGGCTCAGGTCATGATCTCACAGTCTGTGAGTTCGAGCCCCGCGTCGGGCTCTGGGCTGACAGCTCAGAGCCTGGAGCCTGTTTCAGATTCTGTGTCTCCCTCTCTCTGACCCTCACCCATTCATGCTCTGTCTCTCTCTGTGTCAAAAATAAATAAATGTTAAAAAAAATTTTAAAAATAAAATAAAATAAAATAAAATAAAATAAAATAAAATAAAATAAAATAAAATAAAATAAAAGGTAGGCATTTTTCATACAGCATGGCCCCTAAATGGTAGCCAACTACTTCGTCTGTGCTCAACCAAAGCCACAGGAATCCATTCCAATGCAGGGTGAACCTGGCCCCGCACCAACCTGAGGAACAGGACACTCACCTTCAACATGGCCCCTGCCCAAGGGATTTTCAAGGGCGATTCAGACAACACCCTGTTTTGGGCACAGACACTAGACCCGACACACTTCAGGTTAAAGGTGGGACTTCCCCACAGCACTCACTGCACAGAAAGTCTCTCTCCCTCTAGACTGTGAGCCCCTTGAAAGCGGCAACATCTTGGTCATCCTTTCTGCACCTGACTTAGTCGCATCCGACACTCATGAGAAGGAATGGACAGATGAAAGGAAAGGAAGTGGGGGGTGGACAGAGGGAAAAAGTAAGGCTTGCAAAGGCCAAGTTACTTTGGTTTCTACTAGAGTGAAATCCCCAAGACTCTTGGGGTGCTAATGGGGCAAAAAGGCTACCTGTCCAACCATCCAGGGGTGGAGACTCCAAAGTGGAGGTGAGTTTTTGCTGGCACACCTGAATGACAGAGAAATGGGTGAGGCAGCCAGCCCCAGGTTTCCATGGCTGCCTCGTGCAAATGACTTCCTCCTACTGAGCCAAAACCCAACTGCCTGGAATCTCCCCTGTGGTGCCAATTCGGGCTGAGACAGACAGGGAAGCAAGCAGACTTCCCAGGGGATCTGATGCTGCCACCAGCCTGGCACCCTTGCCACAACTGAGGTCTGGGGTGCCAGAAATAGTAAGCCTGGAAGTCCAACCAGAAGTTCATTCAGCAGCCAGATGAACATTGAAACTCTCCGTAGCACCTGCCAAAAACACTCGGGAAGAGGTTTAATGATTATGAACAGGGACTTCCTCCTCTAGAACTTGACTGAACTGTCCATCCACTATCAGTTCTGGCTGGGTAATGCGAATTCTTAGCAACAAAGAAAAAAAAAGCTTTGTCAGCTAGCACCCTGCATTCTATCTCTAAATGCCACGAGACATGTTGAGTGAGAGGGCCCAATTCACTTCATCCTTATTTTGCTGAAATCTGTGTGTACGTTTGTGTAAAGGATGTGTCTGGAGGAGAGGGGGTAGGTGGTTTTGGAAAGGACTCGTGAGATAATGATTTCATAGATCCTAGAGTCCTGGACCCCTTCACTTAGCAAACCACGAGTCCCAGCCTCCCTGGAAACTTGAGTTCATCTGATGTTAACATTTGCTCTTCTTCACAGTTGCCAGTTAAAATAAACCTCTTGCGGGGGGAGGGAGTAACAAGACAAAGACAACACACTGCAGAGACTTGCTTCCATAGAACCTTCCCAAGCCTCACCCATTTTCTTTTCTTTTCTTTAACTTTTTTTAATCATTTATTTATTATTGAGAGACAGAGAGACACAGAGCGTGAGCGGGGGAGGGGTAGAGAGAGGGGGAGGCATAGAATCTGAAGGGGGCTCCAGGCTCTGAGCTGTCAACACAGAACCCGACGCGGGGCTCGAACTCACAAACTTTGAGATCATGACCTGAGCCGAAGTCGACTCAACCGACTGAGTGACCCAGGTGTCCCATGCCCTCACCCATTTTCAAGGGACATTGAGGTCGGGTGAAAATTGATTCCTAAATGGAAAGGAAGGGAGGGAAGAGGAAGGAAAAGCAAGGGAGGAAGGCAGGGCCCGACATTTGTAAACCTGGTCTTATAAGGCTCTTACTCGAGTGGAACAAGTTTGGTGTTTTACAATTAAGCAAAAAGCCCTGAATTATAGCAACAAACACACTCTTTTCTGGTTCTGATGCTCAAAGACTCAATTTTCTTTACCTAGAGCTGTTGAGGGGCCCCTTCAGACGTCAGGGGGTGTGAGTGCAGAGCGGAGCCTGGCTTTAGTGCAGGCTTCTGACTGCCCACCACTTTTCCTACCAGCCCCCCTGCTTTCCCCGCTGTTAGGCTTCTGAGTGGGCAAGGAAAAGCCTCCCCTAGATCTTATTCCATTCCGTCTCCCGACTGGCCCTGAGAAGTGCAGCGGGAAGTCAGGTGGCATCCCAATCCTGGTTCTGTGTTCTCTGTGCCTCGGTTTCCTCATTTGTCATGCAGCCAATCCCACCTATCTCGCAGGTCATTGTGAGCATCAGAAATAACACATGCTGCACAGCCAACTGTATCTACCCTTGTCCCTCATCTCAAAAGGCTTCCTCCTCCTCACTAAGAGAACCTATCCACAGCAACCCCGTTTTACACAACTGTTGATATGTCAAACCCGCATCAGGTCTTTTGGCAGGGCGGCTCAGTTTTCCACACAGATTGCGTTCCGTGCGCATGCGGACAGAAGTGGCTGGTGTGCTCTAAGCCAAGTTAATTCCCACAGCAGAGACGCAGTGCTTCCCATCACCCCCTCCTCTAATGCTTGGATTCAAAACGTGCCTGATAAAAACAAGGATAATTTTTCGAGGTTAATGGCTGGTCAAATGCCTCCAAGCAAGCCAACGACAATGAGCAACTCCTGCCTCCTCCTGGAGACTGAGAATTCTAACAGGGGCTTTGCAAACACTGCTAAGAAGCCAAAAAGAAAGGAAGACTCCCTCTAGGAATGATGGACCTGAACTCAGCAGGTGATCCCTCGCAGAAAGGTGTCCCAGAATGCTTCACACAACTCCTTCATCCAGTTCCATATTCCTTAAAGGACCACGAAATGCAAAGCTAACTACTAGAGTGATTCAAGCTTTGCACTTATCCCCCTACATCTTTAGCAGGGATCCTGAAAATCAACATGACATTGCATTCTAAAGTACTCGGGGTCATTACGTTAACTTGAAAAAGGAGGACAGAGACAAAGACATGTTCCAAACGGGTTGATACTTGGGACACCCCACTCCACTCCCAAAACGCTGTGCTGTCAGTAATTTTTAACAAGAAGAATCCTTTTAAGAGGCATATAATTGTACTGCACCCCCGAATTCCTCGGCAGGCCAGGGCCTCCGGAAGTTATCCAGCTCATCTCCCTGCTCCAGGAAAACCCTCCCTTGCAGACAGTGATCCCAGTCAAGCAAATTAAGCCAGATCTGGGGGATGAGGATGCAGAATAAATTAGGTCAAAGAATAAGCCTCTGGAAAAGCAAGAATTTCAAAAAAATGGAAGTGTATGCTCAGCCTTCTCTGGCATTACTAAATGTGGGAGAGGCTAAAGGAAACTTAATGGTCTAATAAAACGTTTACAGGGCAAAGCTTCTTACAGACAAATATTGCCCAAGACCAGCAGACCATCTGCTGGGGTTTGGGGACTCTTTTATTAGGCAGATCTCACTATGCTGGCATTAAATGTGCTGCTGGAGTGCACCCGTCCATCGCGCCACATCTGCAGGGCTCCAGCCTCAGCTCCTCCCTCCACTGACAGGCTGCTCAGCAGCACTGGAAGGTCTCCCCTGGACTGGAGTTCCCCTGGGGTTGGGGTCTTGCCCCCTACATCCGAGTCTCCGAGCTCTCCTGGAGGGGAGGGGTGCCCTGTGCGGCCCAGAGGAGGGAGGGGTCTAGGAAATTCTGGGGAATAGATGAGCACACAAACCAGAACATATCAGTAAGTGACTAAACAGAGAGATAAAAGAAGAGAGGAAGGGGCCCCATCCCTCGTTTTAATTCATTTAAATTCCTCTTTCCTTCGACCAGCTCTTCTTGGGTACCTATTTTGTACCAAGTCACACAGAATTCACAAACAACGAATCCAACCTGTGTGACAAGCTATAAATTCAAACTGAAAAACTCTTCCAGGGAGAGGCCATCATAAAGCAGACAAAAGTACCTAATGGGGAAATGTGACAAATACAGGCTCCTTTCTTTTCATGATCATCTAGACAAATCTACCTTTTAATTTTTTTTTTTTTAACATTTATTTTTGAGACAGGGAGAGACAGAGTGTGAGCAGGGGAGGGTCAGAGAGAGGGAGACACAGAATCTGAAACAGGCTCCAGGCTCTGAGCTGTCAGCACAGAGCCCGACGCGGGGCTCGAACTCACGGACCACGAAATCATGACCTGAGCTGAAGTCGGCCGCTTAACTGACTGAGCCACCCAGGCGCCCCAACAAATCTACTTTTTATAGTTAAGTTTTGATCTGTTACCTGGTCAGGCAAAACTTACTGGGTGGATTTCTCTCTGAGCTTGGGAGAGTCTTAATCACACACACACACACACACACACACACACACACACACACACACTGCTCAGCATACTTAAAATGCCCTTAGGGGGCAGGAGCACCTCAGGGTGAGGCCAGCCACCCATCTCCTGCTGCTGGGAGGGTGGCGGGCTGTGCAACCCTGCTTCCGCGGCCCGCAGATGCCCTCAGGGGAGGAGGGGCAAAGAGCAATTTATTCTTTAACAACAGATATTGATTCTCCAGAGCAACTCCGGGGAGGCCACTTGAGCACGGCACTGTTAGGCCCAGTGACACAGAAACAACTCTCAGAGAGTGCTGCCCTGCCTCACATAAGAAGTAGGGGAATGCCCGGCTTACAGCAATTCTTGATTGGGCTGACCAAACTAAATCCTGCCAAAGGAAATCCTGCCAAAGATTAAGAAATACATATCACAATTATGCTAATACAAATAGTAGTATGCATAATAATAATAATAGCTAATATTTATTTTGAGTTTACATACTAATTCACTAATCCTCACAATGATGATTCTAAGTAGTTATACTACTATTCTCCCCATTTTACAGATGGGAAAACTAAAGTACCGGCTTGTTAAGTCACCAGGCCAAGATCACAGGGCAAGCAAGTAAGGGTGCAGACGCAGGCAGTATGGTGCAGGATGGAGCCTGTCCTCCTAACACTCCTATCCCACTACACTGTGGAATCTTCCACATTCTTCCTTCATCAAAGTTAGCCACAATCAATGAAGGATTTGTTCCTTGAGAATATATCACCTGATTCCGTAATATGGAAGTCATCGAGAAAACAGGAATTACCTCACAGATCTGCTTCACAGCCTGCTCTAAAGAACCGTATCTCTAATGTAACATTCCCGCAAACAAATAATTCTGGGGTCTCATTTACATTTGGCAACCACATTTCATGCTAAGAATTCCTGGGATTACTGATATATTCTAAAAACTAGGTCTTCCTATCTTATGCAGCACCAAGCTTAGCATTCAACAGGCTAAGCAGCTCTATTATTAATAAGACAGGTGGTATCAACTAACTAATAGATTATCCTGGGAACTGTGTTACGACGTTATCCTTAAAGCTTAAAGATTCATTCCAGAATTCAGATATTCTCATGTTTCACAATATGAAAAGGTAGGTGTTACCTGGAAAAAATCCAACAGCTTTGAAGTCTAGCAGACCTGGGCTCCAGACCCGTTTCTGTCACTATGTCACCTCTGACAGATAATCTAATCTCTGTGGGCCTACGTTTCCTCAGCTATAACTGACCCACGAGCTGTTGAGAGGATTTCATGAGATAATATGTGCATGGCACCTAGTCAGCGCTGGGCACACAAGAAGTGGTGGTGATAATGCTAGCTGACCTTTACTTCCCTTAGTCCTGGCACCTGTGTCCACCCCCTTCCTATACTATCCTCCAATAGTCACCTTCCTCTGCCCAAATGGAAACAATGACATCACACTAAGGAAATAGCCTATCATGATCCAAGACCATGGGTTAAGGCATACCGAAAGACAAATGTGAATGACTTGGCCTTCTCCATAATATAAACATCACTAAACGGCTAAACATAAAATCAGATCATACTTCCCCAACAAATTCCACTGGAATGTAAGAGATGGAACAAAGGTCCTGCCATTCCCGCTGTTTCTCTATCTCAGATCTCCACCTTTTGGGCATAACCATTCATTCTTACCAGCTACAGTCTGTAATCCATCTACTGGCTAATCCATGGGCAAAATAATCCACTCCTGAAAAATAAAAATCTAGATCAACCCACTAAAACCATGTTACAAAGCAATGCTTTGAGGGAAATTTGTAACTTTTTATGTTTAGTATTGTAAAAACCAGTCAGTGTAATTCACCATATTAACTGAATAAAGAAGAAAAACTATGATCATTTCAAAAGATACAGAAAGAACACTTGACAAAATTCAACAACTACACATGATAAAAATGTTCAGCAAACTAGGAATAGAAAGGAACTTCATCAACACAATAAAGGATGTCTATGAAAAATCCATGGCTACCATAATACTTCATGAGAAACACAGAATGCTTTCCCCTCCATGATCCAAACAAGGCAAGGAAGTCCACTCTCATCACTTCCATTCAACATTTTACTGCATATTCTAGACAGTGCAATAAGGCAAGAAAAAAAACTAAAAGACACAAAAATTATAAAGGAAGATGTAAAACTATCTTCATCCATAAATGACATGGTTGATCATGCCAAAAATCTAAAAAGTCTACAAAACAACCACTAGGACTAATAGCATGTAGTGCAAGCTTCCAAGAAAGAAGATCAATATACATAAACTACTTATACTAATATATTACCAACAAATGAAAATCGTTTACAATAGCATCAAAAAGTGTAAGATACTCAGGAATAAATTTAACGATATGTGTAAGATCTCTACTAAAAACTACAAAACAAATATTGCTTAAAGAAGACCTGAAAAAATGAGTAGATATGCCAAGTTCAAATAAATGAATAGATATGCCAAGTTCATAGACTAGAAAATTCAATATTGGGAAGAAAAATCAATTCTTCCCAGCCTGAGCTATAAATTCAATGTAATTCTAATCATAATACCAGGATGTGTGTATATGTATGTCTGTGTGTGTTTGTGTAGAAACTGAAAACCTACTTCTAATATTTATATAGAAATGGAAAGGACCCACAACATTCAAAGCAACCTTTAAAAAGAACAAAATTGGGGCGCCTGGGTGGCGCAGTCAGTTAAGCGTCCAACTTCAGCCAGGTCACGATCTCGCGGTCCGTGAGTTCGAGCCCCGCGTCAGGCTCTGGGCTGATGGCTCGGAGCCTGGAGCCTGGAGCCTGTTTCCAATTCTGTGTCTCCCTCTCTCTCTGCCCCTCCCCCGTTCATGCTCTGTCTCTCTCTGTCCCAAAAATAAATTAAAACATTGAAAAAAAATTTAAAATAAATAAATAAATAAATAAATAAATAAATAAATAAATAAATAGAACAAAATTGCAGGACTTTCACTACTAGACTTCAAACCTTACTTTATAAAGCCACTTAATAAAAATAATGTGGTACTGATGTAAGAATAGACAAACAGATCATAGAAATACAACACAGTCCAGAAACAGACCCACACTTAAATGGTTATATGATTTTCAAGAAAAGCAACAAACCTATCCAATGAAAAAAGGAAAGACTTTCAACAAATGATGAACTGGAACAACTGGAGAGTCCTTTGGTGGAAAAAACATCAACGTAGACTCCCATCTCATACCATATGCAAAAATTATTTCAAGGTGGATGGTAGACCTCAATGTAAAAGCTAAAGTCATAAAGCTTTTAGAAAGAAACAGTAGAATGCCTTCATGGGAATAGGCAAAGATTTCCTAAACAAGACACAGAGAGTGATAGCCAAAAGGAAAAAAATGATTAGAATGAATCAAAATGTAAAACTTCTGCTCACCAAAAGACATCAAGAAAACAAACAGGCAAGCCATAAATTGTAACAAAATATTTACAAAACATATATCTGACAAAGGACTGGTAAACAGGTTACATAGAGAACTCCTATAAACCAATAACTTTTTAAAAAATGTTGCACCCAATTTAAAACGAGCAAAAGATTTGGAAGATACTTCATAAAAGAAGATATACACAAAGCCAATAAACACATTAAAAAGTATTCAATGTTACTAATCATCAGGGAAATAAAAACTTAAAAACACAAGGAGATACCACCACATAACCACCAGAATTGTAAATTCTAAAAACCAGAACACAAAATACTGTCGAGAATGTGGGACAGCAGGAACTCTCCTACACTGCTAGGGTGTGAGGTGGTATAACCACTTGGAGAAAATATACCCACCGTCTGATCCAGCAATTCCATTCCCAGGAATTTATCCAATAGAAATGAAAATACATGTCTACAAAATGACACCAACAACCATATTCTTTTTTTTTTTTAATATTTATTTATTTTGGGGAGACAGAGAGATAGAGTGCAAGCAGGGGAGGGGCAGAGAAAGAGGGAGACACAGAATCTGAAACAGGCTCCAGGCTCTGAGCGGTCGGCACAGAGCCCAATGCAGGGCTCAAACCCACAAAACGCGGGATCATGACCTGGGCCGAAGTCAGACGCCTAACTGACTGAGCCATCCAGGTGCCCCACAAGTAAGCATATTCTTAAGAGCACAAAACTGGAAACAACCCAGGTGTCTATCAATAGGAGAATGGATAAGCAAACGGTGGAATATTCATAAAATGGATTGGCTTCACAAAGGAACAAACTATGGATACATGTGACAACATGGATGAATCTCATGCTAAGGGAAAGAAACTTCATGCACAAGAGTACATGCCGTGTGATTCCACTTACATGAAGTCCTAGAACAGGAAAAGCTAATCTGCAGTGGCAAAAAATCACAACAGTGCTTATCTCTGGGTGAGTGGGGAAGGGGCACGGAGAACTTTTTAGAGCAGTGGTTCCCAAGCCTGTCTACACATTAGAATCTCCTGGTAAGCCTCAGTAAGTTCCACTGCACAAGCCCAAAAAGCCCAGTGACCATGCTAATTTTTTTTCCTCGCATTTATCGCCACAGAATTGAAGCCTGGTACACAGTAAGCACACAATAAATACAGGATGAATACATGAAAGGTGACTAACCTGATACACTGGGCTTTTCAAATTCAAGTTTGCAAACTCAGGTTCGTATGATGGTGTGTCAGGGCACACAGGAAGTTGTAAAATAAATGCAGTCCTGAGATTTTAGACAAAGTCTTCATTTTCCCTGAAGGTAAGTCACTTAACATATTATTTTTATAAACCAAACATAAAGAGTATGACCTTTGGGGGCCTGGGGGCGGGGTTGGCAGTATTTGTTAAAATGTAACTGCCCCCACAACTCCCACTTCTTTTTTTTTTTAAATTTTTTAATATTTTTATTTTATTTTTGAGAGAGACATAGCGCAAGTGGGGAAGGGGCAGAGAGAGGGGGAGATACAGAATCCGAAGCAGGCTCCAGGGTCCAAGCTGTCAGCACAGAGCCTGATACAGGGCTCAAACTCATGGACGGTGACATCATGACCTGAGCCAAAGTCAGATGCTTAACCGATTGAGCCACCCGGGCGCCCCTCCACTTATTTTTTTTTAATTCAAAAAAAATTTTTTAACATTTATTCATTTTTGAGAGACAGAGACAGAGCACATGTGGGGGAGGGGCAGAAAGAGAGGGAGACACAGGCTCCCGAAGCAGGCTCCAGGCTCTGAGCTGTCAGCACAGAGCCCAATGTGGGGCTCTAACCCACAAACTGTGAGATCATGACCTGAGCCCAAGTCAGATGCTTAACTGACTGAGACCCCCAGGCGCCCCTCAATTTCCACTTCTGAGACAGCCACTCACAGAAATATTCCCACAAGGATACAAAAAGGTATGCTCACTTAACAAAAGATAAGAGATGCCCTAAGTGGCCACCACTAGAAGACTGGCTAAACGCTACATGCACTCGAGGGAATATCCTGTAGCCACTCAAACAGAGTGAATCTGAACTATCTGAACGCATGTGAAAAGATCTCCAAGACACTGTTAGGTGGTGGAAAAGCAAAGTGCCAAAGGGCAGGTGTAGTATAACAGCCCCACTGTGAAATTTAAAAATAAGCTTAAAATGACAATACTAACACATTAATGTGAGGGCAAATACAGGTGTATATGAAAAAAGCCAGATGAATATGAACCAACCCATCTGTTAACATCATAAAGGGGTGGGGAGGCTCTCACTTTCTCTGAAAGCATTTATGAAATGCTAGAGTGTTACTGAAACTTTGTAGTCAGAAAAATAGTTTAAAAACAAACAGTGTGTTCCCATGTGAAAATGCAAAAATAAAAAATCTAAAAAAAGACTTAAAAAAATGTCTCCTTCCTCTGAGCTTACCTTCCGACCTGAACCTCCACGCCCAGGTTCTAAGCACACTCGCAGGCTTCGGTGGGGCCCTGGGGAGGAGAGTGCAAGGGCGCTCTGAGAAGGATGAGCCCAGCATTTGCAAGAAAGAGCCTTCCTTAGGCAGGGGTGCACCCAGCACAGCCTCTCCGCCAGGCGGTTTTAGACTCCAGTGCTCTCCCATGAGAGACACAACATCCAACGCTCTCCACCATCTGGGTTCTCAGCCCTTCCACTGGTTTTCACGTCCAACTTTCCTGCTGGCCCTGTACTAGAAGACACTATGGACCCGAGTGCTGCCAGAAGAGTGTCCTTTCTGAACTTGAAGACCTTTATGTGTTCTGTACTTTCTGGTTACGTTTTAGGGGACTTGACGTTATTAGGTTATTACTGAAGATCCTTTCTTGGGATTTTTGCTTTTGTTTAAATATACATATACATAATTCAACCGTAAGAACTGTTTCCCAGGAGGAAATGCTAAGAGGCCACAGGAAGACACAAAGTTTCGTAAGACTAAGCAACTCCAAGACAGAACCGATCTCTACCAAACTTGAAAACAGGGAAAGAATGAAGTTGGGGCACTCACTCCAGAGCTATATAAAAATAAACAGTTTTTGCAAAGTCCAAATGACTGCTGGAGGCAAGGAGAACCGGCCTCTCGTTTTCTCCTTCCCTCTCGTCCGCAGTCCTCCCCCTCCTGCCTACACTGAAATAACATCGCTCAGGGCTACAACCATCTGTAGCTGCCAGGGCAAGGCACAATACACTCAGAAACTCTTGGACCCACATATCCCGGAGCTCGGAACTACACAAACAAAAGGTTAGGGGAAGGGGGATGGGGTAGAGGGAATAAAGGCTTAAAGATTAAAGTCACAGGCAGAGACAGACGGCTCCGTTTTTTAATAACTGAAAACACGAGTTGGGTCTGAATGTGCTCATTGTTTAGCAGAGGGGGCAGCCTATGCAGGCAGGACTGGCTGGCGACAGGACTGCCTTCCCATCAGAAATAAGATTTACCAAAAGCAGGGGGGTTGGAGGCTGGAACAGACCTCAAGCTGGAGCTCCATTTACTGATGATGACATAGAGCACAGCAGCCAGGTGAGCATCAGGTCGCTGCCATCCTGGGCCAACGCGGAGAGGGGCTTAAAAAGAAAGATATTGCTCACGTGGACTTCAAGGAGTCAGTGACATGGGTCTTGCCCCACGCGGCGGCTCTTTGGGAGTGGAGACTGCGGTACAACCTCCTCAGAAGCAACCTGGCGATCCGGATCAGAGGTGTAAACACACGTATGTCCCTTTAGCCTTGTAATTTCACTTCTAGGATTCTAGCCCCAGGAAGTAACCCAGCCCAGGACAGACCGTGATGCACAAAGGTACTCTGTGCAACATTACTTACAACGGCAAGAAATCAGAACCACCTAAATGTCCAACACCAGAGGGAATGGTTAAGTGCTTATTTATTTATATCTGCCTTACTGCAAAAACGATGTAAAGCAGCTTACATAAACACACGACGCAAAGGGGGGAAATGCAAGAGAAGGAATCACGGCTACAGAAGAAAAGAATTTGTTTAAAGAATGAGGCCAGAGCTGGGCTGCTTATTCTTAACACACTGTGAGGGCCTCAACTCTTCCTAGAAGGGCCATAAGACCTAGCCACCACCAATAGTTAACGGCAGCTACTGCTTGCTGAGTCCCTGCTGTGCACACACTGTGTGAGGTTCTTTATTTCATTCGCAGTCCGCTCAGCAACCCCACATGAGATTCATTCTGTCTCCATTTTACAGATAAGGAAACCTAGGCTCCAGAGGTCACCCAGGGCCAGGAAGTGACAGACACAGGTTCTGACGGCAGATTTTCCCGGAGCCAAAGTTTGCAGCAATACCCACGTGCTCGAAGAACCCGTATACTCTATACAGTGGAAATCCTGCAGGCATGAAAAAATGATGTTTACATAAAGTGCTTAATGGTGTGGGGAAAATGCTTAGGACATAATGCTAAATTTTTTTAAAACAACAGAAAAAAAATTACATGCAGTACATAATTTCAACCCGGTAAACCAGATGATCATTTTCGTCCTTACAGTCTTGCCTATTATCCAAATTTTCTAAAATAGATCATGTTAGTTTTAGAATCTGAAAAAAAAAATGACTCCATATTTAAAAACTATACAAAGGGCCACTGTGTTCTTGTATCACAGCTCCCATCCCACCCATATACACACCAACTCACTTTTGTTTTACATAAAAATTCTACATATGTGGTAGAATCAGAAAATATGCATGCTGAGACCTGAGCTAAGGAAAATCTTGTGTTTATGTCCATCATCCTGTTAAACATAAATCAACACTTTCATTTTTTTCAGAACCTTGTCTTTACGAGTGATTTGGGATTATATACATGTGTGTGTCAGAAGACAATTACTATAAATGAGTTGTTTCCCTTTTTTAAAATTTTTTATTTGAGAGAGAGAGAATAGAGAGAGGGGCAGAGAGAAAGAGAGAAAGAGAGAGAGAGAGAGAGAGAGAGAGAGAGAGAGAGAGAATAGATCCCAAGCAGGTTCCGCACCATCAGCGCAGAGACTGATGCGGGGCTTGAACCCCCAAAATGTGAGAGCATGACCTAAGCCGAAACCAAGAGTCAGATGCCCAACCAACTGAGCCACCTAGGCATCCAGAGTTGTTTCCCTTTTATTTTTCACTTTAGATACGGACTCCTACACCAATAAGCAAAGAGGCACAAACTTTCTCAGCCTTCCTCCTGGTTACAGCACAGACCTATCCACATGGACATTGGGGCCCCCCCATTTCAAGCCCTCCCAGAAAGGCAACGAGGCCACATGGGTCGGCCCACCACCCAAGCCTAGCCAGGCCACAGCTGCTTCTCGAAGGTCTGGCAACCAAACGCCTACTGAACAGCCATGTACATTTTGCTGGGGAGAAGGGCCAGAGCTTTCCCAGTTTCTCCAAGAGCTCGCTAACCACTAATCAAGACATGCCAGCCTCAGACTTCACAGCAAGTCTCAATGGCAGACCCCTCGGCTTTACCATCTGGCCCCCATGCCCTAACCCCAATCTATCTTCCAGGGACACGGGGAAGGTTTAGCCCTAGTCTCCAAAACCCAAAGGAAGGAAACAGTCATCTAGCAACGACTTATATGAAGGGGAGGCACTCCTCTGCCCTTCCTGACAACGAGAAGGCTGCGGCTCAGAAGAGGGTCGCCCAGCCAGGGCCCTCCTGTGTCTGTGAGGCCCCGTGCACCCCACTAAATAAAACAGATCTTGTAGATGACAGCGGTTCCAAGTTTGACTTTGGAATGTTCTTTTTTCTGCTGGTCACCAAATGCTAGGCTCAGCAACAAGACACAGGCTTGGTTTTCTATTATGAGACAGAAGAATAACAATTTCCCAAGAGCTATTTAAATATTTCTTTAAAATCTGCGCTGTCCGTTACCATCAAGTGAACCACCCTCACCGGGAGCTAGCTTCCAGCACTGCACAGCAAAAGAGAGTCAGCTGTGTTTTGGTTACCTGAAAGAAGGGAAAAAGGTATTTTAAATGCTTTAACATTTAAACAAATAGAAGACAGATTTCTTTCATGTTTCCTCAACTCCCAAAGTCGCAGAATAGCCGGGCCCCTAAACTTTAAAATGAGCTTGGATTAAAAGGAAGTGTCCCAAACTGGCAACAGACATGAAGATTGCGTGAAATACTAATCATAATGCTGCTCCTGGGAACCAGCCCCCGGCGCCCCGAGAAGGAGCCCGGGGAGCAAGCAGCATCAGCTGACCACATCCGTGCGCCTTCGCTGTGCAGCCGGTTGACCGAAGAGTGAGAACTTCCTAGCCAGCGCTGTGTTTTGATTTTTATGTAATTGGGGTGAGGAGGAAACTATTAAACTAATAATGCCCATGACATTATTTTGGAAAATAATGTTGGGAAAGAATAAAACCTTGGGAAAAACACCTTCTTTGTAAAAGGAAACTGAAAGTGACCCACATTCCCAACCCCTAAAGTTAGCCACTGTTAACATTTGATTTCTGTCTTTCTAGTATTTTTCCTGTTTCTCCACTTAGTATTACATTTAATGTGATTTTTCATGTTTTTAGAATTTCTTTGTAAGTGTTGTTTTAAGGAAGGGCTATACAAAGTACCTTAATTTGCTGTATTTGGGTGCCTTCCAATTTTTTGCTACCATACGTAACGCTGTGAAGAACATCTTTGAGCATAAAGCTCTGGCCAATTTCAGATTACTTCCTAAAAGATGAATTACAAACTCACAAAGTAGAATTTATTTAAGGCTCTAGATAGATTTTTCACAATTAGTCCCCAAAAAGGCTGGGCCAAGCCAGAGTGTTCTAATAACCTGTTGCTAAAACAATCATCACATTCCCATGCAGCCACTGCGGGCCCCTGTGGTCCCAAAGTCATCTGAACCACAGACGCTTCCTCCAGAGGCCTTCCCTGTCCTCCTGGGGAAACAACGACCGCCACAGGACAGGATCGGTGCTGAAGCAGGCAGCGGCATGCCCTGAGAGGCTCAGGCTGATCCCCAGCCTGACAGTTTCCATTAAACACACGATGCAGGTGCCCCACGTGTTCTATGAACTGGAAAGATTTCACATCCCAAGAAGGAAGACAGGGAAAAGGGGGATGTGAAATCTGAGGTCCAGCATCAGGGATACTGGATCAGTGCAGTCGGATTCATGAGAGGTTTTGAGTTGCATTTTCTTCGTCCTCACTCAAGCCCCTGAAGAAATCGGAGTCCCCCGACCACCCCCTCCAAGAGAGGGTTACGTATGCACAGAACCCAGCTGTTCAGCATTCCCAGCTCAGTCTCACTTAGGTAAATGCACTGTCTTCCCTTCCACCCTCCCATCCCAGAGGGAAAAATCTACCCGCTGACACCAAATCTCTTCTTCCTTCGGAGAAATGGCGGAGTCACACAAGCTATTCCTGGCCTATCAATTTGTGTGTGACCTTAGGCAAGTGGCTTCCTTGTGCTGTGACTGAGTAATAGGGAGTGTTGTGGTGGGGGTCACATACCGTGACGTATATAAAGCACATAGGTGCGGTGGCTGGGGCAAAGCAATGAAATTAATTCATCTTTTAAAACAATACCTTTAATTCCTTATTATTATCCAAATGGTCAGATGAATGATCATCTGCAGGAAAAATAAATAACTAAAGAAATGAAGAAATGCAAGACAATGGCCCCTTGCCAACGCCCATGCTAGGGCGCAGACAGAGCAGACCCCTCCTGAATACTGGCCGGTTAGCTCTGTCACAGCCCCCAAAATCCCCCACCAAATCTGCCGGATGGGCCCTGCTAGTAAAGGTATTGAATCCCTGGCCTTTGCTACTTCTCTTTCAGACGCTTCTCTGGAGAGGACCATGTGGCAGGGCAACAGGACCTTGCGGGGTGGCGGGGAGTGGACACTGGGATTACAGCATCCACTGATTCCCTGGACTGGAGAACTTCAGCAACACAGAAGGAAGATACAAAGAGGTGAAGAGGAAGACACAGGAACTCACCCGCGAGGCGTCCCGAGTGTGGTCACCTTGCTGGGCACCTGACACATGGGGCACCTGACCACCCCATGTAACCCCACTGCAGCCTTCAGAGGCAGGTGACACCCTTCCCGTGCCGCTGTGTAAGATCCCGTAGCTGATTTTTTTCCGTTGAAGGAAAAGTCATCATTTTACCCAACAACTGCACTCTCAGGTAGATACTCCAAGGAACTGCAAGCAGGAACTCCACCAGATACCTACATGCCAATGTTCATCGCAGCATGATCCACCACCTCCAAAAGGCAGAAACAACCCAAGTGTCCATCAGCTGATTATGGAACAACAAAATTGGTCTGTGCAGACAATTAAATATTATTCAGCCTTGGAAAGGAAGGCAATTCTGACACATGCTACAACATGGATGAACCTTGAAAACTTTATGCTAAGCTACATAAGGTTGTCCAAGGGACAACTACTGCGTGATTCCCCTAACCTGAAGTACCTAGCAGAGACGAATTCATAGAGACAGAAGGTAGAATGGTGGTTGCGCGGGGCTGGGGGAGGGGAGAATAAGGCGTTCTCGCTTAATGAGTATGGAGTTTCACTTGGAGGAGACAGAAGAGTTTTGGAAAGAGCTAGCGATGATGGCTGCAGAACACTGCGGATATAGTTAGTGCTGCTGAATTACACACTTAAGATAGTAAGTTTTATGTCATGTATACGTTACCACAATGTAAAAAACATACGCTCAAAAAAGGAAACTTATTCTACGGCTGCCATAAATGGGGAAAAAAATGACCCGCCAAAAGTAGAAGGTAACCATTAAAAAAGTATATTAAAGGATGCCGTTGTGCTTTTACCTCCTGTGAGCCGCTGACTCCTGGTCAGGGAGGGGTACGATCCTCTCTCCCCGACATCACCATCAGAGGGATGGCGAGAGAGCCGGGAAGGGAAGGACCCGCTCACCAGGTGATACGGCATCACCTGATCTGGGCGGCCCCTGACTACATCACTGGCCCCACTGTGGTGGGGGTACCCCAACTTTGGGAGTGCCGCTCATCACCACCCCCGTGCCGAGGCTTTGGGCACTAGGCCTGGGCCCCATCGGTGCCCAGTGGGCTCACCCCACCCACCCGTCCAGCTCCACACATACCCACACGTGGAGACAGCGTGGGCAGTCCCAGGGCTGGGGCAGTCCTCCGCACACAACAGCCTCACAGGCAAACCCCAAGGTGAAGAGGGCCAGAAGGACAACAGGTGGGAGAGGCTGAGACACGGACAGGGCTTGGAGGAAGCAAGAGCCTGTGAAGGGGGGTGGTCCCAGCAAACTTTGCAGATGAGGCAGCGTGAGCAAAGAGGGGCTGCTGGCAACCTTCCTTGCTTGTACAGTCAAAATGTACAAGGACGCTTGGAAATAGTCAATTAGATGTGATACTGTGGAATAATAATACCAAAGGTCCGGAGTGGAACGCATTAGCTATGCATTCCAAATACCTGATTCCAGGGCCTGGTCTGCAAGGCAGATACTTTCACCATCCAGTACAAAGGGTCAACAATACCAAGGCCGCCAAACTGTAGCCTGGGGGCCACATGGCAGCTAGCCAGGAATCCCAAAGCTGCACCTGATAGGCATAAAACAAAGTCGAATGGAGCCCCTTTCATCTACCCCACAAAGCGAGGCCCGAGGCTGTCGTGGCCTGCGCCCCCAGCCCGGCCTGCCAGCCAGGCCTCATCTCCCTGCACCAGAGTTCTCACCCCTCCCACCTCACACCCATTCTGTCCAAGCACCCTTCCTCTTCCCCTCCCCTTCTTCAAACTGCACTGACCCTTGACCAGTCCACTACTAGCCTGGGTTTCCTCCTCCCTTCCCTTTCATTGCTGCCCCACCGCCCCGATCCACGGCCCCACCTCCAAAATGATCTCCTGGCCTCTCTCCCTTCCACCCCACCTGCACCAGGGTGAGTTCCATCAACCACAGATCTTCACTTCCCTGCTTAAAACCCACAACACGTCCTGATGCCTCCAGAACTAAGTCTGGATGTCTTGGCCCAAGACACAAGAACCTTAATAATCTGCTTCCAACCTGCTTCAGCAGCTCACCACTGGCTGCTACACCTGTGACCCAATCACACCCAACCCAACTTATCCTTCCCGCTCCCGAACCCCTACATGGATAGTTCCCTGCTCCTGGAACTCGC